>NW_022111368.1:9776189-9791307 GCF_000313985.2 Echinops telfairi
CTTCCTGTCCAGCTTTGTACTGGGCTTCTGAAGCAAATTACTACCTGCTTAGCCTGCTCCCTCTGCTTCTGCTCTCACCAGGAGCGAAGTGGCCATCTTTCACTCTTTGAACAGCCCAAGCTGGTTTATTTCTCAGACACTGAAGGGAAGTCAACGTCTCGAAAACCACAACCAACCACTGCTAGCCAGTCAATTCTGACTTGCAGTGATTTATGGGACAGAGGACAACATTCCCTTTGCGTTTCCAAGGCTGTCTTTTTTTAAATTTAATTTAAAAAAAACAAACATAGTTTTTATTGGCATGTACTTCACATATCATACAATGGGAGCAGAAAGCTTCATCCTTCTCCCAGAGAGTGGTTGCCAGGTTTAAACGGCTGATTTCATGGTTAATAGTAAACAAAACCCACTATGCCATTAGGGCTCCTGGTATTAGTAAAAACAAAACAAACAAACAAACAAAACAACAACAAAACTGGAAAAGAGGGGTCTCCAATTTCTCTTCTAGGTTTTCAAAGATATGTGACCTTTCTTTCTTACTTGTCCAGAGTTTAATGGTGGTGACAGATTCTTTTCTTTATGGATCAGTGTTTCACAAAGCCGATGTTACTGCCCCCCTGAGGGTCACTGGAATGACCCAGGGGGGCCGAAAAAAAAAAAAACCTCAATTTATCATGGATTAGGGCTTCTAGTGCAAAAGCTTTTAGTTGCCAGAGGGGCACTGAGTAATTTTTTTTTTCTAAAAAGGGGACAGGAGGGCAAGTAAGTTGGGGAACCTCTAAATTAAATCAAGGAAGATAACGTGTCAAAAGCATGCCCTTTCCCAGAGTAAGTGTCTCCTTTCACCCACAGATCAGTGGTTCACAAACTCACACATGTGTCAGAATCCCCTGGAGAGCTGGCTCTGGCCCCACTGGCTGGGCCCCTTCTCCGGGTTCAAATCCAGTAGTGGGTCTTGCATGGGGCTGGCAAGTTGACTTTTCTCACCGCTTCCCAGATGGTGCTGATTTTCTGGGCTAAGAACCCCACTTTGGAGCCAGTGAATAACCTCTAGCATAGGACAGGTGACACTTGGGGATGGGATAAGACAACGAGTTCTCTATAAAGGGCCCCAAATGCCACCATTAATTTTGCTTTAAATTATTCTTCTGATAGCCAGAGCTAGACCTACGGCCACTGTCTCTATCCTGGCCACCTAGTCAGAAACTGGAACCTGAAGCACTGCTTGGCCCACGTGTCTGCTCTCCTCTCTGAAGGGGAAGCCTCGATACCTTGTCTGGGGTCACCAGAACCTTTGTTACTAGTGCTATTTTCAATTAAGCCCTACACTGTCTGTGTGCACAGAACATTCTCACAAGAGATCCATCTCTCGAGTGTTGCTCTGAAGCACCCTTATCCAGATGTCAGCATGGCCCATGCTGTCTGCAAGTGACCATGCCCTCCCTGCAGATATTGATATGTGGCACTAGAAGAAGAACTCTGAACTGGCTCCACCAACCAGACTCTAAATTGGATATCTCAAATGAGCCACTTACCACTCCCGAGCATTAGCCAAAGGAAGGAGTGTTCACATCCAATGCTGATAAGGAATGGTCACTATTTTAACAATTATGCCCTTTTCTGGGCATACTCTGTTTTTTGTTTGTTCTTTTAAATCATTTTATTGGAAACTCTTACAGATATTTTAACAATCCATAATTTAATTAGATCAAGCATAATTTGCAGTTGTTGGTGCCACCATCATTTTCACATTTTCTTTCTTCTTGAACTCTTTGATATCAGCTCCCCCTTTCCCCCCCTCCCAGACCCTTATGAAAAATTTTATATATATATATGTATATATATATACACACACACACACACATATGCCATATCTTACATCATATATACACACACACACACACATATGCCGTATCTTACATCATCCAATGTCTCCATATAATTCTGGACATACTTTCAATATGGTGCTCATCTTCCTGAATTTGGGTTGGGTACATATGCATCCGTGCCCTCGGCTCACCTTTAAACTTCTAGAAGACAGGAGTCACAACTTGTATTCCAAGTTTGAGTACTCAGAATCTAACTAACATAGCACTGCCACAAAGGAGGTGCTTTGCACACTATTACTGTGCAGAAAGAACGAATGAATGAATGAATTGTGTGGATAGTCTTGACAGTTGGCTTCTAGATACTAGTGGTCCCACAGTCAAATATAAGTAGAGAACATGTGTATGCACTTGACTTTCAGAAAGTTATCTGATCACCTCACAAATGTGAGCATAAACTAATAAAACTGTTCCTAAAGAGAGGAGGTGATCATCTAAATCATCTGGAAAGTTTTATCACCTTGTATTTCTAAGTCCATCTCCCTTCCCTAGGCCCTGAGATGCTAGAACTGCCCTCATAGGGTGGGGAACAGAAGCTGAGTGAGATGGGAGGTAGAAAAGTATGTATTCAGAAGAAATTCCATCTAGAATTTTGATATCCAACCCCCCCCTATCCTTGACAAGGGCCACGCACAGTGGATATATCAAATATGCATAACAAGCAACTGTGCAATGACTTTCCAAAGGGGCCATTGAAGCCAATATAAGTCACTAAGCAGCTTGTAACTCCCATCCAAGCAAAATAAATGATTCTATGGTCTGTATTCAGTCCCCCAAAAAGGGAGGGAATTACTTTCTTTTAATTTGTATAATTTGGTATATTTTATCGTTTGCTTCAATGCTTAACTTAAATTTTTATCATTCTATATAATACTAAAATATATACCTATTTACTTTTTTCATGTTTTTATAATTACACAGTGATACATTGTTTCTCTAGAAATATTGGTAAAGGAACTGTTTGATTTAATAATCCAAAGACCAGGAGGTTTCATCTAAATTTTCTACTTCTGGCTATCCTTTCCCTTAGACTGCGGGAGTAAAAAACCTCAAAAGCCAGAAACATTTTTTCCCCTCATCCTTTGACAAGTCTCTTAGATTGTCTCTAGGTTGTATTTTCTTTTTTAATAAGTCATTTGACTGGGGGCACTCACGGCTCCTACAACAATCCATACATCAATTGTATCAAACACATTTGTACATATGTTGCCATCATCCTTCTCAAAACATCTTTCCACATGAACCCTTGGTATCAGCGGTTCCTTTTTTCCTCCCTCCCTCACCCTCCCACTCTTGTGACCCCCTGATTAATTATTATTATTTTCATATTTTACCCTGTCACTCTCTCCCCCCACTCACATTTATGTTTCTGTGTTTTAGAGGACTGTTAGGAGGCACTACAGAGGAGAGATCAATTTCATTCACATCTTTTTATGATGTCATATATATAAATGGCCACGTGATTCTTAATAGAGTTGACCAATTTCATTATATATATAGAAAGGGGTTCATACAGTTAATTAATGTAGGAAAGCCCAACTCTAGACAGGTTTCAAGTCCTTAGGTCAGATGTTACATTAAGGTTTCTCCTGACTCCAGTAGCTGTGAGACCTGAGAAACCCAAGATTGGTAGTAAGGTAGCAGGCTAGTGGCTATAGAGGAGAATGAATCCAAAGTCGGTGGGTCAGGCTTATGGCTCCAGAAGTAAAGCAATCCAAGGTAGGCAAGTCAGATGGCAAGCTGCTGATGGCTCCTAGGATCAGCAGGCAATATGGCAGGTCATTGACTCACGTCCAAAGAACCAGAAGTCAGTAAATCAGACGTATGATCCAGACCTAGCAAAAAGGAAAGCAAGATTTTCCACAGCACCCACTTATACTGGAAGCAGGTCACACCCTTAGAAAAATTCCTTTCAATTGACTGGATCAGAGTCATGATCTGAGTAAAGGCATTGTAACCAACCCAATTTTCTTAAAAGTGATTGGCTGTTCATAGCAGATCCTATTATGGAGGATGACTAAGTCTTAACTGCCAAACCATTGAGAATCCCGGCCCAGCCAAACTGGACAGGACAGGTACTGTCCTGGAATGTAAGCAGGAGATACAGTTTCTTGACGATTGGCTTTTGAGAATGGCTGAGTGGCATGGACTTCTAAGTCCATCTCTAAGGACATCATAGAGGTTTTTCTGCAAGCCCCACATATTTTGCACGATCCTATTAACGCTGTCGTCTAGCTGCTGACACTCTCCAGAGTGATTTCATCATTGACCCTGGTAACATAGTGAAATGTCCTGTGTGCACGTGTGGCTTAGATGATTCAAAGAGGGGCAGTGTTCTCCAAGGTCAGAATTAAGTTTGAGGTCATAATTAGTTCTGTTTGGGGAGAGTGAAGGTATTGCCTGATCTCACAAAGAACTCTAGTCTGTATCCTCAAAGTTGGAGAATTGTTTCATTAATAGCCATGATGGTTTCTTATAAAGGCATGGTATAGGTTTGGGGGATGTTTTGTGTTTTTGTTTGACATTTTCTCTAATGAGACATGTCCAAGATGAGTGCCTTCATAATACTTCACACTTTGTTTGATTTTTGTTTTCCTTTTTCTGCTACCATCTGGGGTCCTAGAATGCTTTTGAAAGCATAAACTTATACAAAAAGAAAGGCAAATATGTGCATCTTTTTGGTAAAACAACAATAATAATGTTTCCATAGATTTGGAATAGAGGAAAAATGTCAGGTCAAATAGTTCTATTTTTCCTGACCCAATATAGTTAGTCACATTTGTGATCTGAGCTATCTTAATAAAATAAAGGGGCAGCTTAAGAAAGCATTCCCAAGTAACACCTTCTTCTGCCTAGGCGTTGTTCTGTAGAATGCCTTTGGGAAGAGAACCTCAAGGGGAAGATGCGCTACTTCTTGCACTTCCTAGGGACGGTGTTGGGAGCATTTATATATGAGCACACGTTCTTCCATAATCTGTCTCTGCCCCCATGCTTGGCTTCTGAATTCCCAGCCTGTTTTCTCTTCATCTCCTACCGTCCAAATCCAGGAGTACCCACAAGACTAGCCTTTTTCAATTTCTCCAAGAGCTGTAAAGGTTCGGGCAGCTCTTTCCCTTTCAAGGAAGCTCATTTTTTTTGCATGTGGTGCAAAGGTTCTTAGAGTTCATGTACACTCCACAGAACCTTTTAAATCGATAGCCTCTCCCAGGCACCTGACTATGTGAATCCAAGTGAGACTTCAACGTGCTCGTTTGCACTGCCCGTCTGTACACACAGGCTGCTGCCGAGAGCCTATTTTCAGTGCTTGCATTAACTTGTTAACCATTAGTCCGGCCCATCCATATGTGGGTATCTATCCAGCGTGTCACACTAACCACAGATTCTTTTTAAAAATATCTTTGTGCCAAAGAAAATGCTCCCAATGAGTAAAATTGCATTTCTTTGCTGAGAAACATAGTTTACACCCTTTTTATATCCTCTTTCAAAGACACAAAATCAGCTGTGTAAGAAAAAGCAAGAACCCAGTCTCTAGGAGACAGATATTTTAAGTCATGGTATGAGAGACATGTTTTGGCTGAAGTTCAAATAAATTGGTAAATTTAATTGTCCCTTCTATCACATTCCTAATTATCTTATTCAGTGCTCTCTGAAGGGGCACTTTGGGATTTAAAAAAATGATACTCAAAAGAAGTTTAGAAGAAAGTGTGTTGACTGACATACACTGAAACCCTTAGATAAAGGATGACTGGGGGCAAACTCCTGAATCCACTGTGCATGGAAAGAAATGTTGACTTATGTCAGGGCAACCGGGAAATGCTGTGTGGCTGATCTTCACTGTCAGCTGTGTGGGTGTTACAGAGGCAGCAGCACCAAAGAAAATACATGTCCCGGTGGGTATAAGCTTGTCCTTTCTGAATGGTGTTTGGCCAGAGGGTCTGGAAATTAGAAGAGAATGCAAACTACCCTCAAGCTAATTACCAAATTCTCCCAGAACATGAGAGTAGGCTGGGTAGGGGATTTTGCGTGCTTACTTTGCTAATACATCTCTAGGACCTAGGAGTGTGTCTGTCCATCTATCAGGTGTTCCGTGGATGGTTGTCAAAAACAGATTGTATCAAAGGATGGCACGTGTTAGCTACATCCTGGTTTATCCGTCTCACCTCCTTCTATTGATACGGAGACTGCAGAGAAAGTCAAGTTGTATGGGCTCACTCCGAACCTCTCGATACTAAACAATTTTGCACAATGCCTGGACAGAATCAACCATTAACACTTCAATCTCCACTTCTGGGGGCTTCATCTGTTCCTAGTCCAACCTATGTTATTCTGGGTTTACAAGACTTATCATGGATCCCAAGGAACTTCCGTTCCTCTCTTCGGCACATCTGCTGTCCACGTTAAATTTACCTAGGAAAGACTTCAGGTTCCAACTCATGTCTCTTCTTTGGGGAAGGGGATTTGATTTTGTCCTTGGTTGCAGCAACATAGAGCTAGGTCTCCTATCTTCTCTTGGCAAATGATTAGTTGAATGTTTCTCATAAGCTCCACAAGAACAGAAATAATATCTGGTTTTTCTCATTGGCTCTCCAGATGGAGCACAGAGCCTGATGTCTAGTCGGAGTTTGGTAAGCATTTATAGATGCACGCAAAGGAGAAAGTGATTTATGTTGGGGGATTTCAAATGCTTTGTGTAATTTGTATGAAATAAAGCTGTTGGCCTTGCTCAGTCATGGGCAAGCTTCATTGTTCACTCAATAAAACAAATGTGAGGAATCAAGATAGGAGTGAGTCACTGGTTCTGACTCATAGTGACCTGATCTACACTGGTCCTACGCCAGCCTCACAATTGTTCTTCGGTTTGAGTCCCTTGTTGCAGCCACTGTGTCGACGCGCTTTGTGAGGGCTTTCCTCTTTTTCACCCTCCCTCCGCTTTACAAGCACGATGATTCCTGAATGTCTCACAGAAGAGGAAGCGAGACAAGGGGAAGAGAAGTCAAGGGAAGCCTCTCTCACCACTCTCATTATACCAATCCCCCTGTCCTTTTTTTCTTTTAAACTCAATCTTCATCCTTGCCAAGCCCCATCCTCATTGCTTATCCAGAATTATGGCTCCTGGAGAACTCAGCTACAAAGCACATCTGGCCTAAATGGCCTAAATGTGTGTGTGTGTGTGTGTGTGTGTGTGTGTGTGTGTGTGTGGTGGGGGCGCTCCGATTTTAACACCGAAGGGCGCTTTCCATCACCAGCAGAGCCAACCAGGCTCTGTCCCCAGTGTTGAATTCTCTAATGACTGATTTGACAAGGAATATTGAGAATCAACTACCCCAGCAACTCTACCTGAATATTTCTGTCAAAAACTCTCCTCCTGTAGGCAGATGATCACCTTGTGTTCTGAATCCTACCTGGGTGGTTGAGACAAGTACCATAGTGCAATTGGGAACTGCTTTCAATTTTTTTTTCCCAATCAACCCTGAGCCTGGGAAATTTAAGAATGTAAAAAGGCCAGACCTTTGATTAAGTTCTATGTGAAGACAAGGTTTCTGAACAGGAGGGTGAGCCAAACAGAAAATGACTCGTTGGGGTAATGAATGGGAAGGGAAGGCAGAAAACTCTTGAGCTATAGATGTTCAAAAGCAAACGCCTAACCTAGTTTTAGGATAAGCAGAGTTTTCCCAGAAATAATGATGTGTTATTGTCTTAATGTCACTGTCACAGAAATATTATGCATGATTTTAATGAACAGAAATCCAGTATTTCTCTTGTAGAAATCAAACCACTCACTGCCACCAAGAGTTTCCAGCCTCACCTTCCTGTTCATTACCCTGAAGAGTCATTTTCTATCTATCCAGCCTTCCCAAATTGCCTGAAAATGGAGACAGTAATGTGTGTAAGAAACAAAAACCGAACAGAACTGAGATGCCATCCCACATCCCGTTCCAACGTGCTCTTCCGATAGCTGATGCATCCTCTGATGCTCAGGCTCAAAGCCTGGGAGTCATCTTGGACTCTTCTCTTAGAAAGTGAGCTCCACTTTCAACGTTTCTCCCAGATTAGGCCACTTCTCAAGACCACTAGCAGTACCATTCTGGCTCAAGAAACATCATCCCTCATAAATGGTTTCCTCTATCTTTTCATGCAACTCAGTCTGTTTCATGTCACTAACAAGTTTACAACGGCATCCTATTCCACTAAGATTAAATAGCTCCAGGGCCCCACAGAATCGACTCCTACTCTCACTTCTCTCTTTCCGTGTTCCCTGTTCGCCTTTCTCTGGAGTGTGTGGGTGCTGCGAACAGTTAACATGCTAATGGATAACTCAGAGGTTGGAGGTTGGAGGTTGGCACCCAGAGGTGCCTTGAAAAATAAAAGTCTACTCTTGGGCTTCTGAAAATTCAGCCGTTGAAAACTCTGTGGAGTACACTTCCACTCTGACCCACATGAGTTGTCGAGATTCGGAATTGAGTCTACAGCAATGGTTTCTTTCCCTCTCCTTTCCCCACTACAAGACCTTTGGTCTGGCACATCCTTCTGTATGTGAACACTTGCCCCAGGTTTCCTCACTGCTTTCTCTGTGTCCTCAGTCTCTGTGCAAACACTTCTTTCTGGAAGAGGCCTTCCCCGATCTCCAGGTAAATATCAGCACCCGCCACCGCCACCACTGGCACTCTTACTCTGCCAACCTTCTGTGATTTTCTCAGTAACACTGACCATCATTCAAAGAACTATACGCAGACTTATGTATTTATTTGCTGTAGTTCCCCTTCACTAAAATATAAGACATTGACTATTGTAAAATCATTGCCTAGAAAAATGTATACTAGTTGGGCCTCAATCAATGTGCTGAATGAGTGAATTTGTAATTTATCATTACACAGCTATGCCAATTATGGTACATAATAAATACCTTCTGGTTGACTGACATAGTGCTTTGATGATTAAACTTAATTCACCAATTATATATCAGTACAAATCAGCACTTATTATACGTGTATATGAATCTATCATATGTGATATATACTCATACAGATGAATATGATATAAATATGTATGTGAGAGATTTATTCATATATCTATAGATACAGATATAGCTTTAGATAGATATTTGTTTACCATCACTTTGAGTCAGATGCTGGCTAAGAAACAACAAATGTCACAAGATAAATTTAACATGCAGAACAGTGTGCATCAAGGTTATAGCTACTCAGCATTCTTATTCAGCGTCTATGCTGAGTACATAATCCAAGAAGCTAAATTATCTGAGGAATGCAGTATCAAGACTGAAGGAAGACTCTCTAACAACCTGCAATATGTCGAGGACATTCGTGCTTGGTGACTATGAAGAAGGCTTGAAGTACATGTTGAGGAAAATGAAAGACGACCACTTTGGGTACAGATCAACTTCACAACATTAACATTAAGACCATTTAAAACAAAACAAAGAAAACGTCCACAATTGGACCAGCAAATAATCTCTATCTGCCTTTGGTCTCTATACACTTGCCTCCTATCGAGATTTCACAGATGTGGCATTATTCATTTGTTCTTCTGCGACTCATTTCCCTTAGCCTAATGTTTTTGAGGTTTATCTATGTTATAGCATGTAGTAGAGCTTTGTTTCGCTTTAATTCTGAGTAATAGTCAATTATGTGTGTATACCACATTTTTCTCACTCATTCACCAGCCTGCTGGATGAATGTAGGCTGTGTCCTGTTTTATTTACTCATTCGTTTGTTTGTTTAATGGGTGCCAGCCATTGAACATTACCAGCCCACCACTGCCTGCACCCCACCTTTCTCTAGCATTGTTATCCCAGCTCAATTCAAACCCTCCTCCCCTCCCCCAAAATGCCAGGGCACAGATGAAGAAACTGAGACTCAGAGAGAGTTCCCGCTGCCCCTGAGATGCTTCGGACTCCTAACGACCCGAGAGCGCAGGTAGGACTCCTCCCTCGATGGTTTCAGAGACTTGAGATCTTCGGAGGAACAGACAGTGTCTTCTTTCTCCCTTGATTGGCAGGTAGGTTATGGCTGATGATCTTTCAGTTAGCACTCAATGGGCCACCCATCGGACCTCCCACATAGAAACTAAGCCAAAAGCCAACCACCACTGAGTCGACTCTAAGAGTAGCCCTATCCCCCAAAGCAAACTCACGGCCATTGAGTCAATTCCGACTCGTGGCGGCCTCTGGGACAGAGTAGAACTGCCCTGTGGGTTTCCAGGAGCAGAAAACCTCATCTTTCTCTCAAGGAGTAACTGGTGGTTTCAAACAGCTGCTTTTGAGGATTACAGCCCAACAGGAAGCCGTTACTCCACCAGAGCTCCTGCAGCAGCTATGTAGTCACTTGAAAATGACAAGAGCCAAGCTAAGGCAGAAAGCCAGGTCATCTTCTTCCCACAAATGTATTGTTTTTCCCATCAGTATATGATGGAGTATCGGTTCCCTGTCAGACAACCAACTTCAGGGCAGGCAGTCAGAGGGAGAAAATGAAGCTGTGTGCTACCAAATGATCTATGGGCTTGAAACCCTGTACCATCACAATAAGTCAGAATCAACTTGATGGCAGTGCAAACGTGTGTGTGTGTGTGTGTGTGTGTGTGTGTGTGTGTGTGTGATTGAGGTATAGTTACTATATAAGGGTTGGAAACAAGTTTGCACTACATTTAGAATTACAGATTTTTACAGTTAATGTACTTCAGGGAAGTCATGCTTTACATCAAGTACCGTAAAATAATACATTTGTAAAACTTATTTGAGGTTTTCTTTTCATGGGATACCATTCAATGCAGCTCAACTGTGGTAGTTATCATTGATAATGAAAACATTCTCCCAAGTGCTAAAAATCATCTCTGGGCTGATAAGTATACAATCTAAGTATTTTATAGGTGTAATTCAATTAATCTCCAAAGGAAAATATCTGTTGGATGCATGTAAACATACTGGTTAAATTGTACGTCTTCATTCCTTCCACTCCAACGACTGAGACTGTGGAGAATCGACTATAAAAATTGCACCAAAGAGCTTATTCTCTTTTTATCGCCTGTCAAATTATTGCTGAGACGCCCATAGTTGGTGGTGAAACATTGTGATCCAAAGCTAGCTAGCAATGAAACGCCAAGTGTGAGTTGTGCATTGAGTTTAGGTAATGTAGCAGAAAACATTGCATGAAAACACTAATTTTCTCAATATATATTAGTAGACACGGTGTTTACCAATGAGAAGTGAAGAGATTTTTAAACATAGTTTGTTAACTTGAAGTCTTGGCCAGGCTGTACTTGAGTGTTCTGTTGCTTGTGTTAAAATTGAGGACAGTAGCTTCTTTGGGGCTCAGAAGGTTTGGGCTCAACCATTCAAGTCCAGTCATCTTGGGCAATGGCCCAGATCATATGACTTCCTCCATCGGGATGTACGCACTCTTTGTTGCTTAAGCACCAGCAGCATTCTCAATATTACGTTATATGTGTATAGCCTTTGCCCTTCTACTGAGCTTTCTCCTGCTGTACACACCTAGCCTCCAAATGGAGAACTCATACCCATTCATGCTCAAGTCTAGTCATTCTATTGAAGGAGATTTGGGAGCTATTATTAACAACGTATCTCAAGTTGCTGAGCAAAGAGCTAGTTTAATTCAATTTAATTTATCTATCCTATAAAAAATAAAATAAAAGAAGTGCGAGATATGTTATTATCGGCCTTAGATGACACTAGCATTCAAACATTTTATTATCTTATTATTGAACAACGTTTCCAACAAGAGCCTCTTTGTCTCTTCTGCTGCTCTTAAGAAACCTATTCTTCAGTTTTAAGGAATAATTGTTGTCTAGGAGCTTGAGGAAAAAATAGTATCTCTTGGATTAAAAAAAAAAAAAAGTGTTGATTTGAATATGGTCCGCTAAGTGCTAGTTCCAGCTTTGCCCGTTATGACTTTCAATTGATTTCCTTCCCTAGACTTTTGCAGCATTCTCAATCCTTGATATTTTGTGGGCTTCATCCATGTGCCTTTGGACATAACCCTCATTAGCCGCATACAAAGACGTGCCCAAATCCAAGCGTATCTGCTGGCGCGCAAGCATCACCCACACATCGCACAGAGCATCTGGGTCTTCATCATTATCATGTGTTTTCCTGCCGCTGACATTGTGTTTCAACTTCAAATGAAAGGAATGGGAATGGCCTGGGGCTTTTATCTCTAAATATCTATTAATAAATATCTATTAATGTTCAAATTAGTGCAAATCAATGCAGCACTGTAGCTGGTAACTCCTTCGGGCATTCTAACACCTGGAAATTATTCATTAATTCAATGATCCTATTTAAAAGCAGTAGTTCAAAGGCCTTGGGGATTGTAGAATAGGCGTTCAAAGCTGAAGTGCACTTCAGCCACAGCAGTGCCAGGGTTTAGCTGGGGAATCATGTCCTTCCAGAAGCAGAGTCCAGAGAATGATGGCTGTTGCAGGTGGAAGTTCAGTTGTTTGGGCTCAGTTTTTATGATTTTTATAAGTATAATTTTATTATTATCATTTCATCTATACTGCCATCCTTATGACTCCGTGAAGTAGGTGTGATTAAAATATATTTGAAGGAGCTGAACCAGAAGAAGAGAATTATCTATTGATAAAATATGTGTAATAAGTTAAATATGTTAGTAAAATTAACTTTATGGGTTTTGTTATGGAGTGAAATTTCTTAAAAAGGCTCTTCTACCAAAGTCTCTGTACCTCCTACCAAATGATTGCATGGGACTCTGCAGACAGGGCTTGTGTAGCAATAATAGAAGGGCTTGATCAATTTTTGTTCCCACCCCCTGACTATAAGAAGGGTCCATCTTTGAAGTAGCAGCAGAGAAACCCCAAGATCATGTTGGAAGAGCATGCCCATGACCTCTATCGGAAGGAGCAGGATCTGCCAGCACCAGAGGCACCAGAGACTGGCACAGAAGCTCAGAGGAGCAGCACAGAGACTATGGGATACTTTTTCATCAGCTGATCCGATACTATGGAACTGTGGGACAGGACAACAGGGGGGCCGGCCTTCATGGTCAATGGAGATGGAGGCCAAGGGAGCACATGGCTGAGAGATTGAGGACCCAAGGGTGACTTGGGTACCACAAAACCATGAGAAGCTGAGAACCAAAGAGAGACTTGGCTACTGGCTGAGGAGAACAATAGCTGTATTCTGACTGTTGGCCGATTCTGACTGTTGGAATCTATTGACTTCCCGAATGAGGCCCTTGACTGGGTAGTGTTCTCTATGAGTTGTGTGCCCATTGCAATGGATTCGTGAACCCACCAGAGATGTGGAGTGAGTGATGTGGCAGGGACCGTCGGTGTCAGAATAAAGAAGGAAGGCATGTGGAGGCATCACTGACCCTATTTGGTGGCAATAAGGAAGCCAGAAGATGTCAAATGACTCCACTTCCATTGCTCTTTATTACCAGAGGGTTTTGTGTAGAACGTTTGGAATGTCTATAGAATTGGAAAGGAGAAAGGAAATAGTATCCCATTCTAAAAATAAATCTTCATCCATATGTGTAGCCATCAGTTTAAGTGTTCCGGTTATAGCATCATAACATTGGGAAAATCTTAAGGCCTGCAAACACATATATGACAAAAAGTAATAAACTCACTACCATTGAGTTGATTCAACTCATAGAGACCTTATAGGACAGGGTAGAACTGACCCTGTGGGTTTCCGAAACTATAACTCTTTACAGGAGTAGATGTGTGAGTCAGTCTCCTCAAAATTTATAGAATTTGTAAACTGCAACCCTAATAAGAATAACACAACCCTCGTGTAATTGCTAACACAGGTAACTCGCCGTGACATTTACTGGTAAGATTATGACCTTTGCAGCCAGGGAGCCTGGAGCTGTCCCATGATGTTGTAGACAGTTATTGCACTTGGCTGCTAACCGCAAGGTTGGTGGTGATTCATTTCCGGGAAACTATCTGTTGAAAATCTTGTATAACCTAGTTCTACTTTGATACCCGTGGAACCATGATGCGTCAGAAATGAGTCTATGGCAATAGTTACTGGTGTCTTGGGGCTTATACTCTCCCTCCAAGATCAGCCCCTTGAGTATAGCTGCTTGTTGTTATTGTTGTTGTTGTCAGTTGCCATCAAGTAGGTTCCAACCCATAGCAAACCTAGCACCCCAGAACAAAACACTGCCAGGTCCTGAGCCACCTTCACAGTTGTCCCTATGCTTGGGCCATTGTTGCAGCCGCTGAATCAATCCATCCTGCTCTGGGGCTTCCTCTTTGTCACTGCCCCTCCCCTTCACCAAACGTGATGTCCTTCTCCCACTACTTGTCCCTCCTGACATCACATCGAGTCTGTAAGAGGAAGTCTTCCCATCCTTACCGCTAAGGAGCCCTCTGGCCTTACTTCTTCCAACCCAGATCGGTTTGTCCTTTCAGCAGTCCATGGTGCTTTCCATATTCCAGCACCACGATTTCAATGCCATTCATTCTTCTTTAGTCCTCCTTATTCACCGTCCAACTCCAAATGCATATGAGGCATTGAAAATACCATGGCTTGGGTCAGGCACATTTTAGTCCTCGAAGCAACATCCAGGCTCTTCAATATTCTAAAACTGTCTTGTGCAGCCAATTTATCCAATGCAAGGCTTCTTTTGATCTCCTGACTGCTGTTTCAATGAGCATTAATTGTGGATACAAGCAAACCCTTGACAACTTCAACTTCTCCATTATTATGATGTTTCTTACTGGTCCACTTATGAGGATTTGAGTCTTCTTTACATCAAGTCTTCATCCACACAGAAGGCTGCAATCCTTGATCTTTATCAGCAAGGGCTTCAAGTCCTGCTCACTCTTAGCAAGCAAGATTGTGTCATCTGCATATTGCAGGTGGCTAATAAAACTTCCTCCCATCTTGATGCCACATTCGTCTTCATTATACTCCATCTTCTCTGATTATTTGCTCAGCTACAGATTGAATAGGTGTGGTAAGAGGATACAACCATGGTGCATGCCTTTCCTGGTTTCCATCCATGCAGTATTCCCTTGTTCTGTTTGCACAACTACCCTCTTGATCTATGTACAAGGTCCATGAGTACAATGAAATGTCCTGGAATTCCTGTTCTTCTCAAGTTTTCCAGTTTGTTGTGATCCACATTGTGGAATGCCTTAGCAGAGTCAATAAGATACAAGTAAATATCTTTCTGATATTCTCTGCTTTTAAACAAGGTCCATCTAACATCAGCAATGATAGC
>NW_022111368.1:9791722-9793980 GCF_000313985.2 Echinops telfairi
GAAAATTGTCAAACCTTGAGTTACACTATTGAAAGATTCTATGGGAAAAATATTGAATGCTACAGAAAGCATCAAAAGAAGATGGAAAGAATACACAGACTCGCTGTACAAAATATGCACTAAATTACATTCCACTATTTCAGGAGGTAGCATATGAGCAAGAACCAATGGTGCTGAAGGACGGAGTCCAAGCTGTATTGCAAACATTAACCAAAAACAAAGCCATCCCCCCCACACTCGGGAACTGATAGAATATCATTTGAAATGCTTCTATATGCTGATGAAGCTGCTTCTAGCAGAGACCAGTTTGGTCAAAAATAAAAACATTATTTAGAGGTAGCATTTTCGTAAGTCAGCTTGTGAAAACTAGATAGGCTTCTCATGAGAGCTTCTCACCTCCCTCTCAACTCACATGAGCAAATTAGCTGTTTCTCTTAGAAGCGGTCCTAGTCTTTTCTCAAGATCTTTATTTATACCCCATGTTCTTGTCTCCTTTCCTGAAAGCTTTCTTTTGCTCTTTTCTAGCTTTTAGTTCCTTGTTTCTTAGTAATTTGGATCTGAGGCTGAACGCTCTAGAGAAGTAAAACATACATGTATATTTGCAGAGAAGATTATATCAAGGAAATGGCTCACATAGTTGTAGAGGCAGGAAAGTTACAAGTCCATGAGTCAGATGTCAGGTTGGAGGTTTCTCTTGACTTACATAGCTTCGACACTGGTAAACCCAAAATTAGCAGGTCAGACAGCAGGCTTCTTTGTCTGCATGGGCAAATCCAAGATGAACAGATGGCATGGCAGGCTGCCAATGATTCTCAGGATGATTAGAAAACACAAACAGGCTCCTGGTGCAAATCCAAAACCCCAGAGGTCAGATTACAAACCAGATGTAGGATCCAGACCCAACACAGAGCAAGCAAGGTTTTCCACAGTCAAGACTTATATTGGATGCAGATCACACTCCTGAGGAGATCCTCATCCTGGGAATTACTACATCTTAACTGCCAAATTGGTGGCAGTGAGCTCTTTGTTAATCAACCTTTTCATTCTAATGCTGTGTTTCTCACCTGAGGATGTCTAGGCTCCTCCCTCCTACCCAGTTATGACATGCTTTTTATGGTCATAACTGAGGAGGTGCTTCTGTTACCTACATGGAGGAGGCCAAGGGTACTACAAATCACCTTATAATGCATAGACCAGTTCCTCTCAACAATAAATTATCTAGCCAAACATTTTAATAGGGCCCAGATTGTGAAACTCTGCCCTGATGACTTATTCCCCAAAAGCTTTTCTCAAAATGTTGTCTTCTTTTTGTAGTATACTGTTCAGTAGTTTTCTCCACCTGCTCTATTATGGATTTGTTTACTCCTTTATCCAATATTCGTTTAATAATGTTTACTGAGTAGATAATTCGTGCCTGAATGATGTTAGGTATAAGAATATAAAGATGAATAGAACATGGCCCCTGTCCTGGGCCATCTCACAGTAGAGAGAGGAAGGTAATGTCAATAACTATAACATTTCATATCTATGACCTCATTGAATCTTATAACAATTCAATGTGAAAGTCCTATTGTAGATTAGTTTCACAGATGTATATATAAACAAACAAGAGAATAAAGTGTCAATAGCATCATGCAAATTATGCTGTAAGATAAAATTTTAAAAATTAACTGAGTTCTTTGTATATCCAGTATCATTAAAAAATAATGAATCGAGCACTGGATATTTTAGAAAATAAAACTTACAAGTACTCCTGTAATTGGTTGCTTTATGTCCAAATCCAATAAATCCAAAATCCTGTAAATCTTCATATTTTTAACACTGGGGGATTATTTTTTCTTCTTTAGTTTCATTGGCATACAATTCACACATCATACAATTCAATAGTTCGATCACATCAAGAAGATTTGTACAGTCATCACCATAATCACTTTTAGAACATTTTCTTCATTCTTATATTCATCATTATTCACTTCCCACTTACTCCCAACTTCCCCTGCTGTCCCCAAAGGAACTGTTAATCCAGTTACCATCTCTATAGATCTCCCCATCTCAGACTTCATATACAAAAAACATCTTTAAACTAATAAGAATAACAAAGTAAAGCAAATAAAAATCCCATTAGAAAAGAAAGTAGAAAATATTAAAAACTGGAACAAATTAAAAATGGATCATAAGGGAGATCAAATGATAAGGTGATAAATTTTGACCTAACCACATCTACAATAATCCACTTTCCAAAATTGTTGTACTCTTGG
>NW_022111368.1:9795077-9795886 GCF_000313985.2 Echinops telfairi
TGACACCACTGGTCCTGAAGGGATCATCCGCCCTGGATTCCCTGTGTTTCCGGTTCCTGTCTGTACCAGTGCACACCCTCTGGTCTAGCCAGATTATAAGGTAGAATTGCGATACCTTCTTTTCAATTGGCCTGAGACGACTGAACTGTGGGGCAGAGCACAGGCGGGCTGCTGTCAAGGGGTACACTCTCAGAAACTCACCGAGGCAGCTCTAACCTGTCCTATAGGGTGGCTATGAATAGGCATCGACTCAAGGCAGTGAGTTTGGGGGGTTTTTGGCCGATGGCACTACTAGGGTCGAAACCATTCGATTGGCCGAGTAAAAGGTATAATCCATTTCTTACGTTACCTTGGGTTCTCACTGAGGTGGTTTCCTCATGCAGGCCCCAAGTGGGAAAAATTCAGTTCTAAGAAGACCGCGTCACTCTCCAGAATGGGAACCCATTTCTTCCGGTGGGTGCTTTTAAACCAGGATGGTTAAACCTTTGGCGTGGGTTTTACTCAGGATTTTCTGTGTTCTCCCATGCAGCTGCTGGTTAATACCATTTTGCACTTGTTTTGTTCCTCACAACCTCTTTGCACTGAAACCCAGATGCATGTGAAATGGTCATAAAAGAAGTATTTGGGTTAAATATGTGCTAAACAGGTTTAAAATTACTGCTCATTGTTTGGAAGCAGATGCAAGTCTCAAACAAATGCAAAACATCAATGCAAATGCAAAAGGGAGGGCAATTTGAAAATCAGATCCTAAGTGCTTGATTCTATAGGGGGGTGAAATGGGCTGCTTTCCCTAGCAGTTGACTAAGCTT
>NW_022111368.1:9797301-9798868 GCF_000313985.2 Echinops telfairi
TTCGATGACAGCACTGTGAAAGCAATAAGAGACTCGATGGCAGTGAGTTTGGTTTGGGGTTTAGAGCACATAATCATAAATGCTAGCTCCTTGCCTTGGGCGTTGAGTTCCTGAAATGTATAAAGTATTTAATGCCATGAGACAGAATTAAATATTTCACTATTAGCAAGTATTTAAGAATCTTCTCTGTACCAAGTCCTCACCTAGGTGCAGAACATTCTGTAAGCAGTTAAATATAATGAATGTACAAGCAAATGAGCAGTTTTCTGTGAAGGCCCCTGGACTAAGTGGCCCTGGATCTGAGAACCAGCTGAATGTCTGACAGAAGCAGCAGTAATGACCAAGGCCCTGTCACTTTTGGAGTTCAGAAAGGGCAAAGGGAGCCGTGGGACTGACCGATGTGAGCGGACTAATGAAGGTGAAAAGGAGGTGCCATCTGAGGCGAGGTGGGGAGGAGGACCAATCAGGCAGTCCTTGGGAGCACAGTAAGCATGTTGACTTTCGTCTTTTTGTGTGAGCTAGGAGGCCATTGGAGAATTTCAAGCAGAGAAAGGACATCGAACCTGCTCAGCCCTCCCTCTATAGCGACTGCGCAGACAAAAATGGAAAGGGGAGACCACTTGGGAGACATTCGCCGTAATCCACGTGAGAGATGTATGATCGTCTGCAACAGTCGGTTATGTGGGTGGAGAGGGTGAGATGAAGTAGGGCTTTGTAGACGCTCAGAGTGCCAGCAAGCAGGAGGGGCTGGGAGACCAGAGTGACTGAGGAAATACAAGAGGCATCCAGGACGACTCGAGATGTTTCACCTGAGCAACCAGAAGAGTGTCTTTCCTTTTTGTCTTTCATCCATTCATTCGTTTTTTTCTTCTTCCTACTTTCTGTGGGAAGGGGAGAATTCTAAAATAAACACTTTTGATTTTGCACATCCTATATATCCATATCAAAATGTTTCCTATGTTTGAGTTTAAAAATATGGAAAGACTGCTGATCTGGAGAGATGATACTTTTCAACCATATTGGCCACGTGGAAATCTGAGCCCAGCTCAACTAATATGAGAGGAGAGTACTTTGAAGGTGATAAGGTTGTTTTGTAAAAAAAAAAATTAAATACATCACTTTGAAAAAAATTTCCATTTGGGGGAAGTACCCCCTCATATCTCTTTAAAGAAAACTGTTAGGAATTTTGATAGGGATTGATAGGAAGTGATTTATAGATCACTTCCAGAGAAAGATGGGGCTTACTCCAAAAGAGTTAGTCTCAGCAATCCTCAGTTCTACTCTGTCTAACAGAGTTGCTATGAGTCAGCATCAGCTCTATGGCAGTGTTTGGTCTTTGGTCTTGCTTTCTGCTTGTGTTTGGTTTATAGATATTTGCTCACTAGTATCTGCATGAAGCACACTAGCCTTTCATACCTCTGCTCAGGAGGAAAACCAAAGACAATCCTTTAAAGAAGCATTTTACAAAAATACAGTGGATTTCATTACCCAGTCTCTGGATGGTGCAAATGGCGAAGGTGCTTGGCTGCTACTCAAACGTTGGAGGTTTGAACCACCCAGAGGCCCC
>NW_022111368.1:9811994-9819720 GCF_000313985.2 Echinops telfairi
CATCACAACCTTTGAAAAGCCCGTGGAACAATTATGCTCTGTACATCTAGGTTACCAGGATTTAGAATCAACTAACAGCAACAGTCACAGGGTAATGATTTGATGGTTAACATTCTTTATTTCTTATGTTCTGGAAGTACTGATAGAACAAGGGAGGGATGTACAAATATACAGACTCTTTATACAACAAAATCAGCCTTACCTGTCAAGTCCCTAAGAGCCCCAGTGACGTAGTGGTTACATGTTGCACTGCTAACCATAACATCAGCAGTTCGAAACCACCAGCACATTGGTGGGAGAACGATGAGACTTTCTACTCCATCTGAAAGTTACAATCTCAGAAACTCACAGGGCCAGTTCTACCCTGTCCTACAGGATCATGATGGGTTGGCATTGGCTCAGTGGCGGTGCATTTGGTTTTGGATTTTTGCCAGGTCTCTTTACTAGTAGGTGCTTTGGCACACCTGAGGTCCAGTAAGATTTTGCATCTGCCAGTGGAGAGTCTATTGCTTTCCTTGAGTGTACAACAGTCTTCCCTATATCTCCTAGGGTTCCAAGTGTTTAGAGGCAGGTGGTTCATATATAGCACCTAGTGTAAGTATTGATGAACCAAATTGTAGCTTATAAGAAGGTTGGTTTTTTTTGGTCCTTTTGTTTCAGAAAGAAGTAGTTTCTGCTTGCTGTCTTGAAGGTTTGTTTTCTGGCTTCTAGTTGATTAGTGGGTCAGGGATAGAACTCTCGCCTTCCATACAGGAAACTCGGGTTCAATTCCTGGCCAGTGTCCCTGTCATGCAACCAGCACCTGTCAAAGGAATCATGCCCATTTCTCTGATGCGAAACAGACTTCAGCAAAGCCTCCCCAATGAGACCCTAAGAATCATCATGTTCCATTCAAGATGGCACAGTACTGGGTCACATTTCATTCCAGGGGGCATGAAATCCCCATGAGCTAGGGACCTACATGGTGGTAGCTAAAGGCAGCAGTTTGTCTTAGAGACCCTATAACCTAAAGGAAAAAAAAAAAAAGACAAAGCCACTCTGCGAGCCAGGGCTACTAGTTTCCTCATGCTACTCCCCCCCACTTGTTCTTGTTGGTAGGTGCTGTCACATGCTTGTAAAGCAGTTGAAAATACCAGGCCAGGAGCCCCTGAGCCCTCCAAGTGACGTCTTTGCTCTTTATCACTTGACAGGGGCCTTTCGCAGCCCGTTTGTCCCTTGCTTGCTTTGCTGTTGCTTCCATAAGCATTGGTGGTAGATTCAAGTAATTGAAATCCTTGACAATGTCAATCTTTACTCTAGTTATCATGATGCTGTCTATTTGTCCAGCTGTGAGGATTGTTGGTTTCATTACATCAAGTTGTAACGAAAGGCTGCAGGGTCAGATCTTCATAAGCAAGTACTTTCCATCCTCTTGGCTTTCAGCCTGTGGGGTGTTTCATCTGCATATCACACGTTGGTAATAAGCCCTCCTCCAACCTTGACCTTTTGCTTTTCTTCATATAGTTCATCTTCTTGGATTATTTGGTAAGCATGCAAGTTTTAGGAGCATGGTGAAATGATGCGGCCCTGATGCACACCTGTGCTGATTGTAGACTGTGTGGTATTTACTTGTTCTGTTCACACAACTGCCCCGAGTGCCGTATACTGATTCCTCATGCACCCAACAAAGCCTCCTGAAATCCTTTCTAGTCACAGACCCGTGGAAAGGGTGAAGTGACAGGATTGTGGATGTAGTGTATTACTCAGAAACCCATTTATAGTAGTAAAATCAAGGTAAAGGCAAGGATGGAGTTCTAATCATTTCACCAACTATGAATAAAATTAATTTGAAAGTAGGAGAGATAAGGTTACAGCTTCCCTGTAGATATTGATAAAGTCTACAATTCACTAGGGCTAAGGAAGAGTTTTCTGCATGCAGAGTCTAGCAGAGCATCGAAGAACTCAAGCTCCAATGTTGAGTGACCCTGGTACACATCTAGACCTTGCCGCTCTCTCCCCCTCTGCTCTGGCATTCTCAGCTGTACACTGTGAATAGTAAGTACTGTCAGTCTCTGTCACCGTGGAGCAGTTAGGGGTGAATAAGGTAATACACATGACGTGTTAGCATATCCCTGGTTCATCCTAGTTTAATAAATATTAATCATTGGTATCATTATGAATTGTTCATTATTTACACCTACTGTAGGCTATTAATGTGGAATTGTCAGGTAAGTGTTGGAAGTCCAATCCCTTAGTCAACAGTTCAAACCCATCAGCCACTCCAGGGGGAAAAGATGAGACTAACTGCTCCCACAGATATTTATAGCCTCAGAAACCCAATATAGAGTGACTATGGATTGGCATCAACTCGGTGGCAATGGGTTTGGCTTTGGTTGAGTAGACTACTAACTCCACCTAAAGGAGAAGATTGGTTAAGTATAGTGTCCAGGCCTCCAGCATGTATTTGTGGGCATTGACTGAAAACAATGTATGTTATAATGGATCTGAGGCCTGAATTAAATGCAGACAAAGTAAAATGCTATACCTCTTATTTAATCTATAAATTTTCAAGCAGGAATTTTTTTCCTATTTGAGACCTCAACTAAATATAGAAAGCCTGTCTCTAAATTTAGTAGGATGAATCTTTCTATTCAACTCTGGATCTTTTCATGGTCACCAAGCAGTGCTACCCACTGAGATTGAATGATGCAGACCTTTTGATGCAGCTGAAATAAACTGCCCTCTCAGAGCTCGGAGCTCCGAGTCTGGGAACCGGAGAGGGAAAAAGGACACGAAGATGTGGTTAAGGGAGGGGCTTTTGTGCCTAGTAATTTTATTCTTTCAGATGTTCCCTGAGAGTGGGGTGGGCTGGGGGGAAGTAAGTGAATCCGAGGAAAGTTCTACAAACCAAGGAATCAAAAAATGATGTATAATTAATGAGGAGACAGCTCTTGGATTAAAAAAAACCCTCTTTGGTTCACCTGGTAATAAATGAAAATTGTGATTAACTTAATAAATAGTCTGAGGTAAACTATTAGCCCTGGAGGTGGAAATTAATAATGTGTTCATTAAGAAAAGTCCTTATACTTATGATTAGATTTACTTCTATGTAATAGAGATCTAAAATAATAGAGAAGGCAGAGGTAGATAGTTCCTATGGTGGGATCACTTATAAATGCCTCTCCTGTTCCTGCTTTTCCCTTCCTGCAGTGTGGTCCTAGCTCTCATGGACCAAATTGTTGGTTGATGTTCCCATCATCAAAGCTCCCTTCAAAGTGGTCAGCTGGACTGAGGAGAGAGAAAAGGCTGATGCTTTCCCTTTCAAACAGATGACTCAGAAGTCTCACAGAAATAAAGCTTACATCTCTTTGGAACAAACACTTGATCCCATGGTGACACACAGTTACAGAGAGACTGGCATATAGTGTGGCAGTATAACCCAAGAAAAATCATGCATTCGCTAATCTTGGACAGAAGGCAAAGTACATAGTTGGAAGGTAACTTGCAACCTTCTCCCTAAGAACAAAGAACTAAGGAACTTTTATAGTTCACATCCCACTAGGAAGGGCAATGACAATGGCTTTATAATGTTCTGGAGGTATGTTATGGTGGGACTTGGGGCGGGGGTGGAGTGGGGCAGAGCATGACTTTCAGAAAAATTATGTATATAGATGCACCTAGGTAAGTCAAGGACTCAAGTGACACAGTGACATGGTGAGGTGCTTGGCCATACCAAAGAGTCATTCCATTCATCTAATCTGTACGTGCTATCAGAACACACAAGATAGAGACTGGCATGTTTTACATTTGGTCATAGATAACAACTTACCTGGTACCTTGGTCTGGATTCTATAGAGAAGCAAAGCCAATGGTGCTTCCATATGTATATAGAGAGAATTTTATCTTTAAAAGAAAAATAACAGCTTGCGTAGTTGTAGGACTGGGCCAGTCTTATCCGGGCAGTCCAATTCGACAGAGCAGATGTGAAGCAGGAGGAGTCTCCTGACTCTCCGAAGCTTCAGGGCTCATGAACCCAAGATCAGCAGGAAGTCCATAGGCTGGTGGCTGCAGAGGCAAATGCATCCAAGCTCAGCAGATCAAATGGCAGGCCAGTGATAGCCCACCGTGTCTACAGGAACTATGGTTAGCTATTGGTTCAAATCCCAACAATGTAACATCCTCGGGGTTTACTGGCCCTTAACTGCCAGATCACTGAGAATTCTGGCCCAACCAGAATTCTGGCCCAACCACGTTGATACAAAACCTAACTATCATGGTCCACCCCTTCTCAACTTGGTACCTGTACACATCTCCTTAAACCATATATAATCTCTAAACAAAGATAATCATCATAAAATCATATTGGTGCCTAACATGACAAAACTAATGCATGTAAAACTGAAAACACCCCATCTGCACCTTATACTTTATAAATAAACAAAACTATTTAATGCATAAATAAAAGGAGGAAATACTCATAACTATTACAATTCTCATTTCTGAAATGGATCACATAGCTGCTGTAACTGGTATTTAGCAATAACTTCTTCCATCACCCATTCTGTATTACCTTTGCCCTTAGCAAGCAACTCAGCGGGTCATATACTTTTTTGCCTGATAGGATGGCCCAAACCTTTTCCCCAGAATATCTTGGCCATAAGTAGTCATTTCAGAATTGGGTTCTGGAGTTTACCAGGGATTTCAATCACAGAGAGTGATAGTACTAAAAAAAAAATCCCAGGGAATCCATTGGACATATTATTTACTTCCGTTCTCCCCTTGGTGCTATAGATTAATTATGCCACTAAATATAGTAACACCTTGCTTTGCCTGTTGATCCAGGGGTGTGAAGAACTTAAAATAGCTGAGAGGCATTCTAAACTCTCAAATCAATGGAATCATGCTGTGAGAGTATCACTGCCTTAGGAACTAAGACACCCATACTTCGACTTCTCAGGAACAAGAAACAAAATTGTTGCTAGTATATCACTAGGAATAATAATAAGTGGTTCAATTCCCATTGCTGCCTCTTGGTTCCCGAACCTGTGAATCCTGGATACTGGAGAAACATCATAATATATTAGTTGCTGAAGCATATACAGTGCCCTAGAGCACATTGCCCTAACCCTGCAAGGTATGGTCACCTAACTGGTGTGTAACTGTGGTGCCCAGAGATGTTTGTTGGTTTGGGGGGTTTGTTTGTTATTCACAAAAAAAGGGCCAATGCTACATATCCTGCACATGTTCTAAGCTCTGAAGCATAGCCTATATTACACCCACGAAATGATCTGGGAAAATAGTGGAGACTCACATAGCACGGGCATTGGAATCCACTCCACTGTGAGGCATCCATCCCACCAAAAAAGACCTTGGAGGGAAGATATAGAGATTACTAGGAAGACAAAATCATAGTCGGGTTTCTAAACATTTGTACAAGGTGTATATTCAAACAAGAGGTGGTCTTAAAAATGGAGGAGGGGAGAACATATGGATTTGCGCCATTAAAATAGAGAAAGAGCATTTGGAACACAAAAGCACCAACCAGTTGAGAGCACACCATTGTTCATCGATGTGCCAGACGTACCCGCTAACGTGTGGAAATACCCTAACTGCTTATCAGTAGGTGGATGGATAAGCAAAATGTGGTACATACAAGAAGGCTTTAAATAGTTTGTGGGAAAATAGAATTAAAAGGTAATGTAATGTTTCCAAAAACTTTTTGAAGTCTCCCTGTATAATGAAATGCTACTTAGTGGTAGAAATTAAGTCTTTACACATGGTACAATATGGATAGATCTTGAAGGTCTTAATGTTGAGTGAAATAAGTCCATCACGAAAGAACAAAGACTGTGGCAGATTTATAGAGCTAAAAGTTTATTAATTAACAGGATGTTGGAAACTGACAAATGCCCATCCGAGGAAGAACAGGTAAAGAAACTTTGGTACATACCCACAATGGATTACCATGCTTTGCTAAAAAGCAAGGATGAGATCACAGAGTAGCTCATGACACAGGGACTCGGTGGACCTACAGATCATTATGCTAAGCGAGTTAGTCGGTCACAAAACACATATATTGTATGAGACCACTTTTTAAATGATAAAAACCAGGGCATGCCAAAGGGAAGAGACTCTGGAGTTACCAGGAAGGAAAAGGTGAGGGAGGAAAGATGAGGCTGGAGAGTTGACGGGCGTTGACTGGGAGACTGGAAGACCACCCGAGGGAGACAAGAACTCAGAGGAGAAGGAGTGCGGTAGAAGAGGAGTGGGGATCGATGAGTGCAATTGGATTATTGAATGCAGAACTTGTGGTCTGAATGTAACCCCTGTTCCCTACCCCCCACTTCACAACAAAATCATAGCTAATGAAATAGAGATGAAAAATAAAAAATGTCTTAGAGGTTACCAGGGTCTGGAGGGAGTGGGAGAGTGGGTGGCCCTTGCTTATGGACCATTGACTTTCTCTTTGTGGTGATTTAAAATTCTCAGGAAGGGCCGGGCTGCACAGCTGACTGCTGTAATGGTTGTCAGGGAGTTGTGCATTTGTAAGAAGCTGAATTGGTAGAAGTTGTGTAGTAGATATATTCACGACTACCACACAAACAGTAGGTGCTAAACCAGCTGATGTACAACTGAACACCTCCTGGGATTTAGGTCGTTGGTTTGAGGGGTTAAAATCATTTGTCATGGGACGTCCCAGTTAATTGTTTAAACAATGTGTTTAATGCTTCTCCTCTACCCACTAGTTTATTGCATAATCCCTGGGGTCTTAAAAGCTTTCAGAGAGTCATCCAAGACATAGCAATTGGCCTCTATTTGCTTGGATTAACAGAGGAAGAAGACTCCGGACTAAGAGAAGGTAATGGGGTATATAGCTAGTTACCTCTATGAATAGCTGCCTCATTTGCCATGACCCCAGAACTGGAAAATGCCAAGCTACCATAACTGTTCAAACCGGGGTGGGGGTGGGGGCGGTCAGACACACAGATGACAATTGCAAATTCTCATGGACTGTAGCCTTTTGGGGGCCACAGAGGCTGGAAAAACTCCTCAAACTATTGCTTTCACATACTATAAACAACCGGACAATAGTTTAGCTTAGCTAGTATAGAATATCTCCCTTTAGCACTATATTCTTTTAAGCACTATCTTTTGGGATCATCTTCACCACAGCAACTTGCATCGAATTGTAGGGCAGTTCATTTGTGTTAAGAGAGAGGGACAACACAGAAAAGGAGGGTGAGATTAGTTACACAACTCAAAGAGAATCAATACCAGTGGCTGTTGCATGGCAATGTTCCTGAGCTGCTGGAAATATTCTCAGGAACAATTTAAAATTATATATGTACTGGCTTCTACTGAGACCTCCTTTTGTTTTCACTCTCCCTCATTTTCCTTTTGTCTTCGTTGCTCTACTTGTAGGACTTTGGTCAATACTGTGCTAGCAAATGTTTAAGAGCCAACGTGGGGGAAATTGGTTGACTTGATCCTTCAGGTAGATCAACTGTGCATGACCAGAACAGCTACGTGTTCTAGGCTGTGAGACCAGAGAGGTTTTTGTTGCTCTTTTTCCCCCCATATTATTTTTGTATTTATAATCCATTCCAGTATGATAAGAGTATCAAAATTGTAATAGAAATAAATTACTATAAGAATATCATGCAACAAAAAGACGTGACAGCTCTCCCAGGTTTAGGAGACCTGACACTGTGTTTGCTGCACCCCTCCCGGTGGCTCCGCCTGCCCC
>NW_022111368.1:9819820-9835314 GCF_000313985.2 Echinops telfairi
CGCCCCCCCACCGGAGCCAGTCGCAGCAGAAGTCCTCTTCCCCACAGCCAGGCACTAAAAGCAGCTTTCAGTGAAACAGCTGCCAGCTCTTGCCTTCATTTGGTAACATTTTGAGAGATGGGGAAATGTTGCTGTATACAAAAAAAAGTGGAGATGGTTCCTTCTCTCCTTTTTCTGGAAAAGGAGACTACAGGATGTGACCTGCTGAGCAAGGCACCCTGCCTGTGGCTGAATCGTGGGTCTTCCTCCTGTTTTCCTGTTACACCTGATAGGCTGGTGAGCAGAATGTGATGGCCTAAAGTGCGTGTTTGGGGCTAAAGGAGTGACAAAAATTGGAAGATACATGGAAACAATTAGTCCAATGGACTGAAAAACAAAAACAAAAACTCACTGCCATCAAGGGGATGCCAGCTCATCACGACACTCAAGGACAGAGTAGAAATGCCCCTGTGGAAGCCTCATCTTTCTCCGTTGGGACTGATGGTGGGTTCGAACTGCTGGTCTCTCAGTGAGCAACCCAACTGCCATCCACTTCCCCACAGGGCTCGGTCAGTAACTACAGGGACTTCAAAAAGTCTGTGGAAAATGGAATTAAGAGGTGTTATGATGAGTGGAATTAGCCACCAAAAAACGATAAGACCACTATTTTTAAGAAAGAAAACTCAAGGGAAATTTGTGTGCTAAAAGAAACAGACTCCGGTGGTTAGCAGGAATGGGAGGGGAGGGCGGAAAGGGGGAAGCCATAGGCTAGAAGGCAGGTAGGTGTTGTTGGGGTGAAGCGTAAGACAACATTCAACAAGAGGGAGATGTGTGAAAAATGCTGAGAATGACAACACTAGGAGGTTTCATGAGCTGTTGAATGTAAAACTGTGGTCATCTGCTCTGGAAACGTTCTCCTAAGTCACAATTGTAAAAGTTTTTGGAACTAAAATAAATAAAAGCTCAGAGAAGTTTTCCCATGAACCTTCTGAAGTCCCTTCGTATTTATTGAATGATGGCTAGGTTGGATAAGCCTGACCCTGGAAGAAAATAGTTGATATGAGCTAGGCTTCCCCAGTCGTTGATTTCTGAGCATGCGAAACCAGCTTTGTCTCATCTTTTTGTCAGTCTCACTCCAAGCTGAATTGTCACGAAGGTTAGTGACATAGAAGGTTAATTCTATTCCAGAAATATTCACTGATCATGTATCAGAGGTCTCGTGCCTCTCCGCGGACTGTGAAAAATACATTAACTTAGGGGAAATCATCAATTACTAACCTTGATTGTGGCATCACCTCCATGGACCAGCTCACTTGAGCTAATCAGCCATTTAAAACAAGAAAACGGAAAAAGCGTTAATCGCTCCTCCTGTAATATTTTGCCTGGCATCAATTATTTGCCCATCAGTATGCTGGGCATAGGAGCCTGGTGATTCCATGGATCAGAGCGCTTGCCTGCTACCCAAAGAGGTAGTAGCTCACACTCACCAGCTGCTCTGTTGGGAAAATATGAGGCGTCTGCTTTTGGAAAGATTTCAGACTTGGAGTCCAGGGTTATAGAATGAGTTGGCGTCAACTTGGCTGGTGGCCATGGGCTTGGTTTAGTTGTGGGCGAGACATTGTGGAAATGGGAGTGATATGAAGATCAAATTATAAAAGCAAATAAATGTCTCTGATACGACATGTTCGGCTAGCATCAAGCAGGACTGCTTCCCTTTGCTGTTAGTAGTTTTTTGAGCATCCCTTGGCTCATGCGAATCAGCTTATCTAGTCCTTACCTCCAAAAGGCAAGACATGGTGGTGTTTGATTGGAAATGCCTTGCATTTGTCAACAAACTTTTCACAATACTGTGGTTGATGCACGATCCTCTTTTTCAAGTGACACTGTACTTTGCACTTGCTCAAGTGTTACTTTAGGCCTTCGGCAACATCTAAAGTTTTCTTGCAAGCTACTCCTATGGATTTTAACATTGTCTGTTGCTGTGTCATGTGACCTCTTCTCTATTGCTTCTGTGAGTTGTTTCTAGGCTCTGCTTTTAATGCCTGTGAGATAGTTAGTTTATTGTGCCAGCCTGGCCAATAAACACACGTGGGATTAATTGAAGGGCGGAGAGCTAAATGGCTTGGTGAGCCTCGCCTTTCTTGTCTCTCGCTCTTTGACCATCGGACCAGTGTGCAGCTGCCTTGCTTGCCCTGTGCCTCAATTTGCAAGCTACACTGCCTGTGGGACACCTAACCTGTGAACTGTGTCACTGTAATTTGAGGTCCCTTGAAGATTTGCCTCGCCAGAGGATTGGAATGTACATCTCTGGAGCTGGGGCCTGACGGTTGGTGACCTGCCTTGCTATTTGCTGCTGTGCTGGAATAGCCTAGCTCTCTCTACAGAGGACCACCTGGTGGCCCTCAAGACTTGAAGGACTGCCAGTGTCTCACAACTCTCTCATGGGAGTGAGTTGCACTGAGCCATTTGTACTGCTTTATAATTTAACTGTTCATTTCTTGTATTATATAGCTATCTATCTTTATATATATATAAAATTACCAGAACTCTGGTTTTGTCTCTATAGAGAACCCTATCTAACACAGCCTGCCTGCGAGGATAGTCAATAAATAGATTGCCCTCCCAGATCTTTTGAAAAATTATAATTTTGCCATCTTTTATCTTCTGGCATCTCCTGCATTCCTTGTCATTTGTGGACCTCCCCCATAATTATCTAAGCAAAATCCTCCCCTCTCTGGTGATAAATTTCTGCAGCCTTGCCACAAATGTTTTAACCTTTCTCATAAATCTGCAGCTGCTTTGAAAACTTAAACGATCTCTGTATTACTGAACTGAGCTTCTGGGATTCAATCTTACTCCATTGGTTTTCTGCTGTTATTAAGTTGTTATTATCAATATAACTTTTCTCCCTCTAAAAAATCCCACATATATGTGGATATGTTTATGTGTGTATGTATGTATTTATACCTATAAACATGTATATACACATGTTATATGTACATACAAGTACACACGGATACACAAAAACACAACACACATTCATATATGGGGACTTCACAAAGTTCATAAAAACTCTCCATTATCTTTCCATTGCAGTTTTCCACAAATTTCTGGAGCCCCCCCCCCCATATATATGTGGATGTACATACATGTGTTCTAGATGCATATTGTGGCTGTTGTTTTTTGGTGCCATCGGGTCGGTTGTGACCCATAATGACACAACAGAGTGCAACACTGCCAGGTCCTGCGCCACCCTCACCGTTGTTCCTAGCCCCGAGCCGATGGCTGCAGCCACTGTGTCCGCCCATCTCATTGAGGGCCTTCGCCTTTTCCCTGCCCCGGGGCTTTACCAAACCTGATGTCCATCTTTGGGGAGGGTCTTTCCTGGCAAACTGCACTGTGGCCATACTGCTCCCAAGATGGATTTGCTTGTCCTTTTAGCACTCCATGGTATATGCGTGTATCACGTATATGTGAAATGTGGTACCCCAAATGATGTCCTGATCTTTATGCAAATCTAACTTTCCTCTGCAGGTCCTGCCATCCACCACACAGCCGTCCACGCACCGTGATGCTGTCCTCAACCTGCACAGTGACTCCAAGGTGGCTGAAGTGCAATCCAGTGCTCTTAGGCATTGGTAAGAAGCCAGTTTTTAAAGAACTCTGGGGAGCAGGTGTCATCCTTCCTGTCTACCCCAAAAAGAACTTCAACATTTTCCTCTGGATCTCCTTGCAGTTTGATCAATGTGCACCTGACTCAAGAGCTGTGAGCCAGCAACCCCAGGTGTTTATCTCCTCCCTTTCGGATTCCCATGGCAATGTCAGCTCGGGAGCTTACGTGGGTTACAATCCATTATGCCCCAGGCACACGGACTCAGACCCTTTCTTTCGCTGTGAGGCTGGTTATGTGAGTGTGCTCTACAATCTCCAAGAGTCTCCCTCTTCTTTCCCATACAAAGCGCTCTCATCAGGATCACATGTGCATCATCGACCTCACGTGTGTGACATTCCTGCTTTCGTTTTCAGGATAGCGCCTTCTTCTTCTTTTAAGTTCTTCAATTCAGAAATGCTGAAACTATGACGACTGAGCTAGAAACGGCCTTAAAACGTGTTCCTGGGCAAAGAGCAAAACCAAATCAAAGGGTCTGGTGGACGATTTCCAGCTTTGAGAAGTTCTTGGGGAGCCGAAGTGAAAATGACAGCGTCCCTAATCTAACATAGCATCTCATCAACTTGACCTCATCTTTTGCACCCCTCTCAAGAATCTCAAAGCATGCCATCGCCCCCACATTTCCCAAGCTAACCAGTATCCATTCTAAGGCGCCTTAGAGCATTTGTTAGCATTCAAATGATCTCGACTCATAGGAGCCCTATAGGACAGGGTAGAACTACCCTGTGAGTTTCCAAGACTATAATTCTTCGCAGGAATAAAAGGCCCCATCTTTTCCCCAAGGAGCAGCTGGTGGTTTCAAACCGCTGACCTTACAGGATCTTCATTTGTAAATAAGTAGTAGAAATGTGTATCTTATATAAGAACATGATGTATTTATAAGTAATTAGGCGACTAGATGCATTTTTTAAAGAAGTTATTCTCCCAGCAAAATCTTTCCCAATCTTCTGAAAAGAAAAATCCTCCAACTGATATAGGAACTTGAATCTGAAGAAAATAGCTTATTCTACATGGCAAGGTGTGCAAGAAGAGTTCTGTGCTAAGGAGCACTGCTTGCATGCTTGTGGAGCACTTCTCTGCCCTTTGACAAAAGTCAGAGGTAACTGGAGACATTGAGAGCTAACCTGTCAGTCTAAGGCCAGAGCACCTTCCACAGCTGGGGAAGTTGCGCATGACATATATATGATAACTTCAAGAGACAAAGGCAGCCAGGAACAAATATTTGGACATTTCTGGAATCTGACTTATCCAGGCAGGGTGGACAAGAGAAAATGTAAAAATACGTGACGCTAGAACTAATTGTACCCCACTGACCAAAGACCTATTTTACCAAGATAAAAATAGCATTTTTCAAAGAAATAGATATCATCCAAATACATAAGCTCTGCTTGAGTTTGAGATTTTTTGAGGAGGTTGTACTACATAAGGAAAGCAATGGTGATGAGTCATGGGATGCAAAGAAACAAACTCCTGATTTTGGCGGGGCCGTCTGTCCATGAAGAGTCGATTCTGGAATTGGAGAGGAACTACACAGACAGCTGCACTCATCATTTTTTAAGTCACATCCACATTTATTCCTTTGAACTGAAGAAAAGACCCCAACATTTTACATGGTCTGTTTTCTTAAAGGAACACTTTTTATCATATTTTAATTCATGTGTTCTCCCATTATCTGAGCTAATGTCTACTATTTTTGCCTTGAGGAGAGAATGCCTTTTGTCTCCTACTAAAATCCAGAACAAACTGGCAAAACATGAAAGTTTACCAATAGAGACTAGAAATGATGACCTGTTTCCTTCATACCCCCAATGACTACACATAACTGAATCTTGCCAGCTTTCTGATCAGTCCTTCAGCCCTGTAAAAATTAAACCAGGGCCAGCATCAGTTAAAACCACTGTGGATTTGGATTACAAATTCTAGTTATGGAAGCTGAAACAATAAACTGTTTCAGAAGAACTTTGCCTCTACAGCTATGGATTACACACAACTGCAATCCCTGCTGAAGCACTTTCTCCACATAAAGTAAGTATACATGCATGGTTACTAGTTCTGTGAACTGTTGGAAGTTTAACAAGGATGCTTGCCACAGTGAAAATGCTTTGTACGATGCTACGTACCCCTACACAGTGCTTGCTTTTATAAAGACAGTGACCCTGTGTTCGGGGCGGATGGTGGTGCTGGTGGGTGTGGTTTGTTCACCTGAATTCAGAGTAGTCCTTCAAATGCCATACTTTGTTCAGATGGGGAGACCCAGCTTTAGAGTTGAATTGTTCTGGTCTATTCAGTATAATTGTTAGAGAAGTGCAATCTTGTAGTTTTGCTTCATTATAAAAAGTGTGTGTGTGTGTGTGTGTGTGTGTATAAACAAAAAATGCCAGTGTTAGGAATAATGCAGTTGTTAGAAACAATAGTTATCAATTGAATCCAATTACTTCTAAAGGGTATTCCAAAGTGAAATGGAAAGAGTGCATGAATCTACTTTTTCTTTGACTTGGGAAAGAATGAAATGGGATCAGATGGGGTGTCAGGTATGCTTCAGAAGGTTTGGCATGCCTATAAATTGTCAGTATTGCCTTGGATAATGTGGAAGTAAAATCTTCTAAATGAAAAGAGAAAAAAGTGTCAATTTAGCCAAACTGGTGGATTTCAGCTGGAAAGATATCAGTTCCATAGGGTGTGGGTTAGGGTTATTCCCTGGCTAAACCAGAGTGACAAAGGAAGTGTTGGCTTGATGTTCTATTTGGTTGCTTGTGTAACCTTCATGATGCCTATCTTTTGACTCATGTTTTTACCTCTTTGCTTGTTTAACTATCAAAGACCGCTTATTTGATGTCCAATGGTGTGACCATTCTTTAAATTTGTTATCATATTTTTATAATTTTGATATTTGGAATTGATCCAAGTTTTTATCTTCTACTGAAATTTCCCATCTGCTCATACATGTTGTTCACCTTTTCACTAGTTTCTTTCCAGTGTTATTTCTAGTTATTTAAATTCTCTGTGTCTAATAGGGATGCCACAGATCCATGAATTTTTTTAATAATTAAAAATGATGACATAGTCAATTATTACAAAGAAAGAAAAAGATGCCTCTGTTTTGAGTAAGCTGACCAATTGTGATAGGCTCCTTCTGGACCTGTTCTCTAAGAGAGACACAAGTCGCATTGCTCTCTCTCCATCTTCATCTGCTAGAAGTACTCCGCCACATGCCGAGAGACTTAAAATATCAAATAAGATTCCTAAACTCAGATAAATAATGAAGAAAATAGTTCTTTAGTCAGCATTGCACAATCTTTAATATATTCTGACCCTCTTGCGCATTGTTTTAAGTATGCAAATTCAGTATCAGTAGATCGGGGAAGGTCTCTAAAATGCGTCCTTTCTTGCCAGCACTCAGGGAATGCGGATGGTTCATGAAACCACACTCTCAATAACAAGGCACTAGAGAGAGCATCAAAGGACTATATTTAGGATCAAGAGCACAACCACAGCAAAACCCCTCTAGAGGCTTAATGTTCTTGGTTGCTAAGGAATAATGCTATGGGAATTAGAAAAAATAAGACATGGTAAGCCATGTTCAACAAATCGTGGCATGAACGGGCAGAGCAGCTTGTGGGGCAGAGAGAGCAGTGGACTGTGGTCACTAATCACAGCTCTACAACCTGCTAGCTTTGTTTTCTGGAGGCTTCCTTTCTCTTGTCTGAAGTGAGTGGGTTGGATTCGGTGATCTCTACATTTCCTTTCAGCCCTGAAATTGAAATTCTTATGACTGGAGTAGAATGGTTCCATACTTGTAGACTTCATTGCTATGCATGTAGAGCAAGACTGTCATTAAAGTTGCCACGAGGGCTGAACACTTAAGGAGCTATACTAGTATAAAAGATATCCAGATGTTGCAGATTTGAATATGCATGCTTGACTGCTATTTTCCCAGGAAATCTGAAATGTCAAAATTGTATTTATTCCACTTGCTAGCCTGCAATGTCATGGTCCAGAAGGGCTACTTGTCATGCAGATGACCGTATCTCATGAATCACAATCATGAGTGGGGGGCAGTTGCTGATGTGTACTTGAATCTCCAACCCCTAACATACTCTATCAGCTACAAATAGGTTAGGACAGGCCTGTATGTTTAGTAAAATACTTATGTTCATTACAAATATGGAAGGAATCTAGACGCGGGCATGGTATGTTTCTGCTTTATATGATTTAAGTGATGAACAAATCGCGTCGCATCCAAGAATATGATGGAGACATTTGTCAGTCCTATAAGTAGTTGACTCGACAAGCCTCTGACCTGAAGCTTCTTTGATGGCAAGCTTTGACTGCCTCCAGCAGCCTTTTTTCCTGCTCCCACATAGCAATCTCTTTGACAGCAACCTATGCCAATCGATAGTTTTTAAATGCAGCAATGAGCCTGAGTTCTTCACCAAAGCTTGGAAGTAATCAAGATTGCTCCAATATTCAGTAAAGTCATTATTCTGAAAATCGTTTAAGGATAAGAGAGATCTTCAAATTCAATCAAGGGGAGTGGGGACTATATTCTATCCTAATGTAAAGAAAGCTTACTCTAACTGATTGTATTAAACTCCACATAATAAAAAGACAGACATCTGCATAAGATCTAGATACCGTGGAACAAAAGACTATGTGTTATGATTCCAAAAAGTATTTAAAGTAACTGAGCCAAAGAAGAAAAAGAATTTGGGGCAAATGGATTAAACAGAGCTCAAGAGCATCCAACTATCATTAGGCTGATCGTTAATTCCCAGGTGAACTTTGACTAATGATGTGATTTTTTTTTAATGTAACTTAAATTTTTGTAGAAGGGGCACTGGAGAAAGTAGATAGGAGTGTCTGGGTTACTAAAAATGAATGCTGCACTAATAGCGATTATTTAAAATATCTTTATGCTTTGTCATCATCATCTCTCTGAAATTGGATGCCATGGTCGGGTAACTTTAGGGTAAATTAATGAAACTGAATTTCTGGACATGCAAATAGAATACCAGACAGATCTTAGAGTGATGCAGACTTCATCCAGCGCTGTCTTATGAGAACGTACCGTGGAACTTGTCATCTAACCGGCCTTTCTCTTTGGTTATTTGTTTAACTATAACCTAAGCTCCATTTAGAAGTGGCCACAGAGGTTTTTAGTTGCAGTATATACTCGTATGCTGAGATCAGCCCAGTAGCATAGTGGTTGCATGTTGGGCTTCAATCCTCAGAGCTAGCAGTTCGAAACCACCAGCAGTTCCACTAGAGAAAGATGAGACTCTGCTTCCATCAACAGGTACAGTCTTGGAACCCCACAGGGGGAGTTCTACCCTCTCCTACAGAGTTTCTATGAGTTGGCACCAACTCAATGGTAGGGAGTTTTGAATATCTCATATACTGAGCCATATTGGAACCCAGAACGACAGAAAAACCAATCTTATGATTCCCATCTTTAATTCAGAGAGAGAGTGAATTCTGGTGGCATAGTGGTTTACTCTTCAGCGTAAAAAAGAGGAGAGTGAAGAAAGGATTGATAGTAATTTTCATTGTCTACTGTCTTTTAAACCTCTTCCTTTGTATTAGTCCTTACCCAGACCAAAACCCTCAGCTTTCTGAAAACACAGAGGCTCTCTGGAACTGGCCCTCATGCTTATTAACAATAATTTGCTTGCATGGAATTGTACTGGTGATGTGGAGGTTACAAGTTAGGCTGCTAACCAAAAGGTGGGCAGTTTGAAACCACCAACCGCTCCTCAGGAGAATGGCTTTCTACTCCCATAAAGAGTGATGATCTCAGAACCTCACAGAGGCAGCTCTTCCCTGCCTATGGGGTTGCCATGGGTCGGCATGACTCGATAGCAGTGGGTTTGGTTTTGAGTTTTTTTCTTTACTTCAAATGTATATATTGTGTTCCTCAGAGACTTTTACATTAATTTTCACTTTTGAAATAATGCATTGGTATATTCTTTGCCTCTTCTTAACAATTATGGAAAGTATATATGTAGAAGAACATCATTACAACAACCTTTACGTGTACAGTTCAGTGACATTAATTATATTTATCATGTGTTCGGCCAACATTTTTATCTGCTCCCCACTTTTTTCATCACACGTCTTAAAAACCAAACTCACTGCCACTGAGTCGATTCCAACTCATAATGCCCCTTTAGGGCAGGTAGAACTGCTCCTGTGAGTTTCTGAATCTCACCTGTGGTGTGACTACTGGTTTCAAACTATTGACCTTGCGGCTAGTAGCTCAATGCGTAACCACTATGCCACCAGTCCTCCCTTCATCACCCTTAGCAGAAGCTTCACGTCCCCGGAGCACTGGACCCTCCTGTTCTGCCTTCCTCCAACCTGTCCCTGGTAAATGCTAATAAACTTTGGTCTGATATTTCAAATAAATGGGATCATACTATCCTTGTCCTTTTGTGGGTGATTCATTTCCCTTAGCATGTTTTCAAGTGTCAACTATGTTTTGGTTCAACAAAATGACCATGCGGTTCAGAAATTCTACTCCTACATATATACCCAGTAGAACTGAAAGCAGGATTCAAACAGAAACATGTATGTACATCTTTGTTCATTGTAGACCTCTTCTCAATAGAGAGAGATAGCAACTGCCTACATAGCCATCAATAAATGAGTGGATAAACAAAAACATACATACATACAATGGACTGTTTCTCGGAATTAATATAGGCTCTATCTTGTTTACTGAGCTGCTTTACTTTCTTTCGTCCATTCGTTTGGACATCCAAGGCAAGTCCCTTGTCCTGGTTACTTCGTTTTCAGTGTTGTGTTGGCCTCCACAACACAGAAGCTCTTCACCCACAAGGCTCCTATCTCCCTTTAGTTTATCCATTAGAAAGCAGATTGCTCCATTAGTCTGAGAGCAAGGGGAAATACACAGTTGAAAATACATGGTCAGGTCTTATGACTCCGTTAATTACTACAGTATAATTCATCCAGTGTATGTTGTACATCCCAGTGATGTAGAAGTGTCTGGGATCTTAAAAGATTGCAAGTAGGTGTCTAATATATAACTCCCTGTCTCTACTTATCCACAAAAAGAGGTAAAGAAAGAAGCCAAAGACCGAGCGAAGATTCTCCAGGACTAATAGCCTGTGGGAGCCACAACCTCATCTACACAGAGATCAGAAGAGCTTGATGGTGCCCAGCTTCCACAGTCAGCCATTCTAATCAGGTCCACAGTCGATGTGCCCTCACAGAGTGGGGAGAACTGCGAATCAAAACTCAGATGTTTAAAACGTCCAGACTTTGTGGACCTTTTGGAACTAGAAAATTGCCAGAGACTATCAGCCTGAGATATTCTTTAAACCTTAGGCCAAAATTGTCCCTGGGGATCACCCTTTAGCTAAATGAGAATCTATAAGGAATATCATCCATGAGTGATACATTTCTTTACAAAATCATCTCAGAGTCCAAATGGTTAAAAATCACTCTGACCATCAATGAGAGAAGGAAGAGGACAGGGTAACGAGGGTCCTGAGAATGGATGGCCCCTGGTGAAAATGGGATGGACATCCCTGCACCAGCTGTACAAAGATTATTGAGCAGAAGCCTCTGTGTAAACATGCATCTCAAACACAACCAATAGTCTTTTTTAAAAGAAATTATAAAATTGGAATCATTTTGTGAAAAACAAATGGTAGGATGCAGAACAACACCAAATGGGTGTTGGTGTTGTGGGAGTAACAGTAGCAGATATATCAGTTCGATATTCTCTTATGAGAGACAGAATGACTGCCTGCTTTTTGAGTGTGAGCAACTCACGACTCTGTGGAGCAGGCTTTCAGGCCCAGCAGCCTCTGCTCACCCAGGTGAATAAGATAAGATGCGACGGGGAGTGCTAAGTGTGGATACTAGAGGTCAAAAAATGTCCATATTACCCAGCATGCAATGCTAGTCCCATCAAATTGAATTTAACACTTGTCTTTTATCATCTAACCTTCTCATGTGGACCTAATGGGTTCAGCATTGGGCTGCTAACTCAAAGGGTGACAATTCAAACACAATAACTACTTCACAAAAGAAATAGGAGGTAGTCTGGTGCTATAAAGATTTATAGTCTCAGAAACCCTAGGGAGCATTTCTAATCACTGCTATAGGCTCACTATAAATCAGAATCATTCCACAATCATGTGTTTGATTTTGGCTCCCATATGGATGGGCAAATCATTAACCAGAGGCATTGGTGATGTAAGACACAATGTGAGAAGCTGATGGTGTTGATTGTGATCTTAGTATTGAAACCCCTGAAGATGAGGAAACTGTTAAGTGAGGTTAATTTGGCCGGGTACTTGTCTGTAATCTGGCAGAGACTATAAAGCTGAGCGAAAGTTGGACATTATATTAGGAAGTCCAAATAAGATATGCATTTGAATTATGGTGCTGGCAAACAATATTGACAGTACCATGTATTCCCAAAAGAACAAACAAACCACTCCCAGAAGAAGTACAGCCAGAATCCTCCTTAGAAGAAAGGATGGTGAGACTTCATCTCATGACTTTGGACATGTTATCAGGAGAGACTAGTCCCCAGAGAAGACATCATGCTTGGTAAGATGGGACAGAAAAAAAAGAGGAAGACCTTGAATTGATACAGAGGCTGCAACGATGGGTTCAAACCTGAGGATGATTTTGAAGCTGGTGCTGGACTGAGCAGCATTTCCTTTGTTGTTTACAAGGTTGCTGAGCATCAGAATTGACTGGATGGCACCTAACAATAGCAACAACTTGGAAGAACAACTATTGCATATCGAGGACGTTTTAGAGTGCTGCACGAAGCATGGAGAACATGTGGTGGGGCTAGCAGGGCTCGCTCTCTTTCTCAAAGGAGGAGGATGACATGCATAGAAAGCTCAGAAGAGGGTAAGGATCATAAGGATTGCCAGTTGATATACAGAACACCCTGTTAAACTTAAATTTCAGGTAAGTCACAGATACATTTTTAGCATAAGTATGTTCCAGATATGGCACAGGCATCTTAGGTTTGTATTCACCAAATCGGACCAACCTAAACATTAAGGTGATGAGTGTACAATAGTGCTGCTACCAACAGGAGTGTTATCAACAGGAGACTGCTCAGGGCTATGGAGAGCCGGAACAAGAGCATCTTGATGAGTAATGAATGTCTCCCTGCACTTTAACTCCAGGCCTTGGCAAATTCTTAAGAAGGAAAAGTTTGAGATTTAGGAAGATGCAGCAGAATGGGAGAAGTTGAAGAGACAAGTAAAAGAATTGATGAAGGGAGTTGGTAGAACTATTTGATTTATGGTTTAAAAGCCAAGATTTAAAGAGCTCAATAGGATTTACCTTCATTGTGCAGTGACTAACAATGCAAAGACTAATGACAGAGATGAATGTCTGTAAATATCTTCCTGGGGAAAAAAATATTAAAGGTGATTAAGCCAGGTGAGAATTAGAGACAATGGGGCAGGGGAAAAGGAAAAAGAGTTCATATTTCTAAATCTCACAATATTACCTTCATAATAGATCCTACATGTTGCATGGCTGTCTTTATATTCTACTCACCATTCATCCTTTCAGATGTTTTCTTAATTTTGAAGATCTGTGTGTTCTAGTCCCTTGGAGTGACTTATGGCCTGGGGACTTAGGGAAGGAAAGAAAGACCCTAGAAAGGTTTCTGATTCTGAGCCATTAAGAAAGCACAATGGGTTGAACAATGTATAAAATACAAGGATGAGATTTTTTAAAAACACCATGTAAAAGGGGGACCCACGCAAAAATAACTAGATGCTAAATAAATGAGCTCGCTGCCATCGCACAGAGATCCGATAGAATAAACTCGAACTGCTTCTGTGGGTTTCTGAGGCTGTAAGTCTTTAAGAGAGCAGAAAGCCTCATCTTTCTCCTGAAGGGTAGTTGGTGGGTTTGAACCACTGATCTTGAAGATAGCAACCCTATGTGTAACCTACAATGCCATCAGAGCTCCCTAAAACAGTAGCAGGAAAGTTAAAAACAAGAAACTCCAATAGTTAACACGTGACTGTCCATCTTCAGCACTCACAATTAGTTCTCAATGATCTCCAGAGAAGCCAAAGCAATTGAACGTAGGCAAGTGTGCATTTTGAAGGGGCCATCTTGGCAGCCTGTAAAACGGGCCTCTGTGAGTCCTCGTTGACTCAGCGACATCAGGCTTGTAGCTCTCTTGACCTTTCAGTCTGTTTAAAGGTCAGCGCTTGCTTCTACAGTGCTCATCCGTCTAAGCCCCTGTCTGCGGAGTGCTTCAACAGAACATAGAGCAGAGTTGCGGGTCCAGATTTCCTAGTATCGCTGACTTAAGTCTTCCCAACAGCTCAAATGTGAACTTTCTGAAAGTTGTCCCAAAGATATGGTCATATTTTTAGACATAGAATCTGAATCCTTGTTGCCTTTTTAAAAAATCTAGCTAATAACCTCTAGGTTATTAATTAGTTTTGAGACCTATTTTAATATGTGATATATTTATACTAATGATTCTGCTCAGAACAACTGCCAATGTATCAATCTATATTTTACTGGGTTGTTTTTATTTTATTATTTGGCACCTATTTAATTCAGCAATTAGAATATAAACTTCAAGGCAAGAATATATATTACTAACTATAATTAGGTGTGGGAGCCAAGTGGAAATAAATGGCTACATTTTTTAGAGGAAATTTACGCTCGGCGTCATTAATAATATGGATTGCTGGCAAACTTACATCCATCCTATTTGTGTCGTTGCGAATGGAAGGAGAAAAATGAGCGGTGGCTTCTCTGAACATTCTGCAAGGTGATTTGTGCATTCGTTTTCTATCGAATGGCATGTTCAAGGCCATTTGTAAAAGAACCAAGACTGGTACATTGTAACGTTCCGTCTTTCTTCAGTGTTGTCCTGCTGAAGCTCCAGGTATTGTGGCGTTCCTTGAGTGCTGTCAGGAGCACACAAAATGGCAATTTTACATATTCTAAAATGGGCTGGAAGCAAATTGTCTGCAAGCCCCGCAGAAGAAGGTGATCTTGAGCGATGCCGGCCGGCTCCTGCTCCGAAGGATTCCATTCACGCTGGGGCCGACTCCGTGGCGCAGTAGCATGAACCAGGCCAGACTTCCGCGGAGCTCCAGCCAGAGGCGGTGGCGAGAAGGCCACCAGACTCGGGCAGTTGGGTGAAGCTCTCTGCCACTTCTGTGCTGAGGACGCCTTTCCAATCACGTGGCAGGAAATGATTTTTCTTTGAAATACGGGCAACAGCAGCACTATGAGAAGAGTCTGCACAGTACATTCATAGAATCGATGTTGCTCTCAGCAGAGGGGAGCTGCTGTAATTTTCATATTAGACCCTCTTTCTTTTTTTTTTGTTGCTAAGAGTTGCTGACTCTGGAGAAAAAATTATAAGTTTTAGCACCATGTATAAAAAATGGTGCACTTATAAATACGTCACAAGGAATGGGAGAGATGGAGGGTGGGCTAAGTACAACCTGTGAATTATTTGTGTAAAAGTACGGGCATGTTTTGTGTTGCTCATGTTTTCTCTGTGGGGAATACCTAACGGGTCCCCTTGAACTGATGCGAAGAAGACCCCACTCAGTCTGTTAGCGGGCATTCGCACATCCACTTTGCTCAGCAGCCCCTCTGAACAACCAGAAGGGATTGGAAGACAAAACCACACAGAGACTGCTCCTGCCATCACGTTTATTCTGGCTCCTTTAAATGGTTACCTACAAACGATGCTTATCGCAGAAGTATTGGACCGGAGGCATGGATTTGATTGCTGCTGTTGTCATTAACTAGCTGAGCCACGCTTGGAAAGTCCGTTCACATCTCCGGACCTGGAAAA
>NW_022111368.1:9835558-9862100 GCF_000313985.2 Echinops telfairi
TGCTGGGAGTCCGCACCCAACCCTTGGCAATCCAATGCACAGCTGAACAAAATGCTGCCCACTTGGTCCTGAGCCATCCCCAGATCACTTAGCCAGGAAGAGGCCTCTGTGTGCAAACGGAAAGCGCATCCCATATGTCAGAGATCCGGGAATTTGTAAATGTGCATATGGTCTCGGAGAACAAGGGGCTCATCAGCAAGTCGATCTCATTACAGAGTAATCAATTGGAAGCGGCAATGACATTAGGTTGACTTCCAACCGACAAATTTTGGTTGCAGACCAGAAAAGAAACAATCATAGTTAAGGCTGTAACAGCTGTAAAATATTTTTACATCCTTTAGAGGAATTAGTTAATTAATGTTAACATTGTTATACTCTCCTTAATAGTGTTCCAAAATAACTAGCAGTGATTAATCATGATCAGAATTTTTATCAGCCATGATCTAATATATTTTTCCCCAAAAAAGATATTATTGCACATTAAAATTGCCTTGCTGAATTCTTTAATTGTAGATCTTAATCTTGTTTGAAAATAGAATCTTGATCCATTCAGTGTCAGGCAAAGTTAGCACTTATTAAAAAAAAATTATTTTTCAAACTTCACTTGGCTTTTTCTTTTTTTTTTTTTGCAAAGCAATATCATTTCATTTCATGTGGCTTTAATGAGTAATCGTTTTCAACAATTTCTAAGAGTTCCAGTCAGCAATATTTCATTCCAGAATAAAAGGTAATGATCCATAAATTCTTAATGCCATATTTTTATAGCCAGTCAATTAGTCTTTAATGGGTTCAATAAGTTCTGTGATGTATGTCATTAATTGTTAATGGTGTTTTAACTAGATAATTGTTGTGAAGGGCTGTTTATCATCACTACTGGTGAATGACGGATCCATGCTATCTATTCCGCTTCATATTGTTAAGCTTATTTTATCTGGCTTTGTGTGCTGAGAGCAGATCAAGTACCCAAAATGCATAGACCAAATATCCAATTCCAACACTCCAGTGTATCATGTGGCCATGACACATAATTCTGCAGCCTTGAGTTCCAACTTGTATTTATCTTATTAGTTAGCTGTTGCCCTGTGTTAGTCTGGTACTTTAGAAAAACAAATCCACAGAAACTCATGTATAAGAGAGAGTTTTATATAAAAGTTAAGTGTGCATCAAGAAAACATCCCAACCCAGTGCTGCCCAGGCTCACAAGTCCAACATTAACCCATATGTCCAACACCAACCCACAAAGTCCTCCTCCATCTCACAGAACAGACGTAATGATGCTGACTGCAGGAGGAAAGCCGAGTCAGTGAATGTGTAAGCAGGGGTCTCCACACAGGTGCTGCAGCACCCAGAGCTGTATCGGGATAGGTCCATGTGGCTTCTCCTCAGGGATGTCTTGCAGGAAGGGAGCCTTGCCATCTAAAGCAGGGAACTGGCTAAGGCAGCTGCACCCTGGTCCGACCATCAGAAAGCAAGAGACCGGAGAACTAGAAAGGCGAGGCTCACTGAGCCATTTATCCTTCAGCCCTTCAAGTAACCCCACGTGTTTATTGGCCAGGTTGGCACAATAAACTAACTACCTCACCACCTCAAAACGACAACCATTTATACTTGCACATGCCTCTGTAAGGAGGCCTGGGGGTGTAGTAGTTACACATTGGGCTGTGATCCGCAGGGCTGGCAGTTCAAAACCACTGAGGGAAAAAGACTAGGCTTTCTACTTCCTCTTGAAACCCACAGGGTGTCACTATGAGTTAGAATTGACTCAAATGCAGTGAGGTTTTTTATGCATCTTTAAGCTGGCTGCATGGAAATTGGCTGATTTAGTCTTGGCTCAGCTGGATGCTATAGATGTCTCTACTCATGCCTAGTCGATCATGCTCCCTGTGCCAGAAATCTACCCACGGCATTCTATTATAAGCAATGGCAAACAAGAGGGTTAGTCTTATCATTCGAGCTCATGGCAAGTCTCTGCTTCCATCACATCTCTTCACACCCCATTGCTCAATGTAATGATTCCATTCACAGTAAGGATCTAAAAGTTCACTCTGCTTCTAGTGGGAAGAAATAAAGTTATATAATAAAGGGTGAGAATAAAGGGATGGAAAAAGAATCCTGGGCAATAATCTATCACATCTCCTAACCTAAGTAAGACTGGAGACACAAGGCCCCCGTTGTAGACATGCTTCCCTTGCTTCTCACAATCCACCCCTTTACTTGCCAGGGCCAGATACATTTCTTACTAGCAATACCAAAACATACTTAAAGCCCATTCAAAGACAACTTTTCTCTTAAAGTCTCAACAAGAGACCATAGAAAGGGCACAGGATCACTATTTGAAAACCTCAATTTTCACCCCACTCACTGCTTATTTTCTTTTTCCTTTAATTTCTATCTTCCACTATAGGCAACTTTACATGACTTAGGCATCTATTTCCCAGCCTAAAAAGAACATGTACTTTAGGGTTGTAAAAATGCTGAAACCAATATATTCCCTCCATTTTCTGCATGTACGGGCATTCCATACAGGCAGTATCTGATGCTTCCTACCATGAAAAGATAACACTTCTTTTTCTGTATGGGCTATCAAAGGGAGGGCATGAAGAAGATATATCATGACCACTGGGAAAAAATAGCATGCTTTTGCCAGCATAGAAGGTTGAGCATTTAGAAAGAAGTTTCATGCCAAGGGAACAATATTGCAATATCAGAGGAAAAGATTATGGGTGATCAATGATAATTACTGCAGCATCCATGGTTTAACCATGAGTTGGAATTGACTTAACAACAGCCATCAACAACTTCAGCATAATCATAGTCTTAAATTCACTACTTCCCAAAGAGTGCTTCCCACCCTCTCTCTCTCTCCTGGCCTAATCCTGGTATCCACTAATCGCCATTGGGCTCTCTAGATTGACTTATTTTACTCTACATGTCCTCAAGGTCCCTCCACGTTATAGCACATGTCAGGACTTCATTTCTGCTTATAGCTGAGTAATATCCCATTGTGTGAGTGCCAAAGTTTATTTATCGATTCCTCTGTTTATGGACATTTAAGCTCTTCCACCTTTTGCTGTTGTATTAGTGCTACAATTAATATAGATGTACATTCTGAATATTGTAAACATTAATTATCATTCTTCTTTTCTTAATTCACATTTTATGATTCAGTCTTATTAAATAAAAAAATGTTAACGTAAATTTGATGTAGCCCATCAACTCTAGTTGAATCTAGGTGTAGAAGAGAAAGTTGAAAAGAAGTTGTCAAGTTTTTCCTCTCAAAGTCTGGTTAGGAGATAAATTAAGTAAAGCAAGTTCAAAACTAAATGAAGAACATCTCCAAATAGTTGAATGGATATTGTCGAGATTTTTTTTCCAATTCTAGATACTATTCTCTTCCTTGCAAATGTAGTCAAATTGAAAAAGAAAAGAAAAAGAAAAAGTAAATAATACAACTAATAAAGCAGAAGAATAGTTACTTGCTGAAAAGAGTTGGCAAAGTCTATCTGTATACCAATGAATTACTGCCTTCACTCTAGCGAGACCAGCAGATCTCTTGGGAAGTCACTGTTGAATTCACTCTTTCTTAGGCACCATAAGAAAACTAAGACAAGTGTACTGTGAGAGAATTTCTCTGTAGCCCTCCAATCACCCTAGAGACATATATGAAATCAACCCATGCATGTGTAAACTAGAACCTTAGTAACAAACGATTTTTACTCACCGAATACAAGCCTGTTGCTTCTTCTGTTACATTTATTTCTTCTGATACTATTGAACATGCCATTGTTTTCTTTCTAATTTCTCGTTGCCAACATGTGGAAATAAAATGGTGTTTTGCATAGTAATCTTTTATGCAACCTTGCTGAACTCATCATCTCAAATTGCATGTTTATTTGTTTTTGTGATTTTCTTGGGGTATTATATACACACAATCATTTCATCTTGACTAGAGCTTGTTTCTCTCTTTGGAATCTTAAGGTTTCTTGTTTCTTTTTCTTGCCCAATTAAACTGACCGAACCATCAGGTACAATGATCAAAAATGGTGAGAACATTTCAGTTTCTTGTTTCTTGATTTTAAGGGAGACGCTGTCAGTCTTTCACAAGTATGATATTGCTTGGTTTAATTGCTTTGTGTTTCTTTGTTTTTTAATAGATGTCCTTTGTCAGGTTGAGCAAGTTTCCTCTTAGGCTTTATTAGATGTTTTCAATCATGAAATGTTGAATTCTGACTAATTATTTTTCTGTTTTTGTTGAGAATGTCATGTTACCGTTACCATTTTTTCTGTGAATGTGATGTATTACACTGATGTGTTTCCGTGCGTTAAATCGGCATTTGTGTTTCTGGGGTCAGGTCACGGTGTTGTTGTTATTGTTAGGTGCCATTGAGTTGGTTCCGACCCATGGTTACCTTATGGAACCCAAAACAAAACACTGCCCCATCCTGCCCCATCCTCACAATTGTCCCCATGCTCGAGTCCATTGTTGCCACCGTGGTATCAGTCCTTGAGGGACTTCCTCCTTTACGCTGCCCCGTACTTGACCAAGCATGATGTCCTTCTCTACGGACTGTTCTCTCCTGACAACAGGTCCAAAGTACACGAGACAAGGTCTCACCTTCCTTACTTCTAGGGAGAGTTCTGGCAGTACTTCTTCCAAGGAAGATTTATTTGTTCTTTATGGAGTCCACAGTTCTTTTAATATTGCGTGCCAGCATCATCATTCAAATGTATTGATACTTCCTCAGGCTTATGCAACCCTCAACTTTCACATGCACAGGAGGTGACAGAAAATACCATGTTTGAGTCAGGCACACATTATTCCTCAAAGTAACATCCTTGCTCTTCAACATTGTAAAAAGTTCTTGCATAGCAGATTTCCCCCCAAACAATGCATTATTTGATCTCTTGACTGTTGCTTCCATGATGATTGAATGTGGGTCAAAGCAAGATGGAATCCTTGACAATTCTGCCCATTTCTCCACTTATCATGAGGTTATTTGTTGATCCTGTTGTGAAGATTTTGATTTTCTCTGCACTGAATTATAAGCCATGCTGAAGGCTGCATTCCTTGATCTTCTTCAAGTGCTTCAAGTCGTCCTCACTTCCAGCAGGCAAGGTTGTGTATTTACATATCTCAGGTTGTTAACAAACTTTCCTCCAATTCTGATGCAACATTCTTCTTTATATAAGCCAGCTTCTCTGATTATTTGCACATCATACAGATTGAATAAATTTAAAATCCCAGCAGGATCACACAAAGTGAACAGGTTTCAGCAAAGCTTCTAGACTCAGAACAGACTATGAAGAAAGAATAAGATGTCCCCTTCCGAGGAATTTTCCACTTATGGAAGACAGCAAAACATTATCAAATACTGAAAACCTCATGAGCAGAAGCAGAACATTGGCAGAGCTAGTGCCCGAAGATGCGTCCCTCAAAAGGCACTCGAAATACAACTGAGAAAGAGCTGCCTCCTCACAGTAGAATCAACTACAATGACTCAAAATGAGAAGAAACCATTGCAAATACCTATTAATAACTGGAACTTGGAGCTAAGTATGAATCTAGGAAAATTGTAAGTTTTCAAACATTAAAAGGAAAAAGAAAGATTGATATTCTAGGCATCAGTGAGCTGAAATGAATGGGACTGGCCATTTTGAATCAGAAAATCATATGGTGTACCATGCCTGAAATGACAGATTCAAGCAGAATTGTGTTACAGTCATCATCAAAAAGGACATTTTAAGCTCCAGGTTGAAGTTCAATGCTGTGATAAGATAACACCTGTTCACAAAGAAGGAAAACCAGTCAATGCAACCATTACTCGAATTTACAGACCAACTACTAAAAGCTAGTGCTGCAGAAACTGAAGAATTCTACTAACTTCCTCAGTCTGAAATTAATCAAACATAAAATTAAGATGAATTTATAATTATGGTCAATTGGAATGGTAATGTTGGAAGCAAAGATGAAGAAACATTTCCAAAGAATGAGAAAATATTACCTTTGTGATAAAAAACAAAGTTGGGTATGACATGATAGAATTAAGTTTACAAGAGAAATACTTCTTCATTGCAAATACCATTTTTCAGTAACACAAATGGTTGTTATACACCTGGACTTCTTCAGGTGGAATACACAGGAATCCAATTGGCTACACATGTGGAAAGAGATATTGGAGAAGCTCACTATCAGTAGCTAAAACTAGGCCAATGTCCACTGTGGAACAGACCACCAATTGCTCACGTGTAAATTCAGATTGAAGCTGAGGGAAAAATAAAACAAATCCACGAGATCCAAAATATGAGATTGAGCCTATTCCACCTGAAATTCAGAACATCTCTAGAACAGATTCGAAGCATTGAACACTAACAAGAGAATGCGGGATGACGTGAAGAACATCCTCCTTGAAAACAAGATGTCGATAAAAAGATAGAAAGAAAAGATCAAAGTAGATTCCAGAAGAGAGTGAAACATACGCTTAACTGTAAATTAGCTGAGGCAAACGAATAAATGATGAAGTAAAGGTGCTGACAAGAAAATTTCAAAGGGCAGCCCAAGAAGGCAAAGTAAAATATTATAATAAAATGTGCAAAGAACTAGAGCTTAACCACCAAAAAGGAAGAACATGCTCAGCAGATCTTAAGCTGATAGAACTAAAGAAAAACAACCCAAGCCTCGAGTTGTAATATTGAAAGAATCCACGGGCAAAATATTGAATGGTATAGGAAGCACCAAAAGAAGATGGACAGAATACACACTCACTTAGTCTACAATTTCAAGAGATCGCATATGAGCAAGAACCAGTGGTCCTGAAGGAAGAAGTCCAAGCTGCGCTGAAAGCATTCACCAAAAACAAGGCTCCAGGAATTGATGGAATATCAATTGAACTCTTTCAACTCTTTGAGAAAGCCACTGGAAGCACTTACTCAGCTAATTTCATCTATGCCAGGAAATTTGGAAGACAGCTGCTTGGTTAATTGATTGGAAGAGTTCCATATTTGTACCCATCCCAAGGAAAGATGACCCAACAGAATGCTGAAATTATAGAAAAATATCATTAATATCACACGCAAGTAAAATTTTGCTGAAGCTCATCCAACAATGGTTGTAGCAGTACATTGACAGAAATCTGCCAGAAGTTCAGGCTGAATTCAGAAGTGGAACAAGGGATAGCATTGCTGATGTCAGAGAGAGCCTTCCTCAAAGCAGAGAATAGCAGTAGCTGGTTACTTGTAATTCATTCGCTATGCAAAGGCATTTGACTATATGGATCATAAAAAATAAAAAAAAACTATAGACAGCCTTAAGAATAGGTTTTCCAGAGCACTTAATTGTGCTTATGTGGAACCTGCCCATGGATCAAGAGGCCATTTTGCAAACAGAACAAGGGAATATAGCATGGTTTAAAATCAGGAAAGGTGTGCATCAGATTGTAGCCTCCTTCCACAGTAATTCACTGTGTCTATTGAGCAAATAATCAGGTCATGGTATATAATCCTTTAATGTATTAATGGATTCAATTTGTAATATCTTGTTGAGGTTTCATGCACCTATATTTAGAATGGAGATTGGTATGTAAGCTTCTTATTTCATGATGTCTTTGGTTTTAGTATCAGGGTAATGCTGACTTCATAGAATGACTCCAGAAGTCTGTGTTTTTGGAGGAATTTATGTGTTTTGGAAGATTTTATGAATGATTGTGTTAATTCTTCTCTACGGGTTTCATTGAAATCACCAACTTCCAGGGTGATTCCAAAGCTATTTGGTTCTAGTCTTTACTTCTGGAAAGCAATTGTATAACGAACTCAATGTCCTGCTATGCTGCTGTTGTCCTGATCCTTAGTGACCTTATTATGCACAACCGAATGAAACACCGCCTTGTCTTGAGGCATCCCCACAGCTGTTCCAGAGCCTATTGCTGCAGCCCTGGTGCGAATCCACCTCCTTGAGGCCCTCCCTTTTTTGATGCCCCTCTACTTTACCAAACATGGTGTCCTTCGTTAGGGATTGGTCTCTCCTGGCAACATGCCCAACGTATGTAAAGTGAACTTTCACCATTCTTGTCACCAAGGAGCACCCTGGAAGTTGGTTTGTCATTTCAGCAGTCCACGGTACCTTCAAAATTACTCTCCAGCCGCACAATTCAAATGCATTGGCTCTTTTGTGGTCTTCTTTACACAACCTCCCGCTTTCATCTGCAGATGGGGTTGTAGAAAATGCCATAGTTTGAGCCAGGCACACCTTAATCCTCAAAGTACCATCCTTGCTTTTCAATGTTCTAAAGAAGTCTTCTGCAGCAGACTTACCTAATATAACTTGTATTTTGTTCTTTTGGCTGCTGCTTCCATGACTATTGACTGTGGATCCAAGCAAGACAAAAATCCTTGTCAATTTCAACCATTTCTCCATTTATCCTAATGTTACCTATTGGTCCAGTTGTGAGGATTTGGGTCTTCTTCACATGGAATCCTAATCCATACATATGGCTTCAATCCTTGATCTTCATCCGCTTCAAGTCTTCCTTCCTTTCAATAAGCAAGGTTTTGTCATCTACATATTTCAGGTTGTTAATAAGTCTTCCTCCAATTCTGATGCCATATTCTTCTTCATATAAACCATATTCTCTAATTATTTGCTCAGCATACAGATTGAATAAGTATCATGAGAGGATACAACCCTTTCATACATCTTTCCTGATTTTAAACCATGCAGCATTCCCTTGTTTCAATCACACAACTGCCCCTAGATCCATGTACAAGTTCCACAGGAACACAATGAAGTGTTCTGGAATTGCTATTCCTCTCAATATTATCCATAATTTGTTATTATCCACATATTTGCATCCTTAGCATAGTCAATAAAACATGAGTAAACATCTTTCTGGTATTCTCTGCTTTGAGCCAAGATCCATCTGGCATCAGCAATGATTTCCCTGTTCCATGTCCTTTTCTGAATCTGGCCTAAACTTCTGGAAGCTTCTCATCAATGTACTGCTGCAGCCATTGTTGGATGGTCTTCCGCAAAAGCCCTGCTGTAGATCTATTTACACTTTCTATTTCTTCTTAGGTCAGTACAGTAGCTTGAATGTTTCCAGAAATGTGTTCATTTTATCATACTCCCCAGAGATTCATTTATTCGATTTGAATACAGTTGTCCACATAACTTCCTTTTAAATTGTTTTAAGGAATTAACCATTTTTGTCTGATTTTTTTCCCCTTTTTGTTCCTAGATTGAGACTTTGAGCGAATGGTTTATCATTTTCTTTGATCACATAAAGAAATTGGTTTTCTCAATTGTTTTTATAGTCTCAATTTCACATATCTCTTTCTTAAACTGTAGTATATTCTTCCTTCTGTCTGATATAAATTTAGTTTTCTTTGTATTTCCCAATGTCTTAAGATGGAAATTTAGGCCATTGACTTGAGAAAGTTCTTCTTTACATAAATTTAGAAGTATTCTCACATGTATCTTAGAAGTATTTTCAAAATTTTTCTGTGACTTCTTCTTTGACACATTGGCTATTTGAAACGGTGCTCTTTGATCCCTACGTATTTGTGAATTTTCTGTTTCTTTCTCATTGATTTCTAATCTCATTAGATTGTGATTAGAGAAAATGCTTTGTATGATTTCAATCATTTTGTTTATTTATGCATCTAACATATGGTCTATCCTGACAAATACCAGGTATATTTGGGGGGGAAAGAAACAACTGTTTATCTTGCTGTTGGTATTTGTTTTATAGGTGTCTGTTAAGCCTTGTTTATTTTTTGTGCTGTCTCCTGACAACATATCCAAAAGAGAATGCAGAATGAGGGATTTCATTTCTGAGGTTAGATAAATACTGGCAGGAAGCAAAGAATAGCAGATATAGTTGGTTTGATTCTCTCAGTTCCATTCATGTCTACAATTACCATTACATATGTTGTTGAAAAAGAGGTATCTGCAATGAAATCTTTGGTCTTGTGAAATTCTATTATGCAATTTCAAACTTTGTTTCTATCACCACAGTCATATTTTCCAACTCTCTCTCTCTCCTCTTTGTTTCCAACTTTCCCATTCCAATCATCATTGATCATCACTGCTTCTTGTCTGCATGTTTCAACAATTACAGGCTGGAGGAGTTAATAGAACTTTTCACTTTCCTCAGCATTGGCTGGTTTGCAAATTTGAAAAATAATCGTATTCCCTGGTCTTCCTTGTGAGTATATAAATATTATCTTATTGCGTACAGTGTGGTACCTCAAGATATATCTTGAAATGTACTACTTGACAATGAATATGAAGCCATTGCTCTTGAATTTGTCGTTCCTGGCATAATCAACCAAATAATTGATTCAGAATAGCCAAGGCCAGTCCATTGCAACTCCCTTGCATCTGGGATGTTGATATTTCTGTGTTCAATTTCAGTGTTGATAATTTTCCTACATTTATACTTCGTATGATCCATATTTCAATTTTTAATGAATGGTTGCATATGTTTCTTCTTTTGAGGCATGCCTCCTCAACAAATGAAGGTTCCAAAACTTTGTTCAATGCAGGCCATTCAGGTTGGCTCTACTTGGGGGAGACAGCTCTTCCTTATGGTATTTTGAGTGCCTTCTCACATGACGGACTAATCTTTTTTAAAATCATTTTATTGGGGGATCATACAGCTCTTATCCCAATACATGCAGGCATCCATTGTGTCAAGCACATTTGTACATTACTTTTTTATTTTTTATTTTTTTTAACATTTATTGGGGGCTCGTACAACTCTTATCACAATCCATATGTGCATCCATTGTGTCGAGCACATTTATACATTTGCTGCCACCATCATTCTCAAAACATTTTCTTTCTACTTGAGCCCTTGGTATCTACTCCTCATTTTTCCCCTCCCTCCCCCACACTCCCTCCCTTGCAAACCCTTAATAGTTTATAAATTATTATTATATCTTCATGTCTTATGCTGTCCGATGTCTCCCTTCACCTACCTTTCTGTTGTCCTTCTCCCAGTGAGGGAGTTATATGCAGATCATTGTGATCGATTCCCCCTTTCTTCCCCACCTTCTCCTTACCCTCCTGGTATCACTACTCTCATTATCAGTCCTGAGGGGTTTATCTGTCCTAGATTCCCTGTGTTTCCAGCTCTTATCTGTACCAGTGTACATCCTCTGGTCTAGCCAGATTTGTAAGGTAGAATTGGGGTCATGATAGTGGGGGGGAGGAAGCATTAAAGAAGTAAGGAAAGTTGTATGTTTCATCAGTGCTATACTGCACCCTGACCGGGTCATCTCTTTCCCGTGACCCTTCAGGAAGGGAATGGAGGGACTAATCTTCTGGCATTATTATCAGACAATAATTCACTGCTATTCATCAAATGGCTTATCTTTGAGAAATGTACAGTTTACTTTTCCTTTCTTTTCTTTGTTAATTGGGATTAATCCATATATCAAATCATTCCATAGCTCCATCACATCCAGTAGAATTGTACATTTGCTACCACACTCAGTTTCCCAACACTCATTTTCTATATGGACCACTTACTTTTCTTAGCCTCTTCTTAGTCTGAAATCTCCACGGATACTTGCTCCCTGTGGGTTAACCAGCTGGTATTTGGAATATCTGTAACACAGCTTCTAGCATCACAAGTCAACCACTACAATGCAACAAGTTGACAGATCAGATCAATGGAGAATTTTGTTGAGGTTCTCTTTTACATGATGAGTCACTATTTAGGACGTCTTTTGGGGCAGCTTGATTATACTATATCTACATTATCCTATTTAGCGTTTGTTAATCTCCTTAGAGAGATAGATTAACGTTTTTCATTCAATTTCTTCAACTATTATCTTTGCCTTGTTCGGTCTTCCCACATTTCTGGTATGTGTATGTTGCTGCGGTTGGTAGTGTCTCTGAGGTTTCTGAGGCCTAGTTTGCTTTCCCTGTACTTCTTTCTTTCAGTTTGTCCGACTGGATCCTTTCATTTGACTTATCTTCAGATTCATGAGTTCACTGATTCTTTTGTTCAAATCTGCTGTTGATCCCTTCTAGAAGTTTTAAATTTCAGTTACTGTAGTTTCAGCTCCAGAACGCATATGAATTCTATGCTGTGTGCAAATATGTGTATATATGTGTGTTTTCTGTCTCTCTATTGATATTTTCTAGTTGATGAGGTATTGTCCTAACAGTTTACTTCATTCCTGGAGCATATTTTAAATAGCTGATATAATAAGTCCAACATCTGGGCTTCCTCCAGAATGGCTTATATATACATGTGTTTTTCCCCTTGTGTATAAACTGTATGTTCTTGTTTTCTTTTCATTTCTCATCTTTTTTTTTTACTAAATACTAGACATTACATACACTGCGCCAACTTTGGAAATTAGACTTTCCCTCCTCTAAAAGATTTGTTATAGTTCTCATTTGTTGATGTAGTAATTTTCCTGAAATAAATCGGCAAAGTCTGTATTTTTCTTGGAACGTATGGTATTAACATCTCTGATAATTAACTTACTGATCGGGAAAACATTGGGCAAAGATTGCTATAGATGCCTGGAATGGACTCTGTGCGTGTATGTATGTCTTCAACACTCTACCAGCCTGTGTGTGTGTGTTTAATTGTTCTTGCAGAGATTTAATTCACACCTAATGCATGATTGGTTGCAGTTCTAAAATATTTTTAATGTTAGAGTTAATTTTTCCAAGTATAGGATAATTGGTAATTTCTTCATTCAAGAAGCATTTTGGAAGCTTATATTACTCTTTAAAAGTTGGTTCATAGAGCTTTCTGTAACTTAGGTATGAGGAAAATGTATATGTCACAATCGGACATAAGAACTAATGATCATCTGGGGGGGTGGGGGTGGGGAGAGCAGGAGGCAACCAAGTGAAATAAGAGAAGCATGCATCTGGATCTTTTTGAAAACAGAACAGCATACACACACACACACTCACTACTTTTACATGTTGAGCCCTTGTTACATCAATTGATACAGGCTTCTCAATATTCAGGTTTGAGGTGCATTCACCTGTATCTCAGCTGGGCAGTGGACGATTACTGGTGGATGCCTTTTGTCATCTCTATTATCCAAAGTGCCTGACACAGTATTTTGTTTATAAATTGCTCAGATATTTTACGGTGATGGTAAAAGTTTCAATGTCCATGTTTGGGCCTTGCCCTCATTTTTTAATAGCCTCAGTCCTTAAAATATTCATTTAGCCTCCATATTAAAAATCGACTAATTTGGGTTTCTAAATACGAGGTAGGAGAGGATTTACTCTAACAATTAATTAAAGCTATAATTTATTTTGCATAAATCATTTTGTAAATCAGCCTTTAAAGCTCAGTTTCGTTTAGTTTATACAATAATTGGATATTGAGGGATTTGTTGCTTTATGATTTCCACCCATTTTACTTAATTACCTTCTCAAGTAACGCTATTCATTCTTATTTAACACATGCGGAGTCCAGCATCTCTGGCAGGTCTCTATACCCTGGTTTAGTTATTGGCTCATCAGTAATTTGCTGAACCTGAGACATATCCTTATTCAAATTTGCACAAAAGAGCAGACCGCTACAAAAAAACCAACAACAACAAATGTGCTCCTTGTGTTCGGTCTCTTTGGAATATTTATTCCTCTGATCCCAAGCATTAGTGGAAATAATGAAGTGTCAACTCTTGCATGCCAGAAATCTGTTAACTCATAATGAAAAAAAGGGCAAGGGAAACCACTTTACCCTTTGCTTCAATTTCGAGCACAAAATAGTGATTTGGATAGCAGTGGTTTATGACCAGGCAAAGCAAAAACAAACAAACAAACAAATGTATTTATTTTTAAGAAGACTTCATAACAACAACAAAAAGTCTCAAGCCAAGAGTAAACCCTTCAAGCTCAATTCTCATCCTGTGTTACTCTCTGGAGGGGGGAACATGGTTGGTTGAGGTTCAAAGACCTGAGCTCTAATTACCAGTGTAATTAGAATAAGAAGAACATGTTGCTCACTCCAGAGGGGCCGAGCCGCCTCCTCTGTCGCTCTCTGGGAGAAAGCGTGTTTAAGAATTCCCATGGAGTTGCATGGGAGGAAAAGCAGACCCCATGCTGAGCCACCAACATGGTCTTTAGTTTGTCCTCTGTAATTTCATGCCACTGTTTTGAATGTGCTAACAAGGCAAATTATTTTTAGCCGTGTCAGCGAGGAGATCAAGATTACTCCACAGTTGTGCTGCTTGCTGAAGTGACTTGTTTTCTGAAGGCTCTCCTACCAGCCAGAGAGCTGTCTGTTGCCTGGAGTGTAGCGTTGGCTGTCATTCTGAAAGCCTACCTACCTGCCTATCTGTTTCTCCCCCAAATCTGCTCCTCTCGTATTTGGAATTTGAAAGAAGCACAAGAATAACATAATTAGTTAAGTCAAACATGTAACATAATGTAACAGCCCAAATCCCTGCTTAGGACTCATCTCGTACAGGGAAACCCACAGGAGAAAATAACCAGCGAGCCAGGGGCATAGTCAACGAAGGGTTGAGAAACGACTGTAGACAGGACACTGGCACCCAGGGCCCATGGGGTCTCTAGAACCACATTGCTCCCCCCAGCCCATGTCCTACCACACCGAAGTGTAGCCTAGTAGTTTAGAATGACAGTTCTAAGATATTGAGACAATCTACTTAACCTCTCTTTATCTTTTTCATCAAATGGAAAATTAGGATAATAATTGAAATTACCTCACAGGAGTAATGTCTATAAAGCCTTTAGCATGGGCCTATCCTATAAAAAGCATATCATGATTGGTATCTATTTTTATTCTTTTGGCTATTATTAGTTGGGCTGTGTCAGTGGCCAAACTTTTGCATGTAGTGACAAATGCTTACAATTCTCCTAAGTGAATCTATGGTAAAGAAGCTGATAAATACACCTGGAGGCAGCTAGGAGGCTGTGGAAGAGACAGTAATTCCTTGCTCTGGGTTGAAGGAGACTCAAATAAGAAGATGCAGTTTACAATGAAAATGGTATTGTGGTTGGTCAGAAGTAGGAGATTCAGAAGATGAGAGGAATAAGAAAGATCCCAAGAGTTTGGGGAGCTTGGGAAGAGATGAGATAATTTTATGACATCAAAGTGGAAATTTCCAGAGGGCATTTAGATAGTCAATGAGCCCGAAGATCAGGGAACAACTCCAGCTTAGAATATAAATATTCAGCAATAGTCAGTGTAAAAACATTCCCAAACTCACTGCTATATGGTTGATTCTTACCGTTTGTTGAAGCCGTGAGCATCAACATAACAGCTTAGGGTGAATCTGTACAATGAGAAGAATGGAGTTGAGCACCTAGGGTCAACAGCTAGGGTGTGGGCAGAGGAACTGCATGAGAAGCGATGTTGATCACAAAGATGAAGGGATAAACCCAGGGAGGGAACTGAGGAGGCATCAGTGAGGGAACTAAGCTCCAGGAGTCATAGGAAGAAAGGGGCAGTTCTGAGGGCTGAGCATGTGTGCCTGCTGGAAGGAATAGCCATGGGAAACTCAGGGGATGCCCCCGTGTTAAGTGGATAGGATGAAAGCCAGCTGCTAGGAGTTGAGGAGAGCCCAAGGGAAAGCAGAAGGATGGAAGCCGGGGAATGCATGAGGGTTTAATAGGACACTCCACTCGGAGGAAGATGTTTAGAAAGATACAAATGTACGCAGTAGGCAGCTGGTTGGGGATTCTAATAGGGATGCAGCTTCTTATCAAGTATCTCCAGGCTCCATTAGAAAAGAAGTAATTTCATAGTGATTTAAGAACCCATATTCTCTAGGAGAAAAAAATATTATTTCACTTGAGTGGGAGCATAGAACAATGAATCATAGTTGGGATCATGTGCAATTAGTCTTGAGGTGTCTGCAAATTTTTATGGGCCTATCAGACTGCCAAAAGACCCTTCGGAGTGTGAACAGAAGACCTTCCGAGACCCGCTAGAACCATAGTGTGGGCAATTCTTCTCAGGTGCTGAATTCTACTGATGCACCATTCTTCTCCTCTTGTACTGCTAGCACATCCTTCCCACGTCCCTTTCTTCCACCCCACTGGTTTCTGACTCCAGCAATGACTCCAACCTCCTTTAACCCTGTCAGGAAAGAGTCTCCTTTTATGCCTGCCAAGGCTTCCTCTGTTCCAGGATACACATTCTCAGGTTATTCTCAAATTATCTAAATTGACTTTCCTATACTGTCTACCATGCACACTGGCTCCTTGCTTGTACCAACAATCTTCTCAAATCTCCAAATGAAAAAAAATAATAATAGACCACTTGCTGACAACTCGATTACAACTCCTACGAACCGCACCCATTTCAGAACAGAACCACCCTCCTCTGGATTTTTAAGATGGTGATCCTTCAGAAGCAGAACATCAAGTCTTTCTGCCAACGCACTTCTGGGTGACTTTGAACCACCAGCTTGTCTGCTTGTCAGTGAGCGCTTAGTCATTTGCACCACTTGACTCCTCTTGAGAGTCGAGTAGACCCATAGTCTCCTGTTTTTCACCAGGCAGCCTTCATAATCTAGAGTTTACATATTCCTTCCTGTTGAGCGTGTGCCCCTTCTGCCCTCTGCTACCCCATCATTGAGGTCATCTCCTCTCCATAGTAAGTCCTATATCATCCTTTATCAGCATGCTTATGACATTTGTTACCAAAAATAGCATATAAAAGATGACTCTAAATAAACAAAAAAAGTAAAATCTACAAGATGCATCCAAAAGGAAAAAAAAAAATCAAAAGTATACATGTAGGATAAAAAGCTACATAGGTAAAAGCTTAGAGATTTTGGGTGATAGTAAATGTGATGATAATAAAAGTTAAAGCAACTATTTATGGATACTCAGTGTGTTTCTAAAATTAAACTATTGTCAAATATTATCTGTTGAATTTTAACTACAACAACAAGAAGAGAAAAACACTACAAAGTGGATATGATTCTCTTCATCTAATACAAGGAAATGAATAAACATAGAGGGATAGAGGGATGCAATCTTTTATGTTTAAAACTTACAGTTTCATAGAGTGAGAAACACTTCAGCCACCTTGACTGGTGAGACACAGAACAGAGGACTTTGGAGAAAAACAGGGAAAAGTCATTGACTTTGTGCTGAAGTTGGGGCTACTCTTCTGGGCGGAGCAGGGCTGGAGCAGAACAAAGGAGAGCCAACCCAGGCTGATATTTTAGGGAAAGAGAATTCCATACCGAGAAAACACATGGAAAATAGCAAAGCTTGAAGAAAGTTTGTGCCCTGGTTAAAGTGCTAGCAGAAGGATGAGAAGAAGGAAGGGATGCACCTGAAAGGATAATTTCAAAAGAAGGATGAATATTTGTGTAGTGAATGGGATATGATATTTCCAGCCCAGGACACTGGCTAAATGGGTTCGAAGCCAGTTCAGGATTCCTGAAGGTTAATGGGAAGTCAGGGACTGAGTAAAGTAGAGGCCAGGAATTGCGTGTGGGAATACACGAGGGAATGAAGGCGAGAGGTGGGCTGCGCAATGGGTGCCTCAGCTGAAGAGCTAGTCAAGAGAAGGGGACGCTGGGATCTGAAGCAGGAGACTGCTGCAGAGTTCTCTCAGAAGCAGGAAATGGGAATGAGTGGATGTGGAAAGACAGAAGGGGGCAATCAGCGATCTCAGGAGACCTGGAAATAAGCACAGGTGGGAGCTTAAAGATGGCACTCTGAAGCCTCACCCAAAGGGAGCAACCACCGTTCGAGGTAGGCCAATGAGGGCCAAGAAAGTGGGCAATGAGAAGGTCTTAATAATGCAGTCCTGCCATGTGATTAAAGACCCTTGGTGTTACTTCTGGATACACAATGAGCTTCTAAAGCTCAAGATCAGCAGCTGAAATGTGAGGCTACACCGAGTTGTACGTTTAAGAGGCTGTGTGCTTTCAGCTCAGGAAAGGTGTGAATCAGGGTTTCTTTCTTTCAGCAGACATATTCAGTCTTCATGCAGAGCCAAGCATCTGAGAGGCTGGACGACAGATATGAAGAAGAATGTGACATCAAGGTTGTGATTGGACGAAGACTCCTTAAAAATGTAAAAGCTTTAAGTGACACAACCTTGCTTGCTGAAAGCAAAGAGGACTTGAAGCACTTATGAATGAATAGCAAATAATACAACAACGTTCAGTATCCTCTCAAAGAAAGAAGGCAAAAATCTTTACAACTGAACAAGTAGACATCGTGATGATAAACTAAGAAAATATTGAAGTTCTCAGGAGTTCATTCAATGCCCAAGGGAAAGCAGTCAAGACATCAAAGGACTTATGCTGGGCATATTGGATGCACACTTCTTTAAGACATTAAAATGTAAATGATGTCAGTTGAAGGACTAAAATGTACCTGCCCCAAGCCATTATTTTTTTCATTGCCTCGTTGGCATGCAAAAGCTGGGCAATGCATAAGGATGACCAGGGAAGCACGGATACCTTTCCAGTTTGGTGTTGGCAAAGAATGTTGAGTGTGCCATGGATTGCCAGAAGAATGAAAGTACCCATCTTGAAAGAATTGCTCCTTCGAAGGAAAGATGTCAAGACTTCATCTCTTGTACTTTGGACAGGCTATGCGGAGAAGAATGTCATGCTTGGTCAAGGAGACGATCCTTAAGAAAAAGGCAGGAAACATTTAGGAACTAGAGGAAAGTTGTATTTTTTCATCGTTTCCTCCCCGCTCCCACTATCATGACACGAATTCTACCTTGCAAGTCTGGCTAGACCAGAGGATGTACACTGGTAAAGAGAGGAACTGGAAATTCAGGGAATCCAGGGTGGATGATCCCTACAGGACCAGTGGTGTGAGTGGCGATACTGGGAGGGTAGAGAGAGAGTGGGTAGGAAAGAGGGAAACGATTACAAGGAACTATATGTGACCTCCTCCCTGGGGGATGAACAACAATGTGGGTGAAGAGAGACCTCGGGCAGGGCAAGATATGACAAAATAACAATTTATAAATTATCAAGGGCTCATGAGGGAGAGGGGAGCGGGGAGGGAGAGGAAAAATGAGGACCTAATGCCGGGGCTTAAGTGGAGAGGAACTGTTTTGAGAATGATGAGGGCAATGAATGTACAAATGCACTTTACACAATTGATGTATGTATGGATTGTGATAAGAGTTGTATGAGCCCCTAATAAAATGATTTAAAAGGGGGGGGGGCAGGCCTGAACAAGATGGATTGACACAGGGTCTGCAACAACAATGGGCTCAAAAACAGTCATATTAGGCATGCTGCATGACCAGACAGTGTTTTGTTCATTGTCCATGGAGTCACTATGGATTGGAACTGACTCATAGCACCTAGCAACAACAGGCAGCAATCTCCCATCGATGAGAGACATGGGCTTACAACTCTAGTTAGGGCTAAATTTCAGAGAGTAGATGACCAATGTCCTCTCACCAGAGAGGCAGTGCCGCATCCGAGCACTGAACTGTTGTATATGAATGTATATGTATATGAATACATTACAGTTGGATGTGCTTATCTTGGGGCGCTTAGGCCTAGAAGTCAACATTCAAATTCTGGAGCAACCATAACAGAAATTATGCTCAGAGGTCAGTGGAATGAACAAAGAGAACTGAGAAGCTCAAGAGAGGGTTGCAGAAGAGCCTGAGACACTATGGATGAAGTTAAAAGAAGGAGGACCTTTCTTCAGTGGTCCTGTGTCTGCCTACCCCACCTTGTCCCCCACAGTAAAAAAGCCTGGGACTTCCAGCCTTAGTCACCTCAGGGCAACCCAGGCTGGAAGTATCACAGGTTTTTACTCTGAGGTCTGTGTTATGATGGAACTTCTGCAGTCAGGAAAGAGCTAGCTGTAAGGGTGGGTGAAGGGGCTGTGGGCAGGTTTCTCAGTGCACTAGAGAACATGGTGATTGAGGAACATGTTGCCTTAGATTTAAAAGAATTACCATATATACTCAAGTATAAGTCGACCCAAATATCAGCCGAGGCACCTAATTTTACCACAAAAACCTCATTAATAATGTGCTGCAAACTCAGCTTATACACTAGTATATACGGTAGTAACTCCTAAGGGTTCATGAAGTCTATTAAATAGACTTTCTACCCTTTTGTAACAAAATAAAGAGGCAGTTAAAATGAAAGTAGGACCAATCTTTATTCATTTACTCAAGTAAATGATTGAGGGAGTCCTGGAGTCTATATCCTAAGCTAAAATAATCACTGTATGCACAGTCTTGCATGAAAGAGATGGGATTGCTATTGTTATAAAGCTTATGTTGGGAGAGTGGACCAAACATAGCAACACATAGAATCACATTAATCTAATCACAAATTGATGTCATTCTAGGAAGGAAAAAAAGAGGTTTCATCAGAAAGAAGAGCAGGGATAAGTATCAGAAGTCAAGACCTCCCTTCTGAAAAAGAAACATTCGATCATTGGAGGGTGCTCAAAGGAGGTCTCACCCAGAAATGAAGGTCAAAGGGATAAACCTTTCCTGACTTGAACAGTTAAAATTTTGTCAGTTGATTCCCCATCTGATGCATGCTGGACCTGATCTAGTTTTCAACACTTTCTATATTTTTACCTTCATTTGTTCATATTAGAGTTTATCTCAGAGGAGTTATGTCATTAGGGGTCACCCTCTTGAAGTTGTGTTATGTGTTTTTCTGTACATGAAACCCAGGATTGATGAACCTTGTGGTAGTTACAAGAGGAACAGTAGCAGAATAAGGGTTTTGGGGGGCAGGGGAGTGGCAAGGTACAGTGGTGGTAGTAGTAGGGTAAAAGGGAGGCAATGTCAAGCAATCCAGGAAGAAACTTCTGGTGGTAGCAATTGTGCAATACTGCTTGATGTGATTGAATTATGGAATGATATATGTATTAATTCTCAATGAATAATAAATTAATAATTCTTTACAAAAGATGAAGACGCAAAAACAGTTTTATCACAGCAAGCCCCGGTGGAGAGATGAACTTCAGTGTGAGAACTAGATGAACCAGCTAACAGAAACCGACGGTGAAGCTGGAAGGGCTTCCCTCACCAGGGAGATCCATCACTTCCCTAGGACCTGCCAGAGTGAAGAGCTGATGTTTCCCATGTTCCTCATTCCCAATAGCAAAGACAGAGCATATGTGAACATGCTCAATCACTCTTCCCCAAATCACCAGCTGGATCAATTACTCCACCTCCCTAAAATAGAATAGGACCTGAGTTCAACTGTTTGAATCTCCTTGATCATGAAAACCTAAACCCAGCTTAATTAGAAGATGAATTATTCTAAGGGTTAACTGGAAGTTAAGTGGAAGTAGAAGTGTCCAAAATTCTGAGCCCAGAAAGTGATGAGTCCATTGGAGGAATCAGGAAAAGTTCTCTGTGACCAAGTCCCAGATGGAGGAATGACAGGAGACCAAGCAGCAGAGAGAAGCAGACCTGGATCATGCAAAGCTTGCAGGCGGCTGTACATTCACACCTGGCACAGCCGCTGAACATTTTCTAAGCAAGAGGCTGACATGACAGCATTTCCATTTTTAAAGGATTTCTGGGGCAGCTGTAGACAATGGTGTGCAGAAAGCTAGTTCTGACAAATTAGAAGATTTTTCCACCAGTTGGTGAGAAATGATGTTATCCTGGGCTGGAGTGAGGGCTGTGTAAAGGGAGAACGGCTATGAAAGAGGTCTATTCTGCAGGGTTTGCTTGTAGAATGAGTGCAGGCCTAGGATGGGGAAGGGACCAGGCATAATCCCAGATGTGAGTCCAGCCCAGAGGGATAGGGAAGTGAGTTGAGAAGCAGATCAGAGAGACATGCTTAACTGGAGACATTAGCAGTAGAGTTTTACACTATTTTTGAGATGCCTGCAAGTTATCAAGGACACGGGTGTATACATAAGTCTTGAGAACATCAGTTCTTTGAAAGCAAAGGCGATTCTTGACCATGTGGATCTTATGGCTGATTCCAATTATCCCATTTTAAATTATATGGGTTGTCTTCAATAAGCCCAATTTTAATGTGATAGAAAATACGTATTGCCAAAGTCAAATCTAAATATGGATATAGACAAGGTTGTTAAATTTAAAACTAAAAGCAGGGCAGTTTAAGACAGAAGGGCACTGTTTCTATCGAGCCTGTTGGATTGGACACATTCTTACTGTGTTTTGTAACCACGGCTGCATGGATGTAAAGCTTATTTGGTGACTTCTGATTGCCCCAGGGCCTTGCTTACTTCATGGAAAACTTGAGAAAAATGCTCAAGGTCCACCACTGGAAAAAGGCACTACGGAAAACTCTTGGTGGACCTTAGCTTGAACCACATTCCCAGCGGTGCATTTTACGGTGAAGTTGCGTACTACATCAGACGGCACACTTGCCTTTGAACCCACCCTTGAATAGAATTCAGACACGGGCATTTAAGAGCGCAGGCAGGTCCCATTCTCCAGGTGAGTGAAAGTGAAGAATAGAAAACGGCATATGTGAAATTCACTTGGGCGTCAAAGGCAATTGCTAAATTAATAAAGATCCCAGATCCACTAAAATACATTCAAATTGCAACCTAGTGACTCAAGTCCTCTTTTGCTACCCTTCTCTGTCCCAGCTACTCACCCTAAGGGTTTTCATTACCAGGAGATGGGCTGTTGTTTTCATGTTGAGTTTTCTATCCAAGTGGGTAGCCTTCTTTATTTGTAGGGCTTTCTTTCTTAATTGCATAATTCCAGAGCTGCCATTAGGGTTTGGTTTTTAATTCCACCCCTCATGGATTCTTTATATTAAAACACACCTTTTCTGACCTCTCTTTCAGCCTGGCACTCAGAATAGAAATATGCGGAATGGCAGGCATCTCCTTAGAGAACCCGACATATTCCTTTCAACAAGAGGTGGCATCTCCAAAGTCAAACCCAATTTTCCAGTGTGACTTTAAAAGACATTGATGTCCTTCTTGCTCAACTCCATGGTCTATCTTTGGGGTGAGCACATGCTCAGATGAAATCCAAACCCCTAAGTGTTTACCTAGTGGTTACCTAGATAGCATGGCATGGCAAAGGAGAGGGAGGAAAAAGAACCATCAGTGACCTGGGATGAAGAAAACAAGCACACACTGACTTTTGCCACTCCTGATTTTTATCAGCTTTTTATCAGACCTTCATTCCAAGGTCTCTTGTCTTCATGTCTCATTATAAAAATTTCATCAGCCAAAATGGGTGCATAAGCAAATGTGGTGAAGAAAGCAGACGGTGCCCGGCAATCAAAAGATATAGCATTTAGGGTCTTAAAGGCTTGAAGATAAGCAAGCATCTAGCTGGGAAGCAACAAAGCCCACATGGAAGAAGCACACCAGCCTGTGTGATCACAAGGTGTCATTGGGATCAGGTATCAGGCATCAGAAGACCCAGAACTATCATATTAATGCAAACAAGGGGTGGGGTGGAGTGGAGACCCAAAGCCCATCTGTGAATAATCAGACATCCCCTCACAGAAGGGTCACAAGAAAGAGCCAACTCAGCCAGGGTTCAGTATAGCACAGACAAAACATACCAGTTTCCTCTAGTTCTTTAATGTCGTCCACCCCCCCAACCCCCACTATCATGACCCCAATTCTACCTTACAAATCCGGCTAGATCAGAGCATGTACACAGGTTCTGATAAGAGCTCTCAATCCAGGACAGATAAATCCCTCAGGAATAATAATGAAACTGTGAGGATTGGGGAAAGGTGGGGGAAAAAAGGGGAAACTGATCACAATAATTGATATATAATCCACCCCACCCCACCCCCCAGGGGGATGAACAACAGAAACGTAGGTGAAGGGAGACACAGTTGGTGTAAGATGTAATAATAATAATAATAATTTATAAATTATCAAGAGTTCATGAGAGATGGAGGGTGAGGGAGGGGAAAAAAGAGGAGCTGATACCAAGGGCTCAAGTAGAAAGAAAATGTTTTGAAAATGATGATGGAAACCTATGTACAAATGTGCTTGAAACAATGGAAGTATGGATAGTTATAAGAGCTGTAAGAGCCCCCAATAAAATGATTTTTTAAATTTCATCAGCACTTTTTCAGTGAGGGGCAAGACGGGCGTGAGGAGGGGCTGTTTCCTTTCCTCTGGTTTCCCAGCCCATGTGCAGAGCATGTCCACAGAGCACAATACCTGGGAAGAATACCTGGGCTGCCACCTTGGTCAGACAAACCCACATGTCCCAGTCGAGGTGGATTCGGTGATCCATCTTCGGAGAAAAAAGAGCCCACGATGGATGAGAGGATGTGTCCCTTTGCACCTGGCACGCACCTACCAAGGGAATAAATGAGGTGTCTCAAGCTGTAAGTGCTGTCAGCGTGGCAGCTTTCCCATCCCGGTGTTGTCCGTTTACCCTGAAAAGTTGACCTTTTTCAATGAACACTGAATCGCATCCCTTTCGAGTATGACAGTGCTTCCCCTTTTCTGTGGAAGCAGTTCCCTAATAGGTTTGCTCGTTGCCGTTTATTACACATCCAGGCCTAGGTTGGGTTTCTAATAGTTCCTTTTCATCGAGCTGCCTACTGCTGACTGTGGAAAGTGTAGGTTTGGCTGCATTGATGGCTCTCCGTAATGGCTGTGATTACACCCTCTGCATCTTCTTCCCAGTGCCAGCCTTTCAGCCGAGAAGCACATTATGCCGGGATAAGACTCAAAGAGCAGCTTAATATCAGGTTCTCTGGGGCTATAATAAACGGTTCAAGATCGAGCAGATTCAGCCACAGCAATATTTCTGTACGGTCCATGCGTTAACACACATCCACTGCATCCATGGGCACTCTCTGGAGTGAAAGCCCAACTTATGCATCTGCCGACATCAGGACGAAATGCTATGCATTCTGTCCCATACGCGAAAACCCCATGCATCACCACCAAGCAGCTGCTGGAAAACACACCCAAAGGTGCAAAACGACACATCGTAAAGCCTTCATTGTGTAAGCGCCAAGGAAATTGTACAACAAATAGGATGTTTTTGTTAACTCATCCAGGTTTGGGTTTTTCTCCTTGAAGACTACTGTGTCTACTGGGTTCTCCTGTGGTTAATATTTTGGGATAAGATGAGAAACTCATACACTATGGCTTGTGTGTTCTTATAAGTTTGTTGTTGTTTTTTCTTGAGAGAGAGACTAAGTGAAGGAGCACCTTAGCCCATTCCCTTGGGCTATGTTGTCACAGGGAAAACCCATCTTTTCTCATCTTCTGTGGCAATGTGCTCAGTGATGGCCTGGAGAGAAAAGCTACTTTCCCAGCATCCACGTGTCTCTGCAGCTTGGGCTCAGGGGTGAGACCCTCATCACATCACAAACTAGATGGGGCTCTCCTGCCTCACTGGCCCCTTACTCTGTGGTCTCTCCTTTCTGATCAGAAAAATTGAGCTACTAATAGGATGCTCCCATAGGAGTGTGGTGAAGATCAAAGGAGAGAATATGCGGGAAAATGCACTTATGATCCACAATCTACATACTTAATATCGCTAAGCCGGAGTCATCATTAAATCAGCACCACACTCCTCGGGAGTCAAGGCCAGCCCAAGCCCTACAATAAATGAAAGGACTGGTATAATAATCAACTAAAGGCCTCTTTAATTAAAGTACTAGAAAGCTTCCATAATAAGGTTCATTTAATAAATTATCAATTATAATTCCTGGATGGGCTAAGATGGTTAGCCCCCTTTTTTTTCAAAGTCCAAAACTTAACTGTTTTTCAACATATTTTTAATTGGACAGAATATTAAATTGTTTCATTTGTACTACTACCTCGGAATTTTAAATGGCATTCAGATGCGTTTTACAGATGACTGATTCATTAGCTCTAGAAACCATAGGCAAAACCAAAACTGCAAATCATTTTTATATTCATAAGTAGTCTTTATCCTCACAGCAATACCTTTAAATTAGTCTTTTAGTCTATATTTTATCAATAATAACTGTTGTGGCTCAGAAAAGTAGCACGGCTATTCAATATCAGGTAGTTGGTAAATGATAAGGATGAATAGAAAGTATGATAAACCTCAAAAATTCAAATCCACTGCCACACAGTTACATCTGACTCATAGCAACCCCACAGAGCAGAGAAGTGCCTGTCGATATTGATGGGAGTGGAAAGGTTCATCTTTTATTTGCAGGCTAGTTTAAGCCTTGGCCCTGGTGGCTACTTGCTGCGTACACAGCCCACTACCCCACCAGGGCTCCTGAAAAGATGATAGTTCAGTTTAAGTATGAAAGACAATGCACAGGTGGGATAAAGATTTATCATTATCCTTCCATATACCAAGAAAATGCACTGTTCCAGAGCTACTGGTACTCCAGAGGACTTACAAGGACAGGTAACCTAGCACAACACAATCAAATACAAAAGTAATTTCTGAGACCTGCCACTCTCAAGGAAGGAATTTTAAATTAGGTAGCCAAGAACTACTCAAATAACTCACCTGAATGAAGAACATGTAAGTTTCAATCAGGGAAACATCTTACAATTGACACTACAGAAGGAAAACAAAAGTTATGACTTACCGTGTGCCATTTTCCATGGTGTAAGCACATCTACTAAGGTCAATTTCAAGTCATG
>NW_022111368.1:9863447-9868997 GCF_000313985.2 Echinops telfairi
AAAAACTCACTGCCATCAAATCGCTGCTGACTCAAACCAACCCTATGTGGGATTTCTAAAACTGTGAATATTTATGGGAGAAGACAGTCTCCTCTTTATCCCAAGGGGCAGCTAGTGGATGTGAACCACTGACCACGCAGTTAGGAGCCCAATGGCTACCCAACAATCTCACCAGTTCGTAACCTTCATGTCATTAATAAACTTCAATTTGGACACTGTTCGCAGTTGATATCTCGCTTAGCTTTGGTTTCTTGCAGATTTGTTAACATGCCCTGTATGGTTTATTTGGGATATTGACCAAATGTTGGATTCTCAAGTGTAAGATGACGTGTTCTAGCTGGGAAAATAAAAGCTTATGCTGGTTGAGTTACCAAAAGCAGGCTCTACCAAGTCTTAGTGGGGCAGGGGAGGACTGGCAGGATGTGATGATAAATGAAATGAGCACAGAAGGACAGAAGCCTGGAGCCTGGTAAACAAGGAAACTGATTAAGCAATACCTCTCTCAAGGCCACACGTAAGATGAACACTTTGCTTTCAGTATCTTTCTTTGCCATCTCCTAATGAAAGTTTGAGGGAAAGGAAGTTGGTTTGCAACAATGTGAGAAAGGGTGAAGTTCAGCAGGGTTAGGAGAGGAGCGGAGGCGGGAAACAGAGGGCCGAGCTGGGTGGCCTGAGTGGTGTGGCATTGAGAGGCTTGCAATGAATGAGCTAAAGCAAAATGTGTCTTACGTGTTCAATGAAAAATTGATCATCTGCTCTGTAAACTTTCACTTAGATCACAATAAAAAGTTTTTAAAAGGCATTTACAGGGATCCCAAGTATATTAAAACTGCTTGAAAACATGCACTAAATAAACAAGTTTGTCACTCAATTTTTTTCCCCAAGTGGTTGCTAGTTTAAAAATTAAAGCATCTGTTAAATAGCCATCATAAGACCACAGACTAATAAAGGCCCTCCTCTAAATATTTCTGTAAAGTTTCACCTGGCCCCTCCTGTTTTTCTACAGTATTTGATGCTGCCAACATGTATCTGTGTGACTGCAAACTCCAGGGCATGACCTTCCATCCTTTTCCTGCCAAAAGCCCATGGAACCCATCCCCAGATTGGCGCTTCTCAGCAGGTCTCACCATTGTTCCCAGGGCTGCCCTTCCCATTGCCCCACCTCCAATTGGTAGCCCTAGGTTAATTGGCCCATCACTGTTGCTCCCTAGCAGTCAGGAACCATGTCGCCATAGTTAACTTCCTTCTTCTGTGAGTATTTTTAGTGCCTATTTTTTTCCTGCTAACCCAACTCACAGTCATGCCCCATCAGTTTGCCTGTAGGAGCAGTTTGAATATCCTGCTGTTAAATATCCTTTGCACTTATGTAGACCAAGGGAGCAGGATTGTATTGTTGAATACAGTGAAAATGCTCAAGAAGCAAAATGTATTACAGGTCAGCAGTTTGTAGCTATTAATCTGTTGGAGGTGTCCCTTTTTTTATAAGCATTAGTGCCATTTGAAATCTGATCCGATATTGATAGCACATCTCTCTGGTCTCCAAGAAGCTGCCCTGCTTTGGGAAATGGATTTCTCAACCAGCCCATCATAACAAGTCATAGGCGCTGAGGCCACTGCACCCATTTGTGTGGGTTCTGAAGGGAGTCCTTTGTTGCGGATGTCGTTTCGGTGGTTCCAATTCAAACAAAATCTTCATTGTCATCAGTTTGTTTTCTGGTCTACTGGAGTTTCCTAGTCATAAGTCAGTGAACTGGCAAGACAGAGACCGAGTTAGATTTTTCAGATCTCTTATCTTCTGTCTCTGCTTTTCCAGCTCTTTTCTAATTAACCCTTCTTTCCCATTTCTGGTGTATTATTCATGATAGGTTAAGCGCTATAAAAATAACCCCACCATTCCAATGACTTAAAATAGTAGTTTATTTCATCCTCATTTTACAATCCAGTTGTGTATGTGTGTGTGTGTGTGTGTGTGTGTGTTTAGGGGGCAGTTCTACTCCATTTAATCATTCAGGGACCCAGTGACTAGAACTTCTGTTCAAAGCCACACCTGATTCCAGGTAATTTTGTAAATGAAGACACTAGGAGGCTAAGAAAGAAGATGGGATGAGTTTGGTGAGCATCAAGCCAGTCTTAAACCATTCTTAAGATTTGTAAGGGAAAATATAAATGTTTCATAGTCAAAATTCTACTTTGGGTTGAAAAACACTGATTTAAATTTTAAACATTCTAAAACTTAATCTTTCTCCTTTAATCCACTGATAAGCATTCCTTTACTAACTGCTATGTATGTAGCACACAAACCCTGACATTCCCTATGTCTCTAATAATCCCTCTGTGAAATGGAAGAGATTCGTGAAAATAGAATTGTAATCAGAAACAGATTTTCTAGTTTTTGTTCCTGGAAATGGGAGGACAGCCTTGTAATTCTCACCTGAACTTCCCAATTACAAGCTTTTGTTTCAGGATATTACCTGATAATGTAGTCAAGAAACTGAGCCTCCCTCTGTCCTAGTTTCTTCTTCTTTATCAGGAAAGTTCCTCTCCTGGTTTGGGCCTTGTAGGTACTTCTCATTGTTGCTTCTGCATGAGCCTCATATAGCCATTGGTCTACCCCACTACTGTATCTGTGCCTGGCAAAGAGGATATGGGGTCCTTCAACTACAGAATGAAAGGGATATAGGCAGATCACTATCTCTGCATCAGCAGCAAAAGGAGACAGGAATAGGGAACTGGTTAGTAGTCATTATTAAAGCCAACTTTGCTTTGTTTTTTCTCTATGTAAGTTGAAGTGTTGTTCCATCCAATGCCCTTGATGTGTCTTTCTTAGCTACCTAAGCTCTTGACTCAACAAAACATTTTCCCCAAAGCACTTGTTAACACCCCATGGATCCTACGTGCACACTCTATTATCATAGTAGTACTAGATGCTTGCTTCCTCTTTAAAAAGATAAGCCACCTCTATATGCAGCAAGGGAAATCATGCTCACCCTCCACCACACCCAATAAGGCTGGGGAGCTCCCCTTCAAATGGCTGGGGAACTCCTACCTACACACTAAGGGCCTATCAGTGACTGGTCTTTGGTCTCCACGCTTCTGCGGGAACATCTGTCCAACCTCCATGGCGATCTCTCTGACTAGGGTAATTCCATCTGTCATCCATGGTGCTCTACAACGAGAAGGGTACACCCACACATCTTCCATGGCACTCCAGTTGCAGAGAGAAATATGACACGGCATCTGAGATGCTCCAAGCCTTGAGAGACACACCACTATGGCTTCCTGGGAGATCAGCCAGTGAAATGCCATCCTTGTGGGAACACAACCACCCAACCAGCATCCAATGAGAGGACTATCCAACTCACATTCCAAATGATGGAATACTGGTTGGCTAGGGTAAGAGTGAAACCACAGGAAGATACAGCGGTAGCCACCCCCCCATACACAGTGCAACTGCCTGCAGGTAGAGCATAGAAGTACTCATAAGAGTCCCCCAAAAGAGAGCCAGTGATAGTCAACTCTGGAAGATGATGTCGGGATCCTCTAAAACAACACACAAACAGCAACCAGCTCCAACAGCCTCAATGAAAAAGCAGGAGAAACAGAAAACAATGCCAGAAGAAATCATGAACCTAACCACATGCAAAGAAGAAGCAGACATTGACCTGCCACAGAAAGAAATCATAAGAATGCTGCTTGGAGTCATACAGGATATGAGGGAAGCAATACAGAAGAAGGATGAATTGATAGAGGAGACAACGGCAATGCACCAAAGGGAAATACAAGACCTAAGAGATGAAATAACAAAATCAGTAGCAGATTAACAGACTTTGCCAGCAGACTTAAGGAGGCAGAAAATCACACGTGTGACCTAGAGGATAACCAGTCAGACATCAACAAACGGAAAAAGCAGTCAAGTAAGACAATCAGAGAAGTTGAAGAAACCCTGAGAACCATGTCTGATGCTATGAATAGGAACAATATTAGAATAATTGGACGACTGGAACAAGACACAAGAAAGAATTCAACAATGAAAATAGTGAGGTAATTTTCAGAGGAAAACTTCCCCAGCTTAATAAATGAAAATCAGGCAACCATTAAGGAGGCTGAAAGAACACCAGCCAGACTTAATCCCAAGTAAAAATCACCAAGACATATAATAGTTAAATTATCCAACTATGAAGAAAAGGAGAAAATCATAAAAACAGCTAGGGAAAAACAAATAGTCACTGATAAAGATACCAAATAAGAATATGTTCAGACCTATCAGCGGACATGAAGAATGAGAGGAAGTGGAGTAGCATATTCCAAAAATTGAAGGAAAATAACACAAACCCAAGAATAATCTATCCGGCCAAATTATCTATTAAGTTAGTTGGAGAAGTACGAGTCTTCCCAGACAAGGAAAACCTCAAAGAATACATAAAAAGAATCCCAGCCCTACAAAAGATCCTTGCCAATCCAGTATGAGCAGAAGATCAACACTCACTACGTGCAAATAAGAGACCATCACATAGAGTGCGACAAAGAGAAAACAGCCCTCAAGAGAGTATTAGCTCAAGAGTGGAAAGAAGGCAAGAATGAACCACACACACACAACAAAAACTGATAAGATTGGTAGGTAGGAAAACACCCAACACAAAAGGTACAAGATGACATCACAGAGTACACAGATAGATGTAATATCACTGAATATCAGTGGAATTAGCTTAGGCATTAAAAGGCAGAGGCTAACAGAATGGCTTAGAAAACACAATCCATTGATCTGCTGCTTACAGGAGACACATCTAAAGCTTGCAGACAAAAACAGGCTGAGAATTAAAGACTGGATGAAAACATACTAAGCAAATGGAAATGCAAAAAAAGCAGGGGTAGCAAACTTAATCTCTGACAAAATTGATCTCAAGGTATAATCCATAACAGGAGACGAGGAGGGGCACTATATAATGATTAAGGGAACTGTAGACCAAGAACCAGTGAGCATAATAAATATATATGCGCCGAACGAGAGACCGCAATATTTGTAAATCAAACACTCCAAGAGATGAAAGAGATGAAAAAAGAAATCACAGACTCAACAATTATAGTAAGTGACTTTAATACACCACTCTCAGAAAAAGACAGATCACAGGGAAAGAAACTTAACAAGTAGGCTACAGATCTAAACAGCACAATTGAATGACTTGACCAGATCGATATTTTTAGAGATTTCCACCCAAAGGCAAAAAAGTTCACATTCTTTTCAAGTCCACTTGGCACATACTTGAAGACACACCACATGCTGGGCCAGAAGACAAACCTCAATAAATTCAAGCACATAGCGATTATACAGACTTCTCTCTCTAACTACTAAGCCATAATTCTGGAAATCAACAAACGAATGATGAAGAAAACAAGGGAAAACAATTGGAGAATGAACAATTCTCTATTGCAAAAGGAGTGGGTTTTGGCCCAGATCAGAGATGAAGTCTGGAAGTTTCTAGAAACCAATGAGAATGAAATTTCGACATATCAAATTCTTTGGGAGACAGCAAAGGCATTTATCAGAGGAAG
>NW_022111368.1:9871433-9873225 GCF_000313985.2 Echinops telfairi
AAAAAACCAGAAGGTAACAAGTGTTTGAGGGGCTGTAGGGTTATAGGAACTCTCGTCCACTGCTGGTGGCCCTGTAGGTATGTACAGCCATTGTGGAAATTTATTTGGTGATATCTACAACAGATGGAAATCTAGCTACCATAGGACCCAGCAATCCCATTACAGGGCATATACCCAGAAGAGGCTAGAAAAAAAAACATGGCCAGACATTGGTGGTCTAATGTTCATTGTGGCACAGTTCACAATCACAAGGAGTTGGAAACAACCCAAATTTCCATCAACAGACAAATGGATCAAAAAACTGTGATACATACATACAATGGAGTACTATGCATCCCTGAAAACCAGCGATGAACACATGAAGCACATTGTTGCATGGGGAGAACTAGAGGAAATCATGCTAAGTGAAGTAAGCCAAGCATAAAAGGACAAGTATGGCATGAGTCCACTGAGGTAAGCTTAAAAAAAATGGGGCATAGGGAAAAAGCTATTATATACATACATCCCTGGGGTGGGTCCAGCAACTAAGCCAGGGCCAAACCCAATCCAGGGATACATAAGGCAGCCAAGTAAATAAGAGGGTAAAAGAAAGAGAGAGAGAGAGAAAGACATGGGTAGTGGGGATCAGGGCACTAACCCACCCAAGGGGAGGGTATTGTTTATATCTCCAGAGGAGAGGGAGAGAGAGACCAGGCTTCAACCTGATGTGGCAAGACATGAATACAGCATATCGGCATGTACCAGGGAACCAATTGAGAGGTCTGAGAGGCCAGCCCCAATCCCAACTATGGGGGCACCAACCCCCAGAAGAATACACTTCAGAGGACAGCACTGGACCCACAGATTAGGGAGAGGGGCATGTTGGATTAGAGCATGTGGGAGAAATGAAAAGGGATGGAATGGGAGGAGAGGACATCCTGGCCCACCAAGCCCCAAGGACGATGTTCCTGCTTGGAGCAGACAATGCACAGAAAGGACTGTAGGGCTGGCCCCACCACGAGACACAAGGTCCCTCGGTAAACCTTAGTGCTGCAGGGGACAACACTGGAGACACAGTGCAGGAATTGTGCACAATCTGACCCCATCACGCTGGCACAAAACACTAAGGACATGCAACATAGCAGCAAGGAGAGCAAAGTGATGAAATCTCCGGGGAATATCAAAAATAGACTTTGGAGGCAGAGTGTGGCATCCCATAAGACTCCACTGGAAAACACTCACAAAGGCCAACAAACAGACCTTGAACTATTTATTTATAGGCTTTTCCATTTTTGTCAGTGGCTTTCTTTTTATCGTTATTTCGTTTTTGTTTTTTTTGAGGGGTTGTTGTTATTATTTTGTTGGTTTTAACTTCCTTTTTTGTTTTATTTGGCTTTGCTTGTTTTTTTCAATCATTAATGTATCTGCATGTCTATCTAAATAAGATAGACGGGATAAATAATTCAGAGATGAAAAGAATGGGATCGAGGGTTCCAGGGGGATACGGGAGAAGGGGAGGTGGGAGAAAGGAAGTGGGGGAAACCAACCCAGGGACAAGGGAACAACAAGTGAACTCAAATCAATGGACAGAAGGGTGTAGGATGTCTAGTGGGGCTTAATTGAAGGCAATATAGCAGCGAGGGTTTACTAAACCCGAATGAAGGCCAAACATGATGGTGGACAAGAGGAAAGTAAAAGGAAATAGAGGAAAGAACCAGGAGGCAAAGGACATTTATAGAGGTCTAAATACAGGCATGTACATATGTAAATATATATATAATGAGAGGAGAATAGAACGATGTATTCATATCTA
>NW_022111368.1:9874238-9876115 GCF_000313985.2 Echinops telfairi
CTTAGCACTTGGATCATAACATAGTGCACATACTTGATGCTCAATGAACTAAATTATACCCCAAGTGCAGTCACAAAAAATTGGATTGGTGGTATGAAATACAAGTTTTGCTTCATAGCTTTGATAAGGAAGCCCTGGTGGGTGCTCAAACTCAGCAGTTCAAACCACCAGCTGGTCCTTGAGGAAAAGATGAAGCTTTCAACTCCCCTCAAGTGTTACAGTCTCTGGAATCCACAGGGATCATTGCATTCTGCCCTATTAGGTTGCTCTGAGTGGCAATGGACTTGATGGCTTCGAGTTTTCTTGGACTTTATTTACTAAGAGGTAGTTGTTTAAGAAAAAATGAGTAGGTGCTTGGTTCCTGACCTTATTTCTTACTAGAAATTGTAAGACAAAAAGAGTCATTTAAATTCTGAATATGTCTCTTTTCTAATAGACAAATGGGCTTCTGTCCTATTGGAACAAAGCTACAGAGTGGAATACTGTCCTAAAGAGAGAGAGCATTGCTAATGTCTGTCAAAATAGATGGATGTCTATGAGGATAGAAAATCAGAATTGGGATGATATCAGACAGTGGAAAGAGACAACCCATCCTCTATTTAGGTCTTTGTGAGTTTTCCTCAGTCTTAAACCCTGAACACACAAGGAGTGGTACAAAGAAAAATGTCTTTTGCTTCAGGAGGTGTGGATCCCTGGTGATAAGGTAAAAAATAGGCCCTACAGATCCCCAAAAGACATATTATTTATTCTGTAACTCCTCTTGTCCCAGAACATAGCAGGAAATCGTGTTAAATTGTACAGCTCAGTCTCCTTCCGGTACAGGACACCTAGGGTGGTATCTGAGAACAGGGCTTGAGTTGGACGCATAAAAGGGAAGAACTCTTATGCCCTGGGGTACGTTGGCAGCCCTGCTGAGGGAGGACATCCAAGAGGAAAGAGAATCTCTGGTAGGACTAAAAGCCTGAGATCCAGGATCCCACGAGGCGCCCACATCTGTAGGATCTTCCCATAAGGCTTTTATTTGGCGGCCTCAGTCACTGTTTTGCTAAAAGAACAAACACTGCCATAAAGTGCCCCTCCCTCTGATGGGATACACCTTCTGTCCTCTCTTCAGGATGCCTCCAATATCTTCCTTACTGTCAAAAAACTTCCTGGAAAATACCGTCCTGGTGATTTTGCTGTCCAGGGGAACGGAAGGGACCTGCACTGCTTCTGACAACACGCATTGTCACACTGAAGTTGATGATTTAATTATTTTCAGAAGTGTTATAAAGAAACAGGAATCAAAGAACAAAAACTCAAATTATTGTGAACAAGGGGGAGGGCAGATTGGGGATCCAAGACCCATCTGGAGGCAACTGGACATCCCCTTACAGAAGGATCACAGTTTGGAGATGAGCCAGTCAGGATGCAGTGTAGCAACGATGAAACATACAACTTTCCTCTACTTCCTAAATGCTTCCTCCCCCATCCCCCACTATCATCATCCAATTCTACTATACAAATCTGGCTAGACCAGGGGATGTACACTGGTACAGATAGGAACAGAAACACAGGGACTCCAGGACAGATGAGCCCTTCAGGACCAGTGGTGAGAGTGACGTTATAGGAGGGTGGAGGGACGGTGAGGTAGAAAGGGGGAACTGATTACAAGGATCTATATATAACCTCCTCCCTGGGGGACAGACAGTGGAGAAGTGGGTGAAGGGAGATGTCAGACAGTCTAAGATATGACAAAATGATAATAATTTATAAATTATCAGGGGTTCGTTCATGAAGGAGGGGAGAGGGAGGAGGGAGGCGTAAAAATGAGGAGCTGATACCAAGGGCTCAAGCAGAAAGCAAATGTTTTGAGAATGATGATGGCAATAAATGTA
>NW_022111368.1:9876458-9883442 GCF_000313985.2 Echinops telfairi
ACACACAAAAAACAAAAACAACATAAAGTCTGTCTGAAGTAAAGCTCCTGTTACTTTTTTTGTTTTGTTCTGTTACTCCCTTGGATTAATTGTTCCCATGTGCCTTCGCATTGCCATCATTCTTCTTTTCTCCGTGCAGGGGAAGACCAATGGTTGCATCTTTGATGGCTAAATATAAGCATTTAAAACACCCAGTCACTCCTCACCCAAGTAGGATGTAGAAACTTGTCTTTATGACCTAAGGTATGACGGTCAGAAATTTTATGATGCTCCAGTCCATCAACCAAATATTTGGTCATCCTTCATAATTATAAAACTGCTTGAGTAGAACTATGAGCTTCCCTGTGATCTCTTATAATCATGAAAGAGAGTTCTTACATCTCATATTCTTTGAGATGTTAGGCTTCGACTCTCCTAATAAAGCCAGTGGTACCCACTGGACATTGATTTATGTCAACTGAATTTTTACTGATCAGACTTTCCTAAACTAAGGGTTCTTGGTTACAGCAACGATTTTACACCTTTACAAAAGTCGTTGGCATCTAAGCTACCATTACTGAATGTTTTGATCAAAGATTCTCTAGAAGAATCCAGCTCAAAGAAGGAAGATGAAAAGCAGAATTGCAATTCCCATAGAATCCAGAATTTCTGGAGTCATTGAGGCTAGATAAACCCATAAAGTAATGACCTGAGATAATCTCTAACCTTGAAGTCATAAACCAAAAACACGCACTAAAGCCTTCTTTTAAATCAAACAACAGCCTACTTAACTTAAAAACAAAACACCAAACTCTGCCCTTGAGTCTATGCCAACTCCTAGTGAACTAGAGGACAGGGCAGAACTGGCCCTGTGCCTTTCCAAAAATGTAACTGTTTTTACAAATAGAAAGCCTTGTCCTTTGGAGAAGCTTGTGGCTTTGAACTGCAGACCTTGAGGTTAGTAGCCAACACATACCCATCAAGGTTTAAGTGGTAAAGAATATCTTCTCTGATCTGTGCTTTTAGAGAAGACTTACTAGGTGGGATCAAATTGTTAATAGAAACTCTAAAAGTTAGCTAGAAAGCATAGGAGGAAATGAGCTTGTCACCCGATTAGGTGACAAGCTTCTCACCCAAGAGGAAGGAGAAATTAGAAAAGAAGATAAGAAGTGCTTCACAATTTGAGGAATGTAATCCAGTGTCACCACATTGTACATATAGAGATTGTTGCATTGGTTTATGTTTCACTACATATATTTTCAATAATAAAATGATAAAAATGAGGTAATCAAGCAGCCATCAAGCTAAGAAGCAACAAAGCCCACATGGAAGAAGCACACCAGCCTGTGTGATCACGTGGTGTCGAAGGGATCAGGTGTAAGGCATCATCAGAACAAAAAATCTTACCATAGTGAATGATGGGGGGAGTGCGGAGTAGAGATCCAAAGCCCATTAGCAGGCCACTGGAGATCCCCTTGCAGAGGGGTCTAAGGGAAGAGACCAGCCAGTCAGGGGGCGATGTAGCAACGATGAAAAATACAACTTTCCTCTAGTTCCTAAATGTTTCCTCCCCGCTCCCACTATCATGATATGAATTCTACCTTGCAAGTCTGGCTAGACCAGAGGATGTACACTGGTACAGATAGGAAATGGAAATACAGGGAATTCAGGGAGGATGATCCCTACAGGACCAGGGGTGTGAGTGGTGATACTGGGAGGAGGGTAGAGGGAGAATGAGTTGGAAAGAGGGAACCGATTACAAGGAACTATATGTGACCTCCTCCCTGGGGGACAGACAAAAGAAAAGTGGGTGAAGGGAGAAGTCAGACAGGGCAAGATATGACAAAATAATAATTTATAAATTATCAAGGGCTCATGAGGGAGAGGGGAGCGGGGAGGGAGGGGAAAATGAGGACCTAATGCTGGGGGCTTAAGTGGAGAGGAAATGTTTTGAGAATGATGAGGGCAATGAATGTACAAATGCGTTTTGTACATTTGTACATTTGATGTATGTATGGTTTGTGATAAGAGTTGTATGAGCCCCTAATAAAATGATAAAAAAAAAATGAGATGACATGAAAGATGTTTTTATATAAAACAACCCAAAAAAAGGTTTGTTCTGGGGAGGAGTGGGGGTGTGTGCAAACTCAAATTTCCTTTAGAGAGAGAGATTGCTTTATTAGGTCAAAGACAAGACAATGATAAAAACAAGGCATCCGGATGAAGGAGACCATCAGGTGTCCAAAAGTGAGGCATGCTCAGCCACGTGCCTAAATTACCAAACATGGAAAATAAAGGGAATTGGTCCCAAAATCATGGTTGGTGGAACATCAACTCATCACAGTCAAAAGTGGGGGCATGGAATCAGGAAAGGGAACCATAATTGGGATAGTGCACTACTGCAGTGAGAAAAGATTACAAGATTTCTTTCAGGACCCTCCAACCCCCTCATCTGGGTATGACTCATCAGTTCTTGTTACTTTTTACTCAAAATTAAATAGAATAATTAACAACTATTACAATGGTTTTCTAGCCCTCTACTTGTAAAGGTTTTCTATATTTTTATGCAAAAGTGTGAAAAGTGAGGTTCTACCACCCTGTTTTAGAACTGGTGAAATAAATAATCGTCACCATCTGGCCACTGCCTCCCTGGGGCAAAATGAAATGGTTGCACTTTGAAAGATAAACTGATTGTCAAAGGTAAATCCAGATCAAAACTTTATTTTTTTCTCTCTGTTTACTGAGAGTTTCAAGTTTGTTATTCTCTAAAAGAAATTCTAAACATAGCAAGTATTCCTAGTATCTCAAGGTAAAATATAAAACTATTTCACGGACAACAGATATAAATGAGAAACAGAAGGAAAGGCTGTCAGGTCTTGCCCCAACCTCACAGTTGTTGCTATGTTTGGGCCCTTTGCTGCCAACACGGTGACAATTCTCTTCAGTGACAGGCTGCCTCATTTTCGCTGGCCGCCTACTTTCCCAAGCAGAGTCTCCTCCTCCAGGTAGGCCCAAACATGTCCAAAGGAAGTGAGGTGAAGTCTCACTATCCCTGTTTCTAAGAAGCATTCTGCTCCCACTTCCAGGATCCATTTGATTGTTTGTTTTCCTGGTGCTCCCTCGGCTCACCCTGAGTCAGAAGCAACTTGACAGCACTGGATTTTTTCCCCTGGAAGTCCATGATATATTCAATATGCTTTGTCAAAATCTTAATTCAAATGCATCAATACACCCCTTATTCTCTGGTCTTCTTTACTCACTGTCCAGCTTTCACCTGCATATGGCGGATGGGAAATACAGTGACTTGCTTCAAGTACATCTTAGCCCTAAAAATGACAGCTTTGCTTTTTAACACTTTCAAGAGGATTTTCCAGCAGATTTGCCCAATACTAGAAATCCTTTGAAATATTGACTGCAGCTTCTTTCTTTTTTCTTTTCTTTAATCATTTTATTAGGGGCTCATACAACTCTTATCACAATCCATACATACATCAATTGTATAAAGGCCATTTGTACACTCATTGCCCTCATCATTCTCAAAACATTTGCTCTCCACGTAAGCCCCTGGTATCAGGTCCTCATTTTCCCCCCTCCCTCCCTGCTCCCCCCTCCTCATGAACCCTTAATAATTTTTAATTTATTATTTTGTGACATCTTACACTGCCCGACATCTCCCTTCACCCACTTTTCTGTTGTCCGCCCCCCAGGGAGGAGGTTATAAGTAGATCCTTATAATTGGTTTACCCTGCTTCTATGCAGATTCAAATAAAATGAAATCCTGGACAAATTAAATGTTTTCTTCATTTATTATATTATTTACTGGTTCAATTGTAAGAATTATTGTTTTCCTCAGATTAAGGTCCAATTCCTACTTACTGAAGGCTGTCATCTTTGATCTTCATCAGTAAGTGCTTCAAATTCTCTTCACTTTCAGACACTAAGGTGTGTCATCTGCATAGTGCAGGTGGTTAACGGATCTTCCGCCAGTCTTGATCAAGTGTTCTTCTTTGTTTAATACTTCTCTTATTATGTGCTCCCCATACGGCTGGAGTTAAGAATGATGAAAGAATAAACCCTGATGCATACTTTTTTTTACTAATTTTAAATCTTCTGTTTGAACCACTACCTCTTAGTCTATACACAAGTCTCTGATGAACACAATTAAGTGTTCTGGAATTCCTATTCTCCACAATGTCCTCCATAATTTATTACCCACACAGTCAAATGCTTTTGCGTAGAGAATGAAACACAGGTAAACATTTTTCTGGTATTCTCTACTTTCAGATCCACTTGACAACAGCAATCATCTAACTCATTCTACATCCTCTTTTTAATCTGGCTTGAATTTCTGGCAGTTCAGTTTAGATCTACTGCTTCAAACAGATTTTAATTATATTCAGCAAGGCTTTATTAAAATGTGTGACTTTAATGATAGTATTTGATAATTTTCTCATTCTGTTGAGTCACCCCAGACATGAATTTTACCCTCCGTTCTTTCAACTTGAGAAATGCTGAAGATTCTTCCCTTTTGATTTTCTATCTCCAGATATTTCTTTATAAAACTTGGCTAGTCGTTGGAACTAGTTGTTGCCAGGGGCCATCGAGTCGTTCCCAACTCATCACCTCCTTTGTGCAATAGAACAGAAGGCCACCCAGACCAGCACCATCCTCACAAGTGCTATGTTTTAGTCCCTTGTTTCCACCACTGTGTCAATCCATTTGTCAAGGGTTTTGCTCTTCTTCACTGTCACTCTATTTTACCAAGCATGATGATTTCTTTCCAGGAAATCGTCTCTCCTGCTAGCATGTCCGAAGGACATGAGACAAAGTCTGGCCACCCTTGCTTCTAAGGAGCATTATGGCTGTACTTCTGAGGCAGATTTCTTAGTTCTTTTGGAGGTCCGTGGTTCTTTCAATATTCTTCTCCAGCACTATAATTCAAATGCATCACTTCTTTTTTGGCCTTCTTTATTCAGTAACCAACTTTCACTTGTATATGGGATATTTTCAATCAGAGCAACATCCTTTGCTTTCCAATATTTTAAAGAGTTCTTGTACAGCAGATTTATCCAAAGCAATGCATCTTTTGAACTTTTGCAGTGCCGTGAGCACTGATAATGTATCCAACCAAAGTAAAATCTTTTACAACTTCAATCCAGTCTTCATTTATCATGATGTTACCTAGTGCTTCAGTTGTGAGCATTTTTATTTTCTTTACATTAAACTGTATTCCATATCGAAAGCTGTACTCCTTGATCTTTATCTGCAAGTGCTTCAAGCCCTCCTCACTTTCAGCCAACAAGATTGTGTTATCTGCATACCACAGCTTGGTAATAAGCCTTCCTCTGAACCAGGCCAACTGACAGGAAGAGATCCATATTTGTATACATTCAAATGAAAGGTGACCCAATAGAATGTGTGAATTATAGAACAATACCATTCATATTGCATGCAAGTTGCCAGCATCTTCTTCATATAATCCAGCACCTTTGATTATTTGTTCAGCATACAAATTGAACAAGTATGGTGAGAGGATACAACCCTGACATACACCTTTGTTTAATTTTAAACCTTGCCATCTGTCCTTGTTCTGTTCAAACAACTGCCTCTCGATCAACATACAGGCTCTGCATGTGCACAAGGACGTGTTCTGGAATTTCCATTCTTCTTAAGGCTATCCATAGTTTGTTTTGACCAACACAGTCAAATGCCTAGGCATACTCAATAAAGCACATGGGAACATCTTTCTGGTTCTCTTTGCTTTCAGCCAAGATCAATCTGACATCAGTATTGAGATCCCTTGTTCCACATCCTCTTCTGAATCAGGCCTGAACCTCAGGCAGTTTCCTGTTGATGGATTGCTGCAACCATGGTTAGATGAACTTCAGCAAAATTTCACAAGCATGTGATATTAGATATAATGCTATAATGTGCACATTTTCTGTTGATTTACCTGTCCTTTGAATCGGGTACCAATATGGATCTCTTCCCATCAGTTGGCCAGGTAACTATCTTCAAATTTTCTTGGCACAGATGAGTGAGTGCTTCCAGTGCTTCATCAGCTTGCTGAAACATTTCACTTGGTATTCCATCAATTCCTGGAGCCTTCTTTTTGGCTAATGCCTTCAGTGTAGCTTGAACTTCTTCCTTCAAGACCATTGGTTTTTGCTCATGTGCTACCTCTTGATATAGTAGAATGTCAACTACTTCTTGTAGGCACAGTGACTGCATATTCTTTCCATCTTCTTATAATGCATTCTGCATAATTCTATATTTTACCTGTTGAGTATGTCAATATTACAACTGGAGCCTTTAATTTTTTCCATTGACTTTCTTTAGTTCCTTCATTTCCAGATATGCTGTATGTGAACAACTTCCTTTACGGTTCTCTAACTTAGGATTTGCACTAGTCATTATAATACTTTCCTTTTTCTTCTCAGGCTGTCCTCAAAATTATCTGTTCAGTTCTTCAGCTTCATCGTTTCTTCCATTTGCTTTAGCTACTCTACAATTAAGAGCAAGTTTCAGAGTCTCTTCTGACATCCACTTTGATCTTTTCTTTCTTTCCTGTCCTCTTAATGATCTTCTGGCTTCTCTGTTTATGATGTTCTTGATGTTATTCCACAACTCATCAGGTCATTACTGTTAAATGTGTTAAATATATTCTTGTGATAGTCTATACATTCAAGTGGGATATGCTCCAGGTCCTATTTGGACTCTTGTGGATTTGTTTCCTTTTTCTTCAGCTTCAACCTGAACTTACACATGAGCAATTGATGGTCTGTTCCACAGTCAGACCCAAGCCTGGTTTTAGCTGCTGATATTGAGGGTCTCCATACTCTCTTTGCACCAATGTAGTCAGTTTGATTTCTGTACATTCTAACTGGAGAAGTCGGCTTGTATGGTCACCTTTTGTATTGTTGACAAAAGGTATTTGTGATGGAAAAGTCAGTGGTCTTCCAAAATCCTACCATGTGATCTCCAGCTTTGTTTCTATCACCAAGC
>NW_022111368.1:9883718-9899940 GCF_000313985.2 Echinops telfairi
TTTTGTATTGTTGACAAAAGGTATTTGTGATGGAAAAGTCAGTGGTCTTCCAAAATCCTACCATGTGATCTCCAGCTTTGTTTCTATCACCAAGCCATGTTTCCCCACTACTGTTCCTTCCTCTTTGTTTCCAACTTCAGTATTCTAATCGCTAATGATCATCAATGCATCTTGATTGCATGTTTGACCGATTTCAGACTAAAGACAGAAAAATCCTTCAATTTCATCATCTCTAGCTTTAGTGATTGGTGCATACATTGGATAGTATTTGTGTTAACTGGATTTCTTTGTATTTGGATAGCTATTATTCCATCACAGATATCAGTGTTTTTCAAAATACATCTTGAAATTTGACACCGTTCTTCTTTAATTTTTCATTCCTGGCATAGCAAACAATCTACCCATCTGATTCAAAATTGCCAACATCTGTCCATCTCAGCTCACTGACCCTGGGATATTGATGTTTACGCATTCTATTTCATTTTTGACAACTTCCAATGATCCTGGATTCATACTTTGTACATTCTACATTCCAGCTATCAATAAATGTTTCCAGTTCTCTCTTCTCAATTTTAGGCATGTCCTAGTAGTAAATAAAGATCCCAAAGACTTAGCTGCTGTCGGCTTTACTCCATCCATATCCTTCTGGTCAACTCCACTCTGAGAATGTATTTCTCCCTCAGTCACATTCTGAGTGCTTTCCAACGTGAGGGACTCATCTTCTGACACTATATCACACATTGTTCCTCTGCTAGTCACTCTGTTTTCAGTGGCAAATTCCTTCTTCAGAGTCTGGTTCTAATCTGGAAGCTCTAGTATAACCTGTTCATCTTGAATAACCCTGCTGGTATTTGAAACACCAGTGATATAGCTTCCAGCATCACAGCAGCAACACACAAACTGGACAGACAAGTGGTGAGTATGTAACTATACATGACTATGTATGTATATGTATGTGTATATATACATACATAGTCATGTATAGTTACATACATGTGTGTATATACATATATACACACACACACACATATATATATATATTTAAAAACTCACAGCCATAGAATTGATGCCAACTCATAGTGCTCCTATAGAACAGGGTAGAACTGCCTCCTAGGGGTTTCTGACACTGACTCTTTACAGGAGTAGAAAGCCTGTCTTTCTCCTGAGAAGTGGCTGGTGGTTTCAAACTGCTGAATCTTGCAGTTAGCAACCCAGCTCATAATGACTGCACAAGAATGGCTTTTGTATATGGATATAAATACATGATATAGATAGAGATGAGAGAGATCGATATATGTTTTGGAAGAATAAAAATACCTAGAATTTCCAATTTCTCTGTAATAGCAGTTAATCAAGTCTATCCTTTTTTCAGATAAAGGAACAAAAATAGTCATATGGCAGAAGGCCAATAAATCCCTTGGTGCACAAGTCCCAGGTTGTTCTAAAACTGCTTGGCATGGTCCACCCCTAGCATCTTTTTATTAATTGTAGATGAGCGCACTGTCTTTAAAGCATAGTGATTCTTTGATTTGGCCATTAGACAAAACTTCGTGAATAAAATCCCTATGGGAAAAGAGGATTGGTGAGCAGCTTGTTCTGCAGCAGCACAGGATGGTAACAGTGAAATCAGTATGGCAAGTGGAGAATCCAGCGTGGGCATTCATTTGTGTGGTGGTTTTGCCTTATTGCTGGCTTTATGTAATGTCTAACTCTGTAGCCTCTCCATTTTTGTATTACTTGTTTTTGTCTACTGCCTGTATATTTTTTCACTTCAGTTTGACTTAGAATAAGACGCTCTTTAAACTGAGGTCGAGACTTGGTCTACCAGGTCTGAGGATAAGACCCCTGGCCTTCCCCACTTTGTACTCAAGGTACATACTTTCCCTTAGCGGCTAAGGCTTAGCCAGTGAGCTGGTGCCATTAGTTAGGATCTTTATGAGAGCGGTGTCACTCACCACTTAGGAACTAGTTAGAGGCACAAATTCTTCAAGCTCTATTCAGATGATTACTACAGAATATGCATTTTAACCAGCAGTGATTGTGAGGCAATTTGAAGTTTGCCAAGCACAAGAAGGTCCTAATATTATTGTAGGTAACACCTGGAGAACTGTGCCTAGCACTGGGTGAAGTGGCTGAGAGGAAAGGATGCCTTTTCCAGGGCTCCATCTGAATTCTGATATTGTGTTGGGGATATCATCTCTCTACTACCCAAATATACGAATTAATTGCTGGCCATTTTTTAAAAGAAAGGCTGTTTCCAGGACTAAAACTTATGTGTGGTGGGGAAAACATTCTTGTTTCTCCTATAACTGTCCCCCGAGAGGTCCATGTCTAGGGGGGTCCTTCAATACTGGTCTCTTTGTTGGCCCACCCATTGAAGCATAGAATGAATAAAGGAGAAAACGCTTTGGCTCTATCAGAATGTCATTAATATCAGAAAAAAATGTTTTACTATGGATTAGATTCTGAGCTACCTGTTTAAATGCTGCCTCACCAGTGTGAGACACCGTGTTGGAAGTGTTAAACATCGCTATAGTCGGACAATAAAGGAGACTGACTGCCAAGCGAAGGTAATGACTGTCGGTGGCCATAATTAGCAGGGAGAGGAAAGAGTTTGGGAGCCAGAACACTGACTGCACCCCAATCAAGGGTTGATTTAGAAAGAGCTTCCAACATAGAAACAATGTTAAACGGACTCTAGCCAAGTTGGCAAAAGCTCATAAATTTTCTGTAATTCACAGTTAACCTCTCTGATCCGTCTACATTTTTTGACTAGTCAAACAAGGGAATTAAAGGGTGCGTTTAAATGATGGGGACAGATTACCCCTGGCATCCCCACTTTCTTATTGTAGTTGTAACTTTACTTAGTTCATTTGAAACCCAGAGATGTTTCGTATTTATAATTTTGGTGGGAGAAAGCCAGAAGTTCCCAAAGCCTGCTTAGTTGTCATTTCCCTCTTTTCAAGGATCCCTGGGGACATAGTGCACTACTTATTGAGCCACGATCTGCAAGGTAAGCAGTTCAAACGCACCAGCCACTCTTGGGGGGGCTGGGGGGAGAGACCATCTACTCCTATAATGATTCACAGCCACAGAAAGCCATAGGGCACTTCTATTCTGACCCTTGGGGTCACTATGAGTCAGAAGGACTCAATGACAGTGGATTTGCTCTACTCTCTTGACCAGATTGAAGGTCAAGGTTGAACAGGGTTGAGCACGGCTGGGTTGATCTTATGCAGAAGCACAATACATCAATTCTATTCATAAATCAGACACATGGTAGTACAGTGATAAAAATGACCAACTCCTAACAAAAAGTTTGATGGCTTGAACCCTCCAGGTGCTCCCCAAGAGAAAGATGAAGCAGTCACCCTTGTGAATGATAACATGGGGCAGCTCTACCATGGCTTTGGATCAATATGAATCAGCCTTATGGCAGCAGGATTAATCACCGGAAATTTGATTTCCCTCTCTGTCAAATGTATTACAGCTGAATAACCTCAACTCCTTCTTCTCAATATCAGGTTCAGATTTCTCTAACTGGAAGCCCAGGTGACTTACTGATTACACACTGGCCTGCTAACCTCTGTGTCAGCAGTTCAAAACCACCAACCAATGTGTAGAAGAAAGACGAGACTTTCTACTCCCATAAAGAGTTACCATCTTAGAAAACCACAGGGCAGATTTACCCTGTCCTGCAGGTTCTCTGAGTTGGAATTGACTCAATGGCTGAGTGAGTTTGTTTTATTCAGGCCTGCTATAACAAAATACCACAAACGAGGTCTCTTACAAACCAAAACCAAACCCCCTGCCTTGAGTTGATTGTGACTCATCTAAAAACCAAACTCACTGCCATCAAGTCAATTCTGATTCACAGTGATCCTAGAACTGCCCCCATTGGTTTTGAAGGCTCTAAATCTTAATGGGAGTAGAAAGCCTCATCCTTCTTTCAACGAGGGGCTGGTGGGTGGGGATAAACCAACAACAGGAGAAGCCCAGTATTGACCCACTATGGCTCCAGGGCTCCAGGATTGCTTCTTAGAGGAGACATTTATTGCCACACACATCTAGAGACCAGTCATCCAAATTCAAGGTGTCAGTAGAACCATGCTTGCTGTTTTGGAGGAAATAATTTTCTGATTTCTTTCACCCACTAGTGGCTTATAGCTTCATGTTCAAGTACTAACTCTCCTCTGTCTTCTCTGTGTCCCTTCTCATTTTTAAGGATGACACACTAATGGGACTAAGGCCTTGCCTACATTTTTGACTAGCCAAACAGGGAATTAAAGGGTGTGTTGAAGTAGTGGCTGACACTTCATTTATGGCTTGTGGGCACAGAATGAAGCACTGCCTACATGACTGTGTTGGCACCTAGCCACTGTGCCAGTCCATCTCCCTGAACCTCTCCCTCTTTCTCTCACCCCTACCTTTCTAATTGTGGTGAGCTGGGTTCTTTAGAGAAGCAAACCCAGGGGTGCTTATATGTGTATGTTTTTCAAAGAATTTTAAAAAGAAATGGCTCCCACAGTTTGGAAGAATGGATAAATCCAGCCCAGTTCAAGTCCATGGGTCAGATGGTAAGCCGGAGGCTTCTGCTGAGTCGTGTAGCTGCAAGGGCTGACAAACTAGGAAGCAGAAAGATAATGCAAAAAGATCACAGGATAGATGCAGAATCTAATGAATCCAAAGTTAGCAGGCCACTGCTGGTCCCTGGGTTCTGCGGGCAATATGGCAGCAGGCTGATGAACCAGATGCAGGATCTAGATCCAACAGATCTAGAACAAGCTTTCCCAAGGAGTCTGCTTTAAAAGGAGCAGACCACACCTCTGAGGATTTCATTGCATTATGACAGATCTCATCATAGAGTTGATTAACACAGCCATCATTGTGTTGGGTCACATCATGGGAGATTACTTGCCAAACTACTGAGAACCCCGCCACAGCCAAGTTTACACAAAACCTAACTGTCACACCGAGTATGATGTCCTTGTCCAGAGTCTGATCACTCCTTACATGTCCGAAGTACATAAGACAAAATCTACTCCTCCTTCTGCCAGCATTCTGACTGTATTTCTTCCAAGCCAGACCTGTCTGTGTGTCTCACAGGCCATGGTATACTCAATATTCTTTATCAATGCCATAATCCAAATATACCATAATTCAACTCTCCTTTGGTCTTTTTATTCATGTTCCTGTTTTCAGATGCATACCAGAGAACCGAAAATACTATCATACGTGTTAGCTACATCTTAGTCATCCAAGTGACAGTTTTGCTGTTTAACACTAAAGGAGGTCTTGTGCAGCAGATTTGCCTAGTGCAACACGTCACTTGATTTCTTGAATGCTGCTTCCTTGGATCTTGATTTTGGATCCAAGAAAAATTGTTTTCTTGACATCAGCAATCTTTTCTTTCTCTACCATGATGTGGGTGTTATCTCTATGATTGCATATTCTGTTTTATACTATTGAAATCATCTAGTATTTGCCTTTGTGATGGAATTATTGCATTTAGCAGGGGGTTATGCTATGGCAGGCACCAGGACTTTCTTTCTCTTTATGGTATGGTAATCTGCTATGCGAGTATGAGTGGACCTCAAAAAGGTCATGGGAAAAACACCATTATCTCCCAATTCCATTTTACACAAAGCTTTTGAAGTCCTGTTGTACAATAACTCTTGGCTTAACTTTCTGAGGAGCCACCAAACTGTTTCCACATGACGGTACTGTGTAGCGTAGCACCATCCCACTCTCATCCCAGCCACGGGTGAGAGTACTGACTTCTCTCCATTCGCCAAGAGTTCTTATTTTCCATTCTTTTTTTAAAATTATTATTATTCTAGCCATTCTAGTAAGAATGTCTCACTGTGGTTGATGATGCTATAGGTTAGGCATTGAGTTGTTAACCCCAAGTTCAAACCTGCTAGCCACTTCTAGGGAGAAAGATGAGACTGTTTGCTCCTGTAATATTTACGGTCTCAGAAACCCTATCTAGGATCACTATGAATTAGAAAGGACTTGATAACAGTGTGATGCGGTTAATGACTAATGCCATTGAACCTCTTTTCACGTGCTTATTGGCCGTTTGCATATCCTCTTTAGTGAAATATCTACTCAGATCCTTAGCCTTTTGTGCTGTTTATCTTTTTTTCTTGTTAAATTTTCAGAGTGCTTTATATATTCTGGATATTATTCCCTTGTCCAATATATACAGCTGAAGCCCAAACCACTACCATCATGTAGATTTCAACTTGTAGCTGCGCTCAAGGACAGAGCAGACCTGCTCCCTAGAGTTTCCAAGACTGTACATCTTTATGAAAGCAGGCAGCCTCATCTTTCCCCCTGTAGTAGAGGGTGGATTTGAATCGCTGACTTTGAAGTTAGCATCCAAATGCTTAACTCATTTAGCCACTCTAAGTTCTTGTCCTACTTATAGCTTCCAAATATATCCCCCGATCTGTAGGTTGTCTCTTCACTTTGCTGACACAGTTCTTTGACGTCCCAACCAAAACGGAACTCACTGCCATCAAGCTGGGTCCCACTGACAGTGACCCTACTGGATAGAATGGCCCTGCTCCTAAGGTTTCTGAGGCTGGAAAACTTTATGAGAGCAGAGCACATCTCTCTCCCATGGAACAGCTGGTGGGTTTGAACCACCAGACGTTCAGTTAGCTACCCAGTGCTTAGCCCACTGCACCACCAAGGACCCTGCTTTTTCGTACAGAAGTCTTTCATTTTGATGAGACCCCAAAGATCCATTTTATCTTTTGTCAACCATGCTTTCAGTGCTGTGTCTAAGAATCCATTGGTAGAGTATAAATCTTGAAGTGATTAATAACCCAACATTTTCTTCAAAGAATTTTGGGTTTTAAGTCATACATTTAGATAGTTGATCCATTTTGAATCAGTTTTCATTTTGTTTTATGTATGGGTCTATTTTTATTCATTCACAAATTAGAATTTAAGTGTTTTAGCAGCATTTAGCAGATTTCCATCCCCTTCATTTGATGGATTTAGTATCCTTGTTGGACATTAATTGGCCATACTTGCTTTGGGCTCTCAATTGCACTCTATTGGTCGATATACTTATCATTATATCAGCACCAGATTACTGTAGCGTTATAATATATTTTGAGATTGGGATCAGATCTGTTCTTCTTTGTCAAGATTGTGTTGTGTATTCGGGTCCCTTTGCAATTCTACATATGGATTTCCATTTCTGCAAAGAAGGCTTTTAATATGTTTAGGAGGAGTGCATTGAATTCATAGATTGCTGTGATGTTATTGATATCTTGTCAATATTGAGTCTTTCAATCCATGAGCATGGATTGAATCATATATATATATAATTATGCCATACACAAAGAGGGAAGATATGAAGGAGAAAATTCATACTTAAGATATCACATTTCTCTTACACAAAGAAAGACGAGGGGTGTGGTACCATTCATGTCTTGAGGAGTAGAGGTGAGCATGCTTGCATCTAATAGAATCCTTTGCCAAGCCAGCCTCACAGCTGTTAGGAAGAATCAGTCACCAATTATGCTCATAGACACCTTCTTTTATCTTTACTTACTTCCACATTTATGACTTTTTAAACTAATTGTCTTTTAGCATTTTCTCAATGACAGGAACTTTACTTTCTAATTTTAATGAAATTTTTATATTTCATTTGACACTTTTATCCCATTTTTCATTTTTTCCTTTATGTTATTTTTTTATAGTCCAATATTCTCATCTGTCAGTTTGTCATACCACGGTGGCTTGCATGTTGCTATGAGACAGGAAGCTATGTCAGTGGTATTTCAAATACCAGTAAGGTCCTTTCCATGGTTAATAGGTTTCAGTGGAGCTTCTAATCTGAGAACAGACCACAAAGAAGGGATAGGATGTCCGTTTCTAAGGGGTTAGGCACTAAAAACCTGATGAACAGTAGTTAAATCTTGTCAGATAGTGCTGTACAATAACCTCCTCAGGCTGAACACACTCAGAAATATGACTGAGCAAGAGTTGATTCCTCAGAGTCGACTTTAATGATGTGGATAGCTTTGATTGAGGATATTTACTTGTTGATGGGGAGCAGGTCAAAATGAGAAGAAACAGCTGAACCATCCATTAATAATTTAACAATTGGAATGCAGACTGGACAAAGTATGAATTCAGAAAAATTGGAAGCCATCGCAAATTAAATGGAATGCAAAAAGACTGGCATCCTGAGCAATAGTGAGCTGAAATAGACTGGCATTGACTATTTTGAGTTTTACAATCATGATTTATTTTGCCAGGAATAACAAATTTGAGAGAAATGTTGTCACATTCATCTTCTAAAAGAGCATTTCAAGATCTATCTTGAAAAACAATTCTGTCTGTGATGGAATAATATCTATAAACCTACAAGGAAGTCCAGTTAATGTAATTATTAGTCAAATTTAAGCACCAACTACTAAAGCTCATGATGAAGAAATTGAAGACTTCTACTACCTTCTTCCATCTGAGATCAGTGAAAGATTCAAGCTAGATGTATTGATAATTATTGGATTGGGAAAGGCGGGAACAAAGAGGAAGGAATGGTATTTAGAAAATATGACCTTGGGGATAGAAATAAAGCTGGAGTGCATGTGAAAGAATTGTGCAAGACCAGCAACTTCTTCACCACAAATACCTTTTCAACAGCATACAATGCAACACGCCTATTGACTTCACCAACGGGAACACACAGGAATCAAATTGACTATATCTGTGGGAAGAGGTGATTGAGAAGTTCAATATCACCAATAATTAAAAGTCCAGGGATAAACTAAGGAACAGAATATCAAATAAATGTACAGAATCACTGTGCCAAAAAGAACTGGCCCATATTGGACCATGTTAAGGGGTATCATATGGTCGAAAAACAATGGTGCTGAAAGAAGTCCAACCTAGCAGAAGACAAAGATACCAGAATTAATGATATACCAATGGAACTGTTTCCACAAACCGATGCAGCATTGAAAGCACACACTGATCTAGGCCAAGAAATGTGGAAGACTATGATGGAGTCAATCACCTGGAAGACATCCATCCTATTTTTGCTCATCCCAAAGAAAGGGAACCCAGCAGGACACAGATATTATTGAACAATATCAGTAATATCACACACAAGTAAAATTTTGCTAAAGATAATTTTTAAATGACTGCAGCAGTACATCAACAGGGAGTTGCTAGAAATTCAAACTGGATTCAAATGAGGCCAGAAGGTGAGGGATCTCATTACTGAAGTGAAATAGAACTTGGCAGAAAGCAGAGGATACCAGGAATATTTTTTACTTGTGGCTCTGTTTTTGGCAATGCGAATGCATTCTACCATGTGGATCATTAAAAAAACTTTAAATAGCATTGAGAAAAATGAGAATTCCAGAACACTTCATTGTGTTCCTGCAGCACATCTACAGTGTATAAACAACAACAACAACAACAACAAAGGAATACTACATTGTTTAAAGTTAGGAGAAGGCTGTATCCTTTCACCAAGTTATTCAATCCATATGCTGAGTGAAGAATCCGAGAAGCCGGAGGGGATGAAGAAGAAAGAGGCATCAAGATGGGAAGACAGTTTATTTACAACCTGCCACATGTAGATGACTCACTCAACTTGCATACTGAAGGCCAAGAGGACTTGAAGCAATTGCTGATGAAAATTCAAGGCTACAGCTTTCAGTATGGTTTGAAAATCAATGTAAAGAAAAGAAAAATCCTCATATCTAAACCAATAGACAACATCATAATAAACAGAGAAAAGATTGAAGTTGTCACTCACTCACTTGCATGGAATCAATGCCAACTCATAGCAAGCCTATAGGACTGGCTAGACTGTCCCAGTGGGTCTCCAAGACTGTAACAGTTTACTAGAGTAGAAATCCCCATCTTTCTCCCTCGAAGACGTTGGTGATTTCAAACTGCTAACCTCGAGGATTGCAAGCCAATACCTAACTGTGACACCAGGATTCCTTGAGGGTGTCAAGAACTGCATTTTACTAGGATCAACAATAGATGCTCAAGGAAGCAGCAGTCAGGAAATCAAAGAGCATATTGCACTGGGAAAATGTACCAAACAAGACCGCTTTAAAGTGTTAAAAAGCAAAGGTGTTACTTAGAGCACGAAGGTGCTTATGGCTCAAACCTTGTTTGAGGAGGCCTCAAATTTAGAAAACAAATTGACCTGGTCAAGTGTGTGTGCGGACATGAGTAAAGAACACTAGAAACCCCTATATTACGTGTGAATGCCATTGCCATGAGGAAGATCAGATCAACCACAGTAGAAACACCTGTTTGACCAGCTGAGCTGGATTCTAAGACATAGATAGAGAAGTATGAATTAGATGAGTGTCATCATGGGAGTCCCAGCCATAGGGATATTTGGGAAGCTGGTTTTTCCAAGCTTTGCAGCTCACATTTGGCTCATTCCATCCACCATCTGATAGGCACCAGAAATGTTCTCTCAAAGAGTATAATTGCTTTTGTTAAATAAGAACTGTGTACGGAGCTGGCCCTAGCTTTTGCCGCTTTCTTTCACTCTTGGACTTCCTCAACAGGAAGCATTAATAGGCTAGACTGAATGAATTTCATAAATGAGTTTAATACCAAACTCTCTCTACCAATTATTGAAGCCCACCTAAAATATGACACATCAATGTTATTCTAGAGCCAGCCAAACTGTTTTTACAAAAAGCTCTCCTTAGTGGAAATGTTTAAAGAGGCAAAAATATTTGAATCTATGCTCCCTTTCTGTTTAGTTTATATACTGATAGCTTGGTTCCAGTTTTCAGTGGGTTTTTCATCGTCTTCCCTGTCAAAGGAACATGAACATGCTAAGTGCATACTGCATTGCCTCATTGTCAAGAGAAAAGAAGAGCCGGGCCCCGGGATGTTAGAGCTTCCCAACAGTCCTGCCTGATGCTTGTATTTGACAATCCACTTGACTTGAAGTACACAAATATTCTACTAGCACCACTATGTATTACTCTGAGTTTTTACGGCCAAGATACATTTCTAATCACAGTTGCTTTCAAATTTTTCTGAGCCAAATTTAACTATTGAAATTTGATGGCTCTTCCACTAATTTCTGACACAGAACCAAAGTCGCTAGAAAGATATTCTTGGTTCCACCTGTAGGTACTCCTTTGACCCACCTCCGAATACAGGGTCCAAGCTTACGCTGTCAGTTCTTCCGTGTTCCAAATGGGATCAGTCCTGTCCTAGGTCAACTGATTCTTCCAGTCACATAAAACAACTGTGAGTATCAAGATTATGAGCTACTTTATTTATAGAGAAAGCTCTTCTGAATTTGATTAGGTTTTCACGCGGTTGGATTGGTTTCTTACCTAAATTTTGTTGTTTCAAACCCTCTCAAGGATGACTTTGCCTGAATTTTTGTTTGTTGTTTGTTTGCCATTGTCGTTCTTTGGGGAGTGACTTGACCTGGGTCTCCGGCACTGATTGCCATCTTTACAATACTCAGTATCATTTAAGACATTGCTCCTTACATTGCATCTCCTTTATAAGAGCCTTCAAGAGAAATATTGCTGGATTTCATATGAAAATAATAGTGCTTTCTCCTAGACAAATGGTTTATTTTATTTCATCAATGGTTTCATCTGACACACCTCTCTCTTTGCAGTGTTTGCTAGAAAGCTTAGAACGTAACCATGGGCCCTATTTCTAACAGGAATACTCTATTGTTTGTGCCTCATTGAATCCAGGCTTAACTTTTTTCTTCTTTTTTGCCCTTATTTCTCGTTGTTTTGTTTTCCTTGTCATTATTTTACCCCGTCTATAGTAATGTAGTTGTTAGGAGCTGACATGGAGTCTGTTCTGACTCAGTCACCCCATGTCCTACAGAATACAACTCTTTTATAAGGTTGCCGTGGCTGTCATCTAAACAGAAAGAGATTGACAAGCCTTTTCTTCATCGCATTTCCAGCTGGCTTTGAACTGCCAACCTCTAGGTTAGCAACAGAGGGCAAACAATGTGTGTCATCTAGTGGCCTCATGTTTATGTTGGCCATCTCAAGGGTTCTTTCATTGGAAGAAGTTGGAGAGCTAGCCAGCGGTAGAATTCTCACATTCCATGCAGAAGATCTGAGTTCCATACCTGGCCAAGACACCTTCCATGCACTCACCACCCATCTGCCTGCCGTGGTTTGCATGTTGCTGTGCTGTCGAATGGGTTTCAGTGGAGCTTCCAGACCAGGATATATTTTAGTTTGAAGAAAAAGTGTCTTTAGTCATAAGAAAAAAATGTTTTGGACAATTGGCTTCTGCAAACAAGCATATGGGGGGAAAAAAGAGCTGATACCAAGGGCTCAAGTAGAAAGAAAATGTTTTGAGAATGATGATGGCAACGTATGTACAGATGTGCTTGACACAATGGATGGATGTATGGATTGTGATAAGAGCTGTAGGAGCCCCCAATAAAACTATTTTTTTTTTAAAGAAAGAAAACACTATGGATTATAGTGGCTCTAGTCACAACCCATTGCGGGAATGGCACAAGCCCAGGCAACATTTCATTACATCATGAACGGGGTCCTCGTGAGTGGGAGGCCAAGTGAACAGCAGCTAACAGCAGCTGTTTGTATCATAAACATATGCTCAGTCAGAAGAACGCAGATGCCCATGGCTTTCAATAACCCCACAATGGCTCTTAATAGTCCTCTTAAGAGAGGAAAAAGGATGAGAACACTGATCGCACCTTGCAAGCCAGGGGGCAGCAGTAATATAATGGAAGAGGGCAGAAGTCGTGGCAAAGGCCTCATGTTCATCAGGTGTTGACAGACCTGTGCCCTTGGCCATCCCTTCCATCAGCATCATCAACTTGTAGGCGATTCTCTCCCATGCCTAGTCGGCAGTCCATCGTGGTTCTCGTAAAGGCTGTACTGGGATGATTCCCTTCACAGCTAAGAATGTCTGAGGATTCCACTGCTGTCAGGCAGTCTCTCTGTTTGCACCGTGGCCTGCATCATTGTACCATGTTCAGGCATCACACTTACTAATGTGTGATTTTTGCATAATGCAGAGTATGTGACTTGTCCAGTTTGACAAAATGGTAAGCTTAAAAAAAATGAGAGTGTGAAAACACAACCGAACATATATGATAGACCTAAAGCAAATCACAGAGAGCTTACTAACATACCAGCAAAGACATTGAGACTCAGAAATCTGGTAACACAATAATTTTCAGCCAATGTACTCTGACTCTCCCCATATGCCTCTTTGATTTTTATGATTTGTGCTTGAGTCCAGCTCTGGGTACATTTGTTGCAGAAAGATGGTATGGGCTCTTAGTTTATCAATACTGGAAAAATATAGAATTGATATGAATCATATTTTATGCATTTTGTGAAAAAATTAGTATTTCTGTAAGCCTGATGGTTTGGGATAGCTACTTGCTAGATTAGACTATTGTAGTTTTACCTATTGTCTATTGTAGTTGTTTTACTTATTGTCTGGACTCTTTTCTGGAGCACATCAGAGGTTTTTCTTTTTTTTTTTAAGAAGTAGTAAAATCTATTTAATGGGCCTGAACACAACAATTGAGAGGGTGCTGTGGGACCCCGAAGTGTTTCATTCTGTTATATAAATGTTATATAAATGTCGTGCAGTTACGGCAGCAATGGAACCATTTAGAAATAGATAGTGATCATGATTTGCAACATGAAGAACATTGTCCATGCCACTAACATATATGTGTAGAAATTGTTGAATTGGTAAACATTTTGTGTGTATATTTTCACTATAATAAAACTGATTTTTTAAAAGTCAGTTATAAGCAATTCTGTTAAGCTTCTATCTAACCTCTCACTCATATAAATGACAGTAATGTCCATAATAATATTGGTACTGATGGACTATTCAACTTAAGCCGGGTATTGTAGGCTTTGTGTCAACAACACCAGATGTCAGATGAGAGGCATCGTTCCCATTTTACAGATGAGAACACCGAGGCAGGTCTAAATCTGAGGACAAAACCTATATCTTTTTTCTCTCTATCCTGAGTATTTCTTAACCACAGCGTCCTAGCTGACCAACATCCTTCTAAAGCATATATTTCTTCACACATGGTATCTGTGTTAAATTAAAATTACCAAACAGCCAAGCATTGTCTCCTCACCAGTTGTGTCAGTCTGGGTACCTTAAAGAAACAAATCCACAGAAACTCATGTATAAGAAGGAGTTTTGTATAAAGGACAAGTGCATATCAAGAAAACATCCCAACCCAGTGCTGCCCCTGCCCACAAGTCCAACATTAACCCATTAACCCCTATTTCCAATACCAATCCACAAAGTCCTCCTCCATGTCACAAAACACACACTATGACGCTGACTGCAGGAGGAAAGTCGAGTCAGTGAGCGCATAAGCATCTCAGCGCTGGCAGGAGTCTCCACACAGCTGCTCCAGCACCCAGGGCTGAATCAGGGTAGGTCCATGTGGTTTCTCCTCAGGGATCTCTTGCAGGAAGTGAGACTTGCCAGCTGAAGCAGGGAACTGGCTAAGGCAGCTGCACCTTGGTCCGACCATCAGAAAGCAAGAGATCCGAGAACTAGAAAGGCAAGGCTCACCGAGCCATTTATCTCTCCGCCCTTCAATTAACCCCACATGTGTTTATCGGGCAGATGGCACAATAAACTTTAACTCACCAGCCTTCTCATCACTTTATTCACACACAAAGCCCATCAGGTCATAAACTACAATGGAACGGAATTTCGGTGGTTGGTTGTTTTCAGTACATTTTTCATTTCTGATTTGTTAACAATTCAAAACATACAAGTTACACTTCCCTGCTCTTCCTCAGCCCCTCTGGGTGATGTGACCATTATGACCACAATCCCTTTAATGCCGGCCCAATTCTCTGCCCCAGACTCTGTCTTCTCAATCCAAAGGATGTTCCTCCTTCCTTCCACCAGCCCTGAAGCATCAACCCCGCTGCAAGAGAGGTGTCGCTTAAGAGTACTGGCCCTGTGGCAACTCATGGTCACGCACTTTCCACTCCCCATCAGCAAATCGCTGAGACCTGGCAGAACTAAAAGCATGTCCTACATGAGTTTGATCCAAACACCTAGCTGACCACCTTTTAGAAGGCTCATAGAAATGTGGGTCCCTGTAGCTTGATCTGCTCCCCGGTGCCTCAGCTACTTTCCATACACAGCTAGAATTGTACAATGTGAAACTGAACAGTGGATTCCATCGGGGCAGGACACTCCGGCCCCAGTCTCCTGTTTGACAGAGTCGGATCCTGGGGCCTTTGCTAATGTGCCTCTGGGCTGCGGACATGGACACGTCCAAGGACTGTGTTCCCACGGAGCCTCCTGGTGTTAGGTGTCCAGTTCCCAGGGCCCTGGGTCTCTGTTCAGGTCCCGCATCAGTTGTGCAATCATTCAAATAAGCTGAAATCCATCATATAATGAGCCCCATATGATACTCATCTTTGAGGAGAAATGAATAAATCATTGTGCCCAACAGAGGACTTATGTCACAAATTGACTCAGGAAGTGGCATAGCAACACTTTGATGAGGAGTGCTGTGAGACAGTAGCAATTTAAGAATGAATGCGCCTTTCTGTTTTGACCCACTTCAGTCCCTGGCACCTGTTGAAACCAGAACTGGGCAAAGGGCACAGGCTTGCCGTTAAAGAAAGAGAGTAGACACAAAGCTGTCTGCTATCAGAGCTCAAGGCAGCCGGAGCTGACGGACAAGCGCCCCACCAACACAAAACGCATATGGGAAGCCCAAGAAACTGAGCTGCCCCTCTTTGCTGGGGGGCAGCTCTTGAGCTCACTTGCTCCCTCCGTGAGCTCCCCACTCCTGGGGCCTGTCCTTCAGAGCCCCCTGGCCTAGTCCTCCTTTGCATGCTTCAGTTCTTTCATCGGGTTGCTTGTTATGGCTAGGCCTCACTGCTTTCATGGGGAAACGAAGACATGGGGCGAAAAATGAAAAAAAGATGCTAGTGCCAATTCTGGTTACACCTCCTTCTGGGCTGGGCTGTGAGGAACATAGGTTGCTTCGGTAGGTGGCCACAATGGCCTGTGGGGTTAAATAAGATTTATTTTAGATTATGTTGTTTAGATTTGATGTGATTTATTTACTGTGCCTGGACACCATCAGTCCTGATTTGGCATTTTCAGGTTTTCTATAGAAGCACGATGGTAATCTGACTACAACTTATAAATACTACAGACCAGATGTCTC
>NW_022111368.1:9900905-9905473 GCF_000313985.2 Echinops telfairi
TCTGAAGCAGCGGGGGCAATAGTTTTCTCAGCAGAAGTTAGGGTGAAGAACACCAGCGAGTGTACTCTAGACCTCCCTGCACCTGCCTCAGGCCATCCCCACATCCCATGACAATGAGACCTGTTTAACCTTTTCCCCTGCTTTTGTTGGGGACTTCTCACATTGCCACCCGCTTAGAGCAATTTAGACCTCAGACGGGACTTTGATAAGGAGTCCCTGCCTGGGTGGATCATGTGCTGATGTGACCTAGCCCTGTCGCTCAGACCCCTAGGCAGGTTTCTCAGAACCCTCTTTGTTGGGTCCCTGATGCATGCTTCCAGCCTGTGCTCGTGGTCCTTGATTCGACAGTCCAAAGGTCTCTAGGCATCTTCAACCATTTTTGCTCATAGGCTCCTAGTACTTTTGGAAAAATACATATCCCTTAATACATATTTGCCATGGCATTTGATTTTTTTACAGGGTGATTTCAAATAGTTGCAGAGTGCATATGTTTACACATATAATGCATATGTATTCAAAAGGGTTCTGAAGAGGGAGGGGTGAGCGGGGAGGGAGGGGAAAAATGAGGAGCTGAGGCCAGGGGCTTAGGTGGAGAGCAGATGTTTTGAGAACGATGAGGGTAATGACTGTGCTTCACACAATTGATGTATGTATGGGTTGTGATAGAGTTGTATGAGCCCCTGATAAAATGATTTTTTCAAAGGGTTCTGGAAAAATTCCAATATTTTTAATTCTATTTTTTTCATGAGCTTTTTGAAGACCCCCTCATACATGCCATATATTGTCGGTTTGCACTCAGCTGACACCCTAAATTTTGGCAGCTCAGAAACAGCCAGAAGAAAGATTCTGGCAATCTGCTTCCATAAAGATCGCAGACAAGAAAGCACTGTGAAGCAGATCTACTTCATAAAACACGAGGTGGTCGTGAGTCAGAATCAACTCAATACCATGAGGTTTGCTTTGGTTTGGCTTATGTTGGCACTGTAAAATTTAGCTTACTTAATGTAGAAAACATGTTCACCCTGCCAGTTAATAAGAAAATCGGGTCCTATCTTTTAATCAATCCACCCAGTCAAACATCCTTTCTGTAATAGTCAGGGTGGCCTGGGCTATGCTGCTATAAGAAATAATCCCCAAATCCAAACAGCTTCACATACCAGAGAACTACATGTTCAGATCATCAGAGGGGATTATGTGCTCAGAGAACATGCTGAGAGAAGCCTCTCAACATGTGCTTCCATATCATTACATCCAAGAAAGGGAGAGTCAGGTACATCCAGTCAAGTACAGGAGTGAAGCTCAGTAATGAAATGCTTTTACCTGGAAGTACCACCACGTTACTTCTACTCAGCGTATTGTGGCCAAAACAAGCCACAAGGTCATTCCTATCATCAAGCAAACACCCAGAAGGAGAAGAACTCAACTATTTGGAGGCAGCTTGGATGATGAGCAGAAAACTTCTCATTTCACTTTTAACTAGCACATATTAATAGATGGTCATATGCAGTGTTCATTCCACCATGAAGATAAAGACACCAGAGCTGGGGAAAGGCCATAGCCTTGCGATGAGTTTGCAGGGAAGGAAGGGCCACCTTCCAGATTTCTCCTTTGTTCCATGGCTCTCTTCTTTTACAGCAATGCATTCTCCAATTGGGGTGCCCAGAGGTTTGGGGAACTTGGGAAAATGCACCGGTGTGAAATATGCCTTTCCTTTTTAGTGGAAAGAAGGGCAAAAATGAAAAAGAAAATGAGGAAAGAGAAATGGCAAAGAGCAAACACCTCCATTTTAGAAGAGGAAGCATCGAGCACTTGGTGGCCTGGAACTTAATCCCATGCAAGCCCATGATGCCAGGGTATACCAGGAGCTCAGTTTGTGTGTACACAGTGTTGTGTACTCCCCAATTGGATGACGAGTCTTCTGGTCCGTGATACCTGCTCAGTTCTGGCTGTGATAATTAGCCTTTCTGCGGTTGATCTGGGGGCTCCCTGCCCTTTGAGTGCGTGCCTCCCTATCCTCTAGGGGAACACTCGGCCCTGCCCTCTTTAGCCCAGTGCTGGGATGATTTGACAAAGCTTCCTGCGTCTGCACCTGTAGGCAGACACTGTGGTTGCCTTCCCCCCTTTAAACAATCATCATCCTAACACTGATAAAAAGCTTCTACTTTGGGGCACCATCCCGATATCTCCTTATACTTTATAACTCAAGGACTCCCAAAGGCCAGAGCTATAAAAAAAAAAAAAAATCTTTGGACCACCAACACCTTCATTGCAAGGTAACTTGGTTACAAGTGATTTTGGCTAAATCAGCACTATTTCTTCTAATGCAATCTTACATAGTCGACGATCACACAACAGATAGGAGCAAAGATGCTGTAGCTGAAGAACAATAGAGGTTCGGAAAATTCAGACTCTATCCCAGGGCTCTCCTGAAATCCCCTCATGACAATTTCTGCAACACCTCTTCCCTTCGAGGAGTTTCTCCAAGCATGTTTTGAAACTGTCACACTGACTGTATCAAGTGTTTAGACTGAGACTTTTGGGAAAGCAGATGTATCTTCTGTTGGGTGACTTTACTTAGAAGCAACTTGATCTCAAAGTCTAGGCAGTTCCTCTGCTAACAGAGCTGTCTGAATCATTTCTGCCCAATGTAGACATGTTCAATGTTGTCATTTGGTCACGTTCAGGAATCTGGTGGTGTTTAGGGCCCTCATTTAGAATAAAGGATTGTGTCAGCATTTCTGTTTTGAATTCCTATTTTCAGTGATTTATAATGAAGCATCTTTTTAAAAATGATTTCAGCTGTTTGAGCTATATGCAGCCAAGAGAATAGCTCCTAAAGCTTTTTTAGCACTCCACTAACTATGAAATTGTTTGATTTTTACAAAACATATTTAGCAAATTGTTAAAAGTATTGGCTAAACACAGCATTTCATAAATGAAATGTTGAAGTGATCAAGATGTTGAACTTTAAAATCATCTGCTTTCGCTGAACAGTGCCTTTTCTTACAAAGTTCAATAAGAGTTTTTAACATAATTTTATACAACATTATAAGTGCATTGCTACATGTGGTAAATATCACGTCATTACACATCTAATTACCTGATAACATTCATTTACATTAAATTTGTAATTAAATGTAATTTCATGCTTATTTAGTAGAAATCCCTTTGAAGCTGTGCAATAGTTCTCTCCATGGCAGCGTGAGGAACCCCAAGTACAGTTCTGATCTGAGAAAGTCTACAAAAGCAATGAGCAAATCCGGTAAATTAAATCACAATCCCAAATATAATTGTGGACAGGAAAATCACTTACAACCGAGTTACCTTGCAATGAAGGTGTTGGTGGGCCAAAGATTTTTTTCTGTAGCTCTGGCCTTTGAGAGTCCTTGAGCTATAGCGTAGAAGGAGATATCGGATGGTGCCCCAGAGTAGAAGCTTTTTATCAGTGTTAGGATTATGACTGTAGAAAGGGGGAAAGGCAACCCCAGTCTCCTGCCTACATGTTGACCCAGGATTTCCACCTCATGAAAACCTTTCCTCCTCTTGCAATAGTCTAGTCTTTTCCAAACTCCATTCCCTATCATCACCACAGCAACGCACACCCCACGGAAAGGACGGCAACATTAGCACATCAATTAGGAGGAGGAGCGTTACCACCAGATTTGGCCTGGAATGACTTTTTTTTTTGTTTCATCTTCTTGTGAACGTTACGTTTTGTAATATTTCAGCAGCCAAGTACATGCAATAAAAGATTATTTTACAAACCCAATCCAGGTATGCATATGGAAGCCAACTAAATAGGAGGGGAAAAGAAAGAGGAAACAGCCAAAAAAAGATATGGTGGGGTGGGGGGGGAGAGCAGGGCACTAACCCACCCAAGGGGTGGGTCTTGTTTATATCTCCACAGGAGAGGGAGAGAGAGACCAGGCTTCAACCCGATGCACCAAGACAGGAATACAACACACCAACATGTACCAGGGAACCAATAGAGATGTCTTTGAGGCTGGCCCCAATCCCAACTATGTGGACCCCCGTCCTCCAAAGAATGCATTCCAGAGGACAGCACTGAAGCAACAGTTCAGGGAGAGGGGCACGTCTGATCAGAACACACAGGAGCAAATGAAGAGGGAAGGAGAGAGAGTGGAACACGTCCTGGTCCACCAAGTCCGGAGGGTGATTCCTGCCCAGAGCAGCCAATGCACAGAGAGGACCATAGGGCTGGCCCCACCATAAGACATAGTGTACGGGGGACAACACTGGAGACACAGTGTGAGAACTGGCTCGATCTGACCCCACCACAATAGGACGAAACACTAAGGGCATGCAACAGAGCAGCAAGGAGAGCAAAGCAATGAAATCCCCGGGGAACACCAGAAGTAGACTTTGGGGCCAGGGTTGTGGCACCCTATCAGGCTTAACTGGAAAACACTCCTAAAGGTCAACTAACAGACCTGGAACTATTTATAGGGTTTTCCTTTTTTGCCATTGTTTTTTTCTATTGTTATTTTGTTGTTTTTAATTTTTGTCTTTGTTGTTTTGTCTTGTTTTTGTGCTTATTACTGTTTCTG
>NW_022111368.1:9907096-9909035 GCF_000313985.2 Echinops telfairi
AACAAAAATCCTTCCATCTGAAAGAAGAAGAACGATAGACCCGTGGTGTTCAAACTCCAGTATCCGTGAGGAATTTCCTGGAGGACTTACTAACACACAGATTGCTGGGTCCATGCCCAAAAGTTTCTGATGCAGTAGGTCTAGGCTAGGGTGAGGCCCGGCAATTTGCATGTGTAACTAGCTCCCAGGTAAGGCTGCTCCTGATCCTTTAGGAATCATAGCTTGAGGACCAGTAGCCCAGATAAGCCCTCTTCTCAGTTGCATGTATCACATACTAAGACTACAAGAATCGCCTCTGGGATCAAACGTGCTGAGACGTCCTTGGGTCATTAGGTCCTTTGCTCCTCTCAGGAGGACAAGCCCCCTGAGTGTGTGCAGTCTGAAGTGGCCACCTACCCCAGGGCATTGACACTTCTATAGGTTCTAAAGGAAATGACTGGGGCAGGTGATCTCATTCCATGTGCCCTAGGCCCATAGTTCTTTGTTTAGAAAAAACAACATCCCCACCCATCCTCTGGGAAAGGAAGGAAAAGCACATGCCTGCAGTGTCCTAGTCTTCCCCAGACACCAAACTATACAACGGTTACCAAGAAATCACTGGATTTAGAAATCTCTTCAATTCGATCTATACCAACGAATATTTACTGTTGCATGGGAGAGATTTTTAGAGACAAATAAGACTTATACCCTGTCCTCAAAGGATTTGTGCTCTGAAAATTTCTATGACCAATTAGAAGTCCAGAAAATGTTCTCCCATGGTAATGACATCTGCGTTGGGGATAATAGCTCACAAGATCTGTCCTTTCATGTTTATGTAACTCTATCACCGGCATAGTGAGAAAATGAGAAATGACTGCATTTTACTCATATTTTGCCCTAGAATACAAGTCACTGATCTGTTCTTTAGCTCCAATGTGCAGCCCAAAACCCAAACCTATTGTCCCGGAGTCCTTCCCAAGGTGGATTCAAACCACCAATTGATTGGTGAACAGCCCGACGCTTAATCACCTGTGTCACCAGGGCTTCTCTTAGATGCCCACCGTTCTTTTAAAAGTAAAGCTGTTCTGAAGGTCATAAGTATAAGCAAAAAGGTGTCACCATAAAAATAGTAATATTTCCAGAAGCGAAAGGTGGTAGCAGGTCTCTTGCCCTTAGGTCAGGAAATAACACTTATTTATGACATGTAAGTGCTATTTTCTATTTTTAAGCATTGCTGGAGAAAGGTGTAGATAAACGCATACAAGAATATTATTTTGAAATGTTATTTCTGATCATTTTAGTATAGTCACAAAAAAAACGTTAGTTTACTAACATCAACATATTGGTACCCCAGATTCCTACCTATTTCTTACTGAAGAGTGCTAAGCTACTTCCAAATGTGAAGAGATTTTCCCTTTCCAACAGGTAGTCTGCTAATATACGTCTGGCCACGGTGGTTACTGTTCTATCTAGTGCAACTTGCTTAGCATGACTGTTCTCAGCAGAGAGGGAAAGTGGCATATCCCCATGAGTTATCATTTTCCATCAAAAAAACTGTTGGTAAAGCCTCCCTGGACCACTAAGTTGCATAACCTTGTGTTGCACCTATCTAGTGCTTTATTTCTATTGTGTTTTTAGGCAAAAACATGCATTCATTCATGCAGTACTTCAGTACCCTTAACCACCGCCATGTACTAGACCCTGTCCCTTATAATATTTAGCAACAAGTTTTTCATGAAAATAAAAAGATTATGGGAAGATCACGATGAAAGTTGAAGTTTGATTCCCACGAGGGACCTCCCTCAAACACAGGGTCAGACTCTGCCTTGAAAATACCCCGGGCTCCCTTGACCTCTGACCTCAGGGTTGAACTGTTTCCTGGGTGGCAATGAATCTAGAGCCATGGCTTCTTTTCTCCTTACACACGAGTGTTAGTGTCATTTCCCCTGTCTTTGCTAGA
>NW_022111368.1:9910123-9928760 GCF_000313985.2 Echinops telfairi
TATTAAGGTAGCAGATGGACATTGGACCTCCACTCAAGTACTCCCTCAATGCAAGAATACTTTGTTCTATTAAACTGGCATTCCATGATGCTCACCTTCCTGACAGGATCGCTGAAGACAAAGTGGGTGCATAAGCAAATGTGGTGAAGAAGGCTGATGGTGCCCGGCTATCAAAAGATATAGTGTCTGGGGACTGAAAGGCTTGAAGGTAAACACGCAGCCATCTAGCTCAGAAGCAACAAAGCCCACATGGAAGTTTAAGTTAACTTTTGAGTCTAAATTTAGTTCTCTCCCTTAACGTGAATCCATCAATCTATGGGAGTGTTGTTCTTCATCGTGGAAAGGAAGGAGGGAACATGACTACGTAGTTGAGCAAAATCTTTTTAAGTTCCACAAGAAAACATTCATTAAGCCTGTATTTCCAGAAGCAGCTTTGCAACCTAAAACAGAATCAGACAAGCACCAAGAGCTTTGGAAAATGGCTGGGTGCTCCCTGATTTCTCAGTGACCAGCCAAGGTAAATAGTTCATTACTCAAATGCACAGCCCGAATAATAAGTCACAGGTGATAAAGGAGTTCTTTCAAACTATCTGCAAAGCCTCCAGGCCTCTCTCATTCATGCAACTCGCTTCTTTCCGCAGGTTGAGCCGTGGTCTCTGCTTCTACTGTCTGTGGATCTCTGTACCCACCCCCATACCTCGTCGTGCTCATCGGTCCCCTATCCCCTGTTTCTTAGACTGAATGGCGCTCTGTTTTGCTCTCAGGTCTCTCCCTCCAGCCTCTCTTGTCGTGCCTTTCTAACCGTTACAGATCCTGTTGTTGATGGGTGCCCCCCAAGTCTGCTCTGACGCATGGCAACCTTGCTTACAGCAGAAGGAAGCATTGCTTGACCCTAAGCCATCCTCATCAAAGTTAGGATGTTCAAGTTCATTTTCCAGCCACACTCTATTTTCAGTGCCTTCCAGCCCATAGGGCACTCACCTTCCAGCACTGTATCCAAAAGTATTCTCTTACGGCCCATGGGGTTTTCATTCTCAGAAATTAGATCACAGGGCCTTTCTTCCCCATTGACGCACATCCACAACTGTTACCAAGGAATCAACACCAGCACAACACATGGAAATCCTAAATGTGTCGGAACTGAGCCCAGAGTATTTTCAAGAGCAGCATTTTCAGAAACAGATTGCCAGGCCTTTCTTCCAAGGTGCCTCTGGGTTAGTCCAAGGTTTCCGTTAGAGCTGAGCACTCGAGCCATTGGTACCAACCGGGGCTCCTCCCCCTACGTGACCTGATTTATTTTCTCCATTTCGGGTCCTCTTTTAAAGTTTTTGTATTCAACATGCCCCATGAAATGGAAGGAGTAGTATCATTTCTAGTCCTTATATTAAATGAATATCACTCTCTTCTTGGTATTTTTAAAGTATTTTGAACATTTAATATTTCTGTTTAGGAAACAGACAAAAAGGGGAGCCACTGTGAATGTGTGGTTTATTATTGCTTCCTATACAGACTCAATACCTCTTACCGAAATGTTCTTGCTTCTCTGTGGATAACCATATTATTTCAGGAGGCCCTTGGCCTTCAGCATAAAATAAGCTCTCATCTTCCGTAATGGAGATAGCAACCGTTGTAATCACAGCAACTGCTGACATTTTTTTCTGGACACTGTTGTAAGCCTTGGGTACATAGTGTATTATTTCATCTTCACCAAGTCCTATGAAAGAACAATGTCCTCGATCTAGTGATGGAGAAATTGAGGCTCCAGAAATTTAAAATTTTTCCCAAAGCTGCACTCACTGAAAATCTGAGTGCTAATCCCATGTTATTGTTTAGATATGTGGGAATAAAATACGATGTGCCCTTTGATGATATGGAATTAAAATGTTTGTTCTCCCTAGGGAAAGAAATGTGCGTACCCCAAAAGAGTGTAAAGTCATACTTGAAATGTAGGCTCGCTGATCCATCATAAACAGCTACTCCAGCTGAAGTATAGTTGAAATCTCTGAAATGTAGCCACTTCCAATCTCCAAGACCATTTCTAACTCTGACTTCCAGGTGAGGTGGGAGAATGGTGAGGGGAAAGAAGCTGTACTTGTGACACACCAAGACCCCAGGGTTATTGTGTGACCATTAAGATTTCTGCCCCATGGGCCATTCACACAGCTGCCCCTCTCTCTTGCTCACCTTGTTTTTCCCTGGTATTGTCAGTTGATCATAGCCCTAGCATCAGATAGAACCCATCTAAGATGCTGCTGCTGACATTTTTTCAGCAAAACAGGTGCAGGAGGGGAAGGGAAAAAAGGCACAGCCGCTTTCTAGGAAGTCAGATGGCATTGTACAGCGAACAGAAGGCAAACGACTGATTTCAAAGCCCCAAATCAGATCCTTTTAGTTGTGTAGAATATATCAATTTGGAATGCACAATTTGAAATTGCTGGTTATAGAATTTGATACATTTGATTGTAGTATAATTTTCCAAAGGCTGCAATATCCAAATCCCAACCTAGAGATGACAAGCTCGTGTTCAGGTTTATGCCTTTTGGATTCGTCACCTGGTGCCCAAAGAAATGCGTTCTGTAGCGAACGCTATTTCTGCTCCTCTGTTTTGGGAATGTGAATGACACTCTTGGGGTGTCTTTGTTGTCCTGAAACATTTACCCACTTGTCATAGGTTCCTTCTGAAGATTTTTCAAAGTGTTAAGATTTTTTTATTCGTGTTTTCACCGTCTTTCTTACTGCTTTCTGCTTAGCTAAACTTCCATGTAAACAACATCGTGGAAATGATTCCTAGATTACAGCATCTGTTCCCGTTGCTTTCAATTAAACTCTTAAGCCTCCAGTTCTTGAGACTATGCTTATCTCCCTCTGGAAGCTGCCTCAAGCTCAGGGGAGACAAAAGTTTGAACATCATAGTTTACATAGAAAGATTATGATCACCATGTAACTATCATGGTAGAAGCCACAAGTAGCCCCTGAAGCCATTTACAAACAAAAAAGATAAACACTCCTTCCTCGTGAAACCTGCAAGTGGAGTTTGGGGAAAGCTGTTGGCAAGAGAGCATTCCCTGAGAAGAAACCCAGAAGTGCGTTCCCCTAGAGTTAGAACAGAAAGGGTCGGTCAGCATTTCCAAAAAACCAAGAGGAATTAGGGCAGATAATGGTAAGTGTCCCAAACAACGCTGGGGTGGTCTTGGCCATCCCAGGCTAGTTTAGAGAGGAGAGGTCGTATCATTTTAAGTAGCTCTGGGTTAGTATATCAGCCTGCAAAGGACTACCTCTGACCTTAAGCCTTACCTACACATGAGAACTCTCAGGTCCAGGCACCGCTGGGATTTGAACCCAGCATCTCTTGTTTTCCTGTTACCAGACAGGCACCAGTGTTTATGCATTGGGCAGCTAAGCTCAAGGTTAGCAGTTCAAAACTACCAGCTTATCCATAGGAGACAGATGAGGCTTTCTATCACTGTAAAGAGTTATAGTCTGAGAAACCCACAGGGACAGTTCTACTCTGTCCTATGCAGGTCAGTGTTAGAACCACTCTGTGACTATGTGTTTGGTTTTTGAGTTTAAGCAAGAGAGAACCTCAGTCACAAATGATTCTTTACCATCTATCTCTCTGACGTCACAGTATCCGCATTCTGGCCCCAATTAGGACAGATGGCAAGCTAGGAGGCCCACGCCAGGGATGCCTAACTCAAGCCATGGTATTTTGGATTGCATAGGAGTATGCATGTGAAGGTTTCTCAATGATTAAGGAAGACTAAAGAAGAATCGATGTCTTTGAGTTATGGTGTGGAGAAAGAATATTGAAAGTACCCTGGACTGCATGCTGAAGGACATACAACCAAATATACAAAGATGGTCAGACTTCCTCTCACAGGCTTTGGACACGTTATCAGTAGAGACCAGTTCCTGGAAAAGGACAACAACATGCTTGGTAAAATAGAGGGTCAGCAAAAAAGATCTTCAAAAAGTTAAGCTGGCACGTTGGTTGAAACAATGAGTTCAAATCTAACAATTTTGAGAATGTGAGAGGTGGGCCGTGCTTCATTCTGCTGTACATAGTGTGTCCGCCAGAATGGGCTTGACGGGACCCAGCAGCAACAACAATGTACACAAATATATATATATATGTGTGTGATTTCTTTTATTTTAATAAAGCATTTTATTGGGGGATCTTACAGCTCTTATAACATTCCACACATCAATTGTATCATGCACATTTGTACATATGTTGCCATCATCATTTCCAAAACATTTTCTTTCTATTGAGCCCTAGGTATCAGCTCCTCTTTTTCCCCCTCCTTCCCCTACCCTCCCACCCTCATGAACCCTTGATAATTTAAAAATGATACTTATGTTCATATTTTACACTGTACACTGTCTCCCTTCACCCACGTTTCTGTTATTCATCCCCCTGGAGGGGGGTGTACATTGATCATTGTGATCAGTTCCCTCTTTCTTCCCCTTCTCTCCCCACCTTCCCCCTACCCTTATAGTATCGATGCTCTCATTATTGATCCTGAGGGGTTCATCTGTCCTGAATTCTGTGGGTCAAGAGCTTTTATCTGTTCCAGTTGTACATGCTCTAGTCTAGCCAGAGCATGGGGTTATGATAGTGGGGGGGAGGAAGCATTAAAGAACTAGAGGAATGTTGTGTGTTTTGTTGGTGCTATACTGCACTCTAGCTGGCTCATCCCTTCCTTGTGACCCTTCTGTGAGGAAATGTCCAATTGCCTACAGATGGGCTTTGGGTTTCCATTCTGACCCCCCTTATTCACATTGAAATGGTTGTTTGGGTCTTCTGATGCCTGATACCTGAACCTGTGAACACCTGGTAATCACATGGGTTGGTGTGCTTCTTCCATGTGGGCTTTGTTGCTTCCTCATTAGATGGCTCCTTCTTTAACTTCAAGCTTTATGACCCCAGTTGCTATATCTTGTAATAACCAGGCACCATCAGCTTTCTTCACCACGTTAGCTTATGCACCCATTTTGTCTTCAGTCATGTCAGGAAGGTGAGCATCGCAGAATGCCAGGTTATTAAAGCAAAGTGTTCTTGCATTGAGGAGGACTTGAGTAGAGGTCCAATGTCCATCTGCTTGCTACCTTATATGTTTGATTTCTTCTAGGCTTGATCCTTTTATAGACTTGCAGAACAAGTCTTATCTGCTCTGTGGCTCATCCTTACTTACAAAGATAATTCTAAGCTTTTCTTAATTCCACCCTTTGAATTTACATTTTCCCAAGCAGTATGTTTAGAGGATTTTTTTAGGGCATGTTTTCAGGCCACTGGTGACCAGTCCTTTGCATAATTCAGTCCGCTGGGTAAGCTTTCCTGGAAGTCAACCTCATTAGCTCCCAACCGAGTCTCAAACACTGGGAATGGCCCCTTGCCAATCTGTATGACACCACCTGGGACCACAGCAGGCTTGCAAGATCAAGGTCTTTGTGCAGTGGTCAGTTGGAGCACATCTGAAAGGAAGCCAAGAAATTCCAGGCATACCTAGGAAGTCTATTTTTCAGGTACCCTACCTCACAGGGTCATTATGAGAATCAAATGAATTAAATGGGTTAGTATTTGTAAATTGCTTAGAAAGTACCATGCACATGAGTAAGCGCTGTAGAAGTGTTTGCTCCATAAACAGGAAAGTCTTTTGCCTTCTTTTCCTGCTATTTACCAAATGCCAGACCATTTGCGTATTACTTTTTAAAGTGGGCTGCCTTGATCACCGGCCCCCCTTACACACACACACACACACACACACACACACACACCATCTCAATATGTGTTTAAAAACTGTAGCAAGCTAAATGTACAGTAAAATGTGGATTCATGGTAATTAAGATGAACAAAATGATTTTGTCTGGGTGAGAGAAAGAAATTGACTTTTTTTTTAAAGGGGTAGGTGTATGGGTGGAAATTGGCTTTTAGCAGCAATAGATAAATGGAAACCAGCAAGATTTTGTCAGAAAATTTCAAAATTACTTATCACACAATTAGTTGAGATAACAGTATAATAACATCCACATACCATCCATCCACGGATCCCTGGTGGCAGGTGAAGTGTTCATCTGCTTACTGCAAGGTTGGAAGTTCGAGCCCACCAGTTGTCCCAAGGGAGAAAGCTGTGCCTGTCTTATTCCCTGGAGATTACACCTTGAGGCCCTCCATCGGACCATTGTCCCCTCTGTCCTGTAAGGTGGCTTGCGTCAGAATCTACTCAAGGCCAGGGCTTTGGTTGACTTCGGTCCCCTTTGCCAAGTTTCCCCAATTTTCACTATTTTATTATGGGGCTTCATCCATCCCCCTGGGTTCTTTTTTCTAGAATCTTTTAAAGGAGAGCGTCTCACAATTTTAATATGTATGCCCAACAATCAAAGATCTTGTTAAAATGCAGAGACTGCACCAGTCAGTCTGAGACAGGGCGAGCTTGTGCTTGCCTGGCTGTCTGCCTTGTGATGGCCGGGCCGCCAACCCCTTCCCACGCTTTGAATAGCAAGCTCTTAAAGGAAACCCTGCCTATTAATAGTTGTATACCCAAGGCACTCTTTTTAATTTAAGGAGGAAACAATGTACTAAACATAAACCAATATCTTCTACCTATAGATCTTTATGACTTTAGAAGGATAATTAATATTCAGGATGATGGCTCACAGAACTGCATAATCAGCAAAGAAAGACCAAATTGCATTTCCTTTTAAATATTCATAAAGGCAGAAAAACATTCTAACACATTTTACAACTATTTTCAATGACATTTCTCAAACCCCAAAATCACATCTGAGTTAATTATACTAATTGGCAGGGAGGGACTCTAATTAACAAAAATGTCCCATTCTTGAATTACAAATCAAAACCACAATGTAAATCACCTCCACTAAGATGACTATGAAAAAATAAAAAGGAAAACAACAGGTGTGGGTGAGGATGTAGAGAAATTGGAATCCTCTCTTTGCTTGTGGGAAAATGCTCTTACTACTCTGAAAACCAGTTTGGTGGTCCCTCAAAAAGTTAGATATAGACCTACCATAAAACTCAACCATTTTGCTCCTAGATATATGCATAAAAGATTCAAAAATATGAACTCAGCTCTGTGTACACCAGTGTTCATTTCAGCACTATTCAGAGTAGCCAAAAGATGAGAACTCCCTAAATGCCTATCAACAGATCAGTACATAAAAATGCTTCTGGAGAACTCCCCCTGCCTAAACCTGAGGGATGGACAGAAAGGAGTCACCATGCCGAGTGTGTGGGAGAGAGGAGCATGGAAGACCAAAGCTATAAATCTGACCGAACAGTTACAACTTTGTCGGTAGATTCCCCCCTATGATGTAGGCTAGACCTGATCTGGTTTGCATTGGTTTGCTTGTTCATCTTAGGGCAGATCTCAGAGGTGTTGTGTCCTTGGAGGTCACCCTCATGAAGCTGTGTCATATGTATGTGAAACCCAGGATGGATGAAACTACAGGGACAGCCAATAGGATAAGAGTTTCAGGGGGAGAGCGGTAAAGGTTGATGCTGTCAATGAGTCCATGTACAAAAAGAATGGCTAGAAACTGATTGTGGTAGCCATTGTACAATTCCACTTGACATGACTGAACTTTGCAATGATAAGATATATGTATTAAATCCAAATGAATAATGAATGTAATAAATGAATAAAAGTTTCATAGATATGTAGATATATATTACAAATAGAGTTCCAATTCCTACAAGCATGGTTTGATACCAAACAAAACACGTTTAAACGTGTCTATGTGGTCACTGGATGGCTGCGGACAAGTTCTCTCTGTGATATATTTATCTTAGTCTCATTAGGGTGCCTTCAAAACAAATATCCAATCGAAACAAGGACCTGCTTCCCAAGGATCTGCTGGTTCAGTTCAATTCAGTGCAGGGAGGTCAGAGTCGAGAGGATTGTGGTGACTATTTTGAAGACCCCACAGGGGTGATCTTAATAGATGTTCTCAACAAACACATGACCATCATGAGTGCTTAGTATAAAGAAGTTTTAAGAAAACTGAAAACTACATTGGTGAGAAAATAGCCAGAAAGTTTGTATCAAGGAATTTTCAGAAACAACAAGGAATGTGTTCTACAAGAATATTATTTGGAAATCTCACCCTATTTACCCTGTAGCCCTGATCTTCCCCTTCAGGCTTCCTTATGTTCCCAAAACTCGAAGAGCATTTAAAAGAACAAAGTTTGAGTCCCTCGAGGATGCCAACACTTCTGTTTTGATGTGGTGTGAGTAGAACACTCCAGTATTCTTCAGGGAAAGGTTAGAGAGAGTGAAACACTACCTTCAGAAGTGTATAGGCCTATGTTGGGAAACAATGGATTTGTCTTGTGCTATTTTTGTTTAATAAATTGCTATGATTTTATAGTGTTAACGTACACTATTAAGACGGCCATACTTAGATACAATGAAATAGTCCTCAACCATTGAGAAAAATGAAGTCCAGATCTATAAATGAGTCTTGGAAAGTATATCTATAAATGAGTCTTGAAAAGTATGAGTAAAAGAAGTCAAACACAAAGGATAGCTATTGAATAATCCCACTTACTTCCAGTATCCAGACAAGTCAAATGTATAGGGACCAACGTTTATTGGTAACGATCAGATGTGAAGAAGATGGGGAAAGAGAAAGTCATTGTAAGGGACATTGAGGCGATAGGGTGATAGGAAAGTTTAGAAATGGATAATGGTTATTATTGCATGTTTTGAATATAATTGATATCCCTGAAATTTCTGTATTAAAATGACAAACATTTGTTATATATAGTTAACAAAATATTAAAGGTTTTACATTGAAATATGTGAATGTACTCCATTATCTGAGCATTTCAATTCATGGAGATTGTTGCCGGGAGGGAAGCTCAGGATGATGGTGTCCGTTTGGCTGTGGGGTTGTGACATGCACCCCGGATTGTGCAGGGCATTCATGGCTCTTCGCTCATCATCTTTCCAGTGATGCTCTACTTCACCTAATATGATGGCCTTTTCCAGGAACTAGTCTCTCCTGAGAATATGTCCCAAGTATATGAGAAAAAGTCTAACCATCCTTGCTTCTTTCTTTTCCTGGATCTATTTTTTTATTATTAGAAATAATTAAAACATTTGTTTTGACTTAGCTAATTGATCAAGTGAAACAGGAAAATTATTACATGCTTACATTTAAAAATAAATGCATGCTAGAAACATTGAAATTTTAAATTTGTTTTGTGCGTTAATCATTTATGAAGATTGGTACACAATAATGGAACATATATCAAATTACAATCTTCTGAAATATAATTTTATATTGAAGCTGGAACCATGAGGATTCAAAACATCTTAATGAAAAAGACTTGTAATAAATAAATGACACACTGGAACTGATTATTGCTTACTGCCCAAGGGAGGATCTTCAAGATAGAAAAATGTAATAATATCCTTACAACATATTTATCAGGTGATAACCAAATTGTACTCAATTTCATTTTTTAAAAATCATTTTATTGAGGGAGCTTATAGCTCTTATCACAATCGATACATGCATCCATTGTATCAAGCACAATTGTGCATATGTTGCCATCATCATTTTCAAAACATTTTCTTTCTACTTGGGCCTCTGGAATCAGCTCATTTTTCTCCCTCTCCATGCCCCCTCATGAATGCTTGATCATTTATTTTTTTAATTATGCTTATGTTTTACAATGACCACTGTCTCCCTTCACCCACTTTTCTGTTGTTCGTCCCACTGGGAGGGGCTTATACATCAATCATTGGAATCAACTTCCTCTGTCTCCCCCCACTTTACCCTTACCCTCCTGGTATCACTACTCTCATTATTGGTTCTGAGGGGTTTATCTGTCCTGGATTCCCTGTGTTGCAAGCTCTTATCTGTACCAGTGTACATGCTCTGGTCTAGCTGGATTTGTAAAGTAGAATTGAGATCATGATAGTGGGGGTGAAGGTTGGGGGAAGCATTAAAGAACTAGAGGAAAGTTGTATGTTTTGTTGGTACTATGCTGCACCCTGATTGGCTCATCTCTTCATTGTGACCCTTGTGTGAGGGGATGTCCAATTGTCTACAGATGGGCTTGGGGTCTCCACTCCATGCATCCCTCCCATTCACATTTATATGATTTTTTTTTGTTCTGGGTCTTTGATGCCTGATACCTGAACCCAGAAACTTCTCATGATCACACAGGCTGGTGTGCTGCTTCCATGTGGGCTTTGTTGCTTATCAGCTAGATGGTCTCGTTATCTTCAAGCCGTTAGGTCCCCAGACACTATATATTTTGGTAGGTGGGCACCATCAGCTTTCTTTACCACATTTGCTTATTCACCCATTTTGTCTTCAGTGATCATGTTGGAAAGGTGAGCATTACCCATCCTTACTTCTAAGGAATATTTTGGCTTCATTTCTTCCAAGATAGCTTTGTTTGTTCTTCTGACAGTTCACACACAGTGCTTTCAATGTTCTTCATCAAGGTTACAATTCAAATGCAGCAATACTTCTTTGGCCTTACTCTTTATTCATTGTCCAACTTTTACATGCATGTGAAACAATAGAACATATCATAGCTTGTATCAGGAGCACCTTACTCCTCAAAGTGACATCCTTGTTCATCAACACTTTAATGAATCTTGTGCAGTGTGCAGCAGATCTGCCCAACGCAGTGCATTGCTCTTTGCTTCCATAAGCATTGATTGTTTATCCAAGGAAAAAAACCTAAATCCTAGACAACTTCCATCTTTTGTCCTTTCGTCATGATGTTGTCTAGTGGTCCAGTTGTGAAGATTTGTTTTGTTTTTAACATCAAGTTGCAATCCGCACTGAAGGCTGTAGCCTCTGATCTTCATCAGCAAGTGTTTCAGGTCCTTGTTTGCAGCAAACAAGATTGTGTTATCTGCATATCACAGGGTATTAAAAAGCCATCCACCAATCCTGATACTGCATTCTTCTTTCTATAGTTTGGCTTCTCAGATTATTTCTTCAGTATACAGATAGAATAAGTACAGTAAGCTGACACACATCCCAGATGAACAGTTTTCCTGACTACACAGTACGCAGTGTTCTCTTGTTCTGTGCATACTACTGCCTCTTGATCCATATACAGGCTCCACATGAGCGCAATCAACCGTTCTGGAATTTCCATTCTCGATATTATCCATAGCTTGGTACTGAGTAACTATGTGCACTGATCTTACTACAACAATGGCCTCAAGCACAGCAACAATCATGAGAATGGGGCAGGACTGGGCAGTGCTTCCTTCTGCTTTACATAGGGCCACTGTGAGGCAGGAACCACTGGGCAGCACCCAATGGCAACATGTGACCATCAGTAATGATGTCTAATACCAACTGAACTGCCAACTCTTTAGTCCACAAATAACAGGCATTCATTATGATTCATGGTCAAGCCCATCATGTTTTTCAATGCCTGATGGTGATTGGTCACAACACATATGTTACTCAGTTCATGCACAAATGGCACAGTATATAATTGTGTTGCTTTCTTATCTCCCAGTGATAAACTCAGCGGACATTTTCCAAAAATGAGTACTGGAAGTAGGAACTGGCCAACAAGGAAATGTAAAATTATTACACTGGGAGTGATATATGAATCAAACATACATGGGTATGTTGATACTGGTGTCATTTGAAAGACTATAGAGAGGCAGTCAGAGGATCGCAGTAAAAGAGAACATATTAATATAAAGAAAGAAATTGGTTAGGGTGAAAATATTCCAGAGAAAATGACCCTGCTAAAAGGTTCACATTACAGAAACTCTGAGATATTTAATGACATCAAAAGTACAAGGAATAAAATGTTGAAAGCCTATCCAAACTTAGTAAGTTGTATAGATATTCCCAAGGTATAAAAAGGATGTTCATGCTGCATGATGACACACAGCATGTAAGGAAGTCAAGCACTGTTCAGAGCCCTTCTGATTAGATCTTTACAAAGAAATGAAGCACTTTAACTCTAAGTGTCTCTATTGCATTAAATTATAGTACAGAGACACCTTGAAGATGCTGCATGTTTGGTTAGAGACCACTGGACTAAGCAAATATTGCAATAAAGCTAGTTGCACAATTTTTGTTTGTTTGTTTCTATCATTTTTCTCATTTATCTATACACATGTCCCCATCTGTCACTCACCTGTCAGTTTGTTATACTGTGGTGGTTGGTGTATTCGTTCAGTGTTGGAAGCTATGCCACCAGTATGTCAAATAACTGCAGGGCCACTCATTGTCCTAGGTTTTTATCTAAAGAAGTAAAACCAGTGATGCTTATAAATGTATGTAGAGAGATTTGTATCAAGAAAATGATTCACACTGTTGTAGAAGCAGACCAGTCCAAGTTCTGGCAGGTTCCAAGTCTATGGGACAGAAGTTAAGCTGAAGGCTTCTCCCGATTTTCATAACTTTGGGGGGATGATGAACCCAAGATCAGCAGGAAGTTCACAGGTTGATTGATGGCAGAGGTGGATGAATCCAAGATCAGCAGGTCAAGTTCATGAGTGGGGAGGCGACTTAATTCAAGGTTGGCAAGTCAGATGGCAGGTAACTGGTGGCTCTCTGGATCAGCAGGTCATAGGGCAGGCTGTTGGCAAAGTTGAAAGAAACAGCGGTCAATGATCCAGATGCAGGATCCAGACCCATCAAAAAACAAGCACGTTTTCCCACAAAAGTCACTTATATAGGAAGCAGGCCATACCCCTGAGGCAATTGCATCAGGGCTGTGACCTGAGAAAGGGGTTTGCATCCCACCCTAATCTTATCTCTCTATGGAAACTGACTACTGATTGACGATGATTATATTGTGTTAGATCGGTCATGGGGGTTGCTAGGTGTTCAGTGCCAATCCACTGCAAATCCTGGCCCATCCAAATTGACATAAAACCGTGACTATCACACATGTAGTTTTCATGGGTGCTTCAAGACAGAGACATATTAGGAAAGAGGACCTGGTGATCTACTTCTGAAAAATCCTGGCCAATGAAAATAAATAGCAGTGGAACATGGTCTGGTATGGTGGTGGGTCTGTTAATGTTTTCTATTTCTGATTGTATTTGTTTGCATAAGTAGGGTTCTTCAAAAATGTTGTCTGTTTTCCCAGGTGTTCAAATTTGCAGCAGTACAATTCTTCCTGGTTTGCAGTTATCATCTTTTTTATTTCAGTTGGTTCAGTTGTGACACTGCCTACTTAATTTCTTATTCGTGTATTTATAGCTTCTCTATCTTTTCCCTTTGTCAGTATTCAATAGTCAATTTTATTAATCCACTCAAAAAACCAACTTCTAGTCTTGCTGATCCTTTCTATTGTTTTTCTGTTTTCTATTTCATCTATTTCTGTTCTTATCTTGACTACTTTTAGTTTCCTAGTGGTTATAGATTTATTTTCCTGATCTTTTTGTAATTGTTGGAGATTTGGCATTAAAGCGTTCTGTTTTAATGTGTGCATCGATTACTATAAATTGTCCTCTGAGCACTGCTTTTGCCAAGTCTCAAAGATTTTGATATCATGTGTTTTCAATATAATTTGATTCAGGGAATTTTTATGGAATTTTATTATTATTATTTCTTCTACTACCCAGTAGTTTTTACACAGGATGGTCTTCGGTTTCCGTGTATTCAATATTGTTTCTTCAATATTCTTGATGTAGTTTCCTAATCTTTTTTTTTTGTAGTTTCCTAATCTTAAAGCACTCTCATCTGAAAGTTGATTTGTAATGTTTTGATATTTTAAAATTTATTGAGGCTTGCTTTGTAGCCTAGCATATATTCTATTCTGAAGAATGTTCCATATGTTGCTTATTTGCTGGAGTGACCTGTGTATGTCTATGAGGTCTACTAGTTTCAGACACTCTGATCTTGGGTGAGTTTCTTTCTAGTTTTTCTGTACTTCACAGGAAATGACGGGTGAAAGTTTCCTCTTACTACTATAAATGGGAGGCTTTAATACACGATTTCCCTGTAGGAGCCCAGGTGGCATAGTAGTTACACAATGGGCAGCTAACTGCAAGGTCAGCAGTTTGAAACCACCAGCTCCTCCATGGAAGAAAGATAAGGCTTTCTATTCCTCTAAAAAGTTACGTCTCCGAAACTCGAAAGGGCAGTTCTAGCCTCTCCTATAGAGTCTCCATGAGTCAGCATTGACTCAAGAGCAGGGAGTTTGGTTTTTGAGTTTTGTTATCATTATAAAGTTGTGTTGTTTTTTTCTTTTCAATCCTGCTAACATTTGATTTATTAATTTGGAGGCCTTTACACTGTAAATGAGCCCTGGTGTCACTGCTGTATAAATATGGAACTGCTGGGTAACCACTGAAAGATTGGTGCTCCACACCCACCAGCAGAAAGATGAAGGTGTCTGCTCCATAAAGATTCGCACAGCCCCAGAAGCGCTATACAGCCTCATGTGAGTCCTAATATATTATATAGCAGGGGACTTGTTTGGGGCTTGTTTGTTTACTGAGTGCCTAAGTATTTATCATGGCTGTGTCTTCTTGTTGAAATAAGTCTTTAATCATTATATAATGTCCTTCCTTTTCTGTTTTTTTGCCTGTGCCAGCCTGGGTTGTCTAGAGAAAAACCCATGGCACTCACCGATGTCTAAGAAAGAACTTGATATCAAGAAGTCCTCCCAACCCAGTCTGACTCAAGCCCCCAAGTCGAGTGATAACCAGGGCCCTCTGCAGATTCACGTAGCTGTGGGCTGATGATGCAGAAAGGTGAAGCAGGACATAGAAAGGTCACAGGCCATTGGGTACAGAGTCGCATGGACCCAAAGTTGCTGGAAACATGGCAGGGCACCAGAAGCACTCATGATGGGGCAGTCCATATGGGAGCATGCCTGGCAGAGGCGGGCAGAGACCCAGCAAACAGGAAGCCAAAGGGCAGAGAAAACGGGAGGGGAAGTTCCCAGTTTCTCCCTTATAGCATGGCCACACCCCCAGGAGGCATCCTCAGACTGATATCTGATTGACAGACTGGCCTCCACCCCTACCCTGTCATAGAAATCCCAGCTGAATAAAATCATCCAACTGTCACATTGATTTTTTTGTCTTAAAGTCTGTTTTATCAAAAATTAATATTGCGCAGTATGAGGATGGGCCGGGACTGATTGGTGTTTCATTCTGTTGTACTATGAGAGCCAACTGACTTAGGGCCACTTAACAACTGATAATTTACATATGTTGAAAACCCAGGAAAAATTTAGTATTGCCAAACCTGTTTTTTTTTTTTACCTGTTCTTTTTTTAATTTGTTATTTGCTTATTTATTTTTCCATGTTTTGACTTGTAGCTTATTTTCGTCTTTGTCTGCAGTGTGTCTCTTGCAGACAGCATATTGATGGATCCTGTTTTGTTTATTTCTAATCCATTCTGTTAATCTGTCTCTTGTCCGTATGGGATTACTGCTGAGATTTTGATGTGGGGGGTTTGTTTCCTGGTGGAGCTGTGGATTTCTTCTATATATTTTTCTGTGCTGAGTAATTTTGACCTACAAATTATCTTTTCATTTCATTCATTGTTGTTCTTTAGAGTTTTTTTGGTTTGGTTTTTTTTGCAGGTCAATTTTCAGATTTATTAATTTGCCTTCATTACTATAAAACTGACCAAAACCCAAATTCACTGCTGTCAAGTTGATGCTGACTCATAATGACCCTGTTAAACTGCCCTGCTGTGAGTTTTTGAGACTGTAACTCTCTTTTTTTTGTTAACAATCATTTTATGGGGGGCTCTTACAGCTCTTATATAACAACCCATACATCAATTGGATCAAGCATATGTGTCCATATGTTGCCATCACTAAATTGATGATATTTTTATTTCTGTGAGAAAGGTTGTTAATGTTCTTTGAGTCTATCCTATCATTATTGCTCTTCTCTCCAGTCTAAAATGATCCACTCTATCTTCATATCATCGACCTCCTCGCCATGTGGAGGGTCTGTAGCTGCATCATTCATTACCTCCTTCGCTGTGTGGTTGTCATTGTTTACAAAGCAACATTTCTACTTTCTTATTTTCAGTCCTGTGGATTAAATTTATTTTTAATATTTCCATAACCGCGTGGACTTCTGGTTAGTGTTCCTGGACGTCTTACTCTGAGGTTATTGTCTGAAGTTGTTAGTTCTCTGTCTGAAGAACTCGCTTGAGCATTTCATGTAAAATTGGTCTGGTTTTCACAAATTCTTTTAATTTTTATTTTTCTGAAAATTCTCTAAATTTGCTGTTATATTTTAAAGATTTTTTTGCTGCATTTATAAGTCTTGATTGGTAATATGCTTTCTTTCATGATTTTATATATACCATCCTGTTGCCTTCTTGCCTGCATTGTTTCTACTGGGAGATCATAGCTTCATTTTATTGTTCATTAGGGGTAACTTGTCATTTTTCCCAAGTCGATTTCAGAATTCTCCCTTTGTCTTTGGTTTTAGAAAATGTGCTTATGATATGGTTTGATGATTTTCCTTGGGGTTCTTTATGTTTGTGTTTTTTCAAACTTCATGAATACTTATCTTTTTATTATTCATGATAGTAGGACAATTTTATTCCAGAAAGTCTTCAATAATTTTCTCAGTGTGGTTCTGTTTTGTTTATATTTCAATCACACATAGAATATTCCTCTCCTCTTTGTGGTGGTGGTCCACATTTTTATTTTTCTTCACTTTTTTCCTTTTGTGCTGATTGTTCCTCTAACAAATTAGCATTAGCAGAGTTGTCATGAGCCTCATGCATTCTTTCTTCCAGTAATTCAATGCTATTCCTTTTCCCTTTCAATGCATCATCTATTGCTGAAATTCAAGAGCTAATCTTCTGAATTTCTATTTGACATTTTTGTATGGTATCTATTTTTCCTGTTTTATTAACATTTGTTTTCTTGTATACAGGACCTTTTAAAAGCTCATGGAAATTTTTAATTATCTTTTAAGTTCCTTTTCCATAAACTTTTTGAAGTTTCCCATATAGTTTTCCTCAATTCTTCTAGGATATTGTTCATATTCTCCTTGATTTTGTCTAGAATTCCCTTCATGTTGTCTTTGATTCCTTGTTGTCATGTTTCCTTGATCTTTTTCTTAATCTTTGAAGGATTCTGAGTATAATTTTATTTGAATTAATCAGAAATTTCTTCCTCTAGCAGATTGTGTGACTCTATTTGCATCACTTGCTTGAGCCATCTAGTCCTAGTTGTTGTTTTGATGGTAGTGGTGGTGATGCTGGTAGTGGTGTGTGTGTGTGTGTGTTTGATTTGAAGCCCCCTGTTGTTTCTGAGATACTGTGGTGGTGTTGTATTAACTTGTTGATTGTATGTTAGTCTTCCTCTGTCTGAGGAAAAGTTTATATATGTAGGCGATGGGGTGGATGTACTATTGTGATTGCTAGGTTGGCATTACTCAGTTATTTATGACCTGACTCTAGGTGAATTTGGTAGCATGTGCTAAGGTGGACACAAGTCTTGTGTAGATCAACTAAGGGAAAGCTGGGTGGATGTTGGTCAACATCTGTCATCTATCCAGTGGTCCTGGAGTGGATGGTGGAATTCCCCCAATTGGCGGGGCAATTTATGGTGGTGATGGCTGAGTAGGATTGCTGGCTTCAAATGAGAAATTGGGGCGGGGGGAGGAAGAAGAGGAAGAAAAAACTGAGGACGAGAGAATAACTAAGGAAAAGGTGGAGGCAGGGCAGGTGGTGTAGTCCTCCTACCAAACACAGCTGCCGTGCAAAGGACAGGGCCAGGTTTCTGACTGCAGACCTGTTGGGAGAGAGGTGCACCCACTCCGTGGGATCATGTATTTCAACATTAAACAATCACAATAAGGTAAGAAACGAAAAAGGGGACAAAAGCAAGGGAAGAGGAAGAAAAGTAGAAGAACTATGATTGATGAAAGGGAGAAAAAGCAGTCCAGGATAGGTGCAAGCATTCTCTGCAAACACAGTGGTTGCAGGAAGAAACGCTATAAGGGAAATGTGCTAAAGAAGGAATCAGTCAGAAGAAGGAGCAAGGAAAACATCAAGCAGCAGGGCACAGGCGGCGGGCTGACTGGGCTCCCCTCTGCGCCCTTGGCGGCTGTGTGGGATTAGAGGGAAGATCAGCGATCACCACTGCCGTGCCCAGTGCAGTTCTGAGCAAGGCATAGCCAAGTTTGTGGTTCCTGCCCCCCAAAGAATACTGATTGCAAGAATTCAAAATGGCCGCTTTTTGCCAGTTAGTTATGCCCTTCTTTGTATACTCTCTGCCCTCAAGTCAATCCCAGCTCTCGGTGATCCTATCGCAGATAGGGGAGAACCGCCCCTGAGGTTTTCCAAGACTGCAGCAGAAGTGGGAAGCTTCGTCTTTCTCCTGAGGAATGGCTAGTGGTTAGCTAATGGTTAGCAGCCAAAGCCCTTAACAACGATGCTACCAGGGCTCCTCCTTCTTTGTATACTTTCTTGTTTATATTCGTTCAGACTCTGGTTTTTGATATATTTCTTTATTCTTCCTTTTGAAGCTCTGATTCCAGTAGTGACCTCTGTAAGAAACCATCTCACATGGTTTTTTTAGGTGCTTGTTATAGAAGGGGTGCGGCCCCTTTAGGGGTCGAATGACCCTTTCACAGGGGTCACTCGGTTCATAGCAGTAGCAAAATGACAGTT
>NW_022111368.1:9929008-9930356 GCF_000313985.2 Echinops telfairi
TATGAAGTAGCAATGAAAATAATGTTATGGTTGGGGGGTCACCACCACATGAGGAAGTGTATGAAAGGGTCGCGGCATCAGGAAGGTTGAGAACCGCTGTTCTAGAAGGTTGTTCAGCATAGCTGCCTAATTGGCAGTCTTGGATCAACCAACACCTGTGTTGTTATGAAGGTCATTTTGCATGGTTTCTATGCACTGGCACCATCATTTTTCTGGTCCTTCACAATTAGGCAAAGCAAGGACGGTATAGGTAATAAGCCTGGAATTATGCTGTAATTAATTTTACTCTGAAAATACATCTCACTTTCTTTCTGTGTCAGCAAATGTAGACCCACCTCATTGTTGTTAGTGGATTCCAGTGGGTAACTGTATTTTATTAAATCATTTGCGATGGAGTTTTAAGTAGCTTTGTCAAATAAGAATGGTATATAATTACAACCAGCGCTGGAGGAGAACACCTTCATGAACAGGTTTTACTGTCAATATGGAAGCATTTTCACAGAAAGTAAAATTCCTAGATCGATGCATATGAACGTTTCAAAAATGGATCCCAGTTGCTGCTGAGCTGATTCCAATTCATAGTCACCTCGTGTCTTGTTGCGGAGAATTGTGCTCCAAGGCGTTGTCAAGTCTGTGGGTTTTCAGATGTAGATCACCAGACCTTTCTTCTGCGGAGCCTCTGGGTGGGTTTGGACTGCCATGCGCGCCACATTTCAGTTATCACTGAGGAATTTACCCTGCTTTCTGCTACTGTACACCACTTACTTCTCCTAGAAATGTATGAACTCTGATTATGCTTCTGTTCTCTCTCTCTCTCTTACTCTCGCTCTCACTCTCTCTCTCTCTTGCTCTCGCTCTCACTCTCGCTCGCTCTCGCTCTCATTACCCTCGATTCAATGCTGACTCATAGTGATCCTTTGGAACAGGGTAGAACTGGTCCCTGTGGGTTTCTGAGACTGTAACTGTTCACAGGAGTAGAAATCCCCGTCTTTCTCCTGAGGGGGGACTGGTGGTTTTGAACTGCTAATTTGGTGGATCACAGCCCAACCTGTAACCACTACACCACCAGAGTGCCATACCTGTTTCATTTAGGTGATTAAGTCTTTTTATTGATTTATGAAATTTCTTTTGTTTTATATATATATAAATATATATATGTTTCAAATATGTTATCAAGCTATCTTTTTCTTTTCAATTTTATTCATGCACTTTTTTGTAAGCTGATAATCAGGGCGTTCTTTTTTTTAAAAAAACATTTTATTAGGGCCTCATACAACTGTTATCGCAATCCATACACACATCAATTGTGTAAAGCACATTTGTACATCATTCTCAAAACATTTTCTCT
>NW_022111368.1:9931172-9985206 GCF_000313985.2 Echinops telfairi
GAATGAGGAGGGCCAAAGAAGAATGAATGCATTTGCATTGCGGTGCTGGCAAGAGCACGGACTGCCCAACGAGCAAACAGATCGGACTAGGAAGGAGCACAGTAAGGGTGCTCCTTAGAGGCTTGGATAGAGAGACTTTGTCTCACCCACACTGGACAGGGATGGTGTCAGGAGAGACCAGTCCCTGGGGAAGGACATCATGTTGGGTAAAGCAGAAGGACAGAGAAAAAGAAGAAGGTCCTCAATGAGATGGATCGACGCAGTGGCAGCAACCTGGGTTCAAACAGAAGAACAGTTCTGAGCGGGAGCAGGAGCGGGCAGTGTTTCATTCTGTCCTACATGGGGTCACCGCGAGTCGGAACCAATTCGATGGTACTGAACGACAGCGATGAAAATCTAGTTGCCTTTTCTGTTTTTAAATACTGATAGATTAGACAAAACAACTCAGTACCTCAAGATCATAGAAACAATATTCTAATAACATTCTGCTATTGCTTTTACGGTGGTATTTTACATTCCTCTTCTCAATCCTTCTGAAATTGATTATTAAGAGCCCAGATCAATCTTTATATCCTTATTTGTTTGCTTATTTGTTTTTTTATAACTTGTTAACTAATTGTCCCATCACCATTCATTGATGCTGTATTCATCCTTCCCCAGTTGATGTGAAATTACACCTGCAACGTAGGAACGTGTATTCAGTCCCCTTGGTTTTGAGGATCAGTTTGTAAGCTCTCCATTCTGTTTCTGCTGTGCTGGCATTCCCTCACTACAAAGCACATTGCTGTTGACTCCAACTCCTGATGACCGCATAGGACAGGGTCGAAATGCCTCCGTTGCATTTCCCAGGCTGTCATCTTTACAGAAGCAGGTGGCCACATCCTTCCCCTGGGGTGCGGCTGGTGCGTCTGAGCCGCCATCCTTCAGCGAGAAGAGCAGAGCTTGACCCTGTGCTGCCAGAACTCCTTGTCATCACAGCACCAGGATCAAGCGGATGTGCTTTTCTGTCTGGGAGGCAGATGTAAATATTTTGAAAACTGCTTTTAAAAAAAAGTTCATGGCTAGTCAATCATTGCAGCCATTATACATCCAGATGAATTTTCTAACCCACTTATCACATTCCCCCAAAGTAAGAATTTTTTAAAGAAATGTATTATATTTTTGGATTAAATTAAAAGTGGCTTATTTATCATATTCAGTCTTCCCATCTAGGAGCAAGGCTCGCCTTTCCATTCATTCAGGCCTTGAATGAGCTTGGGGAAAGAATCAGGACAAATTATATCATTACCCATGAGACGCTCTTTCTCAGAAGTTCTCTCTGTCATCATTGAGCTGGAAAATAGTTCAAGAGCTCAATATAAAACTGCACACTGCTAATTAGCATATACATAGTCCAAAAAAGATGTGCAATGATATAATCCTCTTGCTTTTCTTCATTCATAAGAGAAGTTTCCCACAGTGTCCTGACTGACCAGAGAAAGGTAGATTGAAATCTGTGTTAGCTGGGCTGACGAGAGAAACAAATTCATAGACATTCATATGTGTAGAACAAAGAGATTTATATAAAAGAGCAATCGTATATTGAGAAAACATCCCAGCCCAGTCCAAATCGATTCCATAAGTCCGATATTAGCAAATATGTCCAATACTAGTCCATAAATTCCTCTTTAGACTCATGCAGCACATGCAATGATGCTGAATGCAGGAAGATCACAGGCCAGTGGATGGAGGTCCTGTAGATCCAGTGGCAGTGGAAGCATCTCAACACTGTTGTGGGTCCCCATGCATTTCCTCCAGCTCTCTGAGTGTCTCAACAGCAGTAAACGGAAGGCAGAGAGAGTGGGTCTGGTGTCTAGTGAGGTGTTTATCTCAGTCACGCCTCCAAATGAGGTCATCAAGCTGTGACCGGGTTGATAGGCTAGACTCCACTCCTTCGCTCAAGTTGACAGGAGATTATGTAATTATGTAATCCTTCAAGAATCTGAACTAAATCCCAGCTTGGCTTTGTTCTGCCAAGAGTCTCATTAAAGACAGTGGGTCTCAAAATGTGTGTCTGTTGAACACTCTTCCTGGAATAATCAGGGATTATTCCTAAAACTCACTGGAGACTTTCTGAATCAACACAGCTGGGAGTGGAGCCCAGAAATGTTCTTTTAACAGGTACCCCCAAATGACTGATCAGCGCTCCAAAGACCAAGAACCACTCTTTGCCATTTGAATACTAAACAATAACAAAAATATAGAATCTATCTCTAGAATGGAAAGTGAAAAATGATAGGCATCTATTATCTCTAAGTACACATACACTGAATAGAAGCTACTTGGATACAATACAAACCCTCATAGCACACTCGGCTAAGTGTTGGGCTGCTGACCAGAAAGTAGGAAAGTGAACCCGCTAGCAACTCTGGGAGAGAAACAGGAGTCCATGCACTGTCGTCAAGCCTGGCAGCCTCAGGAGGCCCGGAAGCCGTTCCACGCTGTCCGTAAGGGTGTAACGAGTAGGAATTGACTCACTGGCAGTGAGCTGGGTTTTTTGTTTGTCATTCGTATACAAGGGTTCATAGAAGGTTTTGTTTCTAGTGTTCCAATTCATCCATGCATGGGTGAATTCCAAACAAAATTCTTTAAACCTGTATCTGTGACCAATGAATGAATGCAGACAAGTTCTATCAGTAATATGCTTGTCTTAGTCCATTAAAGAGCATTCAAATAGAAAGATCCAATCAGAACAGTGGTTTCTGAGATCAGCTAGCCAGTGAAATTCCAGGCAGAGGGGTTGTATCAGAAGGTGATAGGGAATTGTTTCCTGTGGTTCCAAAGGGGCACTTTTGAAAGATTTTCTTGAAAGACACAGGATGATCATGAGGATTTATTATAAATGAGTTTTAAGAAAATTGAAAACTGCATTGGTGAGGAAAAGGTTGCATCAGGAACTGTTTTTTCCCTTGACAACAATACACATACTCAATCTTCAAGGGTAGTAAGGACTAACTTAGAAGAATTTCTTTGGGAAATCTTACCCCATCCGCCCTACAACCCTGATATTGCCCTTACAGACTTAATTTCCAAAAGTCAAAGAGCATTGAAAAGGAACATAATTTGAGCGCCTTGATGATGCTGTAACTGCATTTTGATGGTATGAATTGAAGAGTGCCGACTATTTCAGGGAAGACTTAGAGATATGGAGTGACGGCCTTCCTCTCATTGTCCCCGTCTTATGTCTCCCTCCATCCTATTCATGTGATTGTAGCTAAAGTAGTAGAGCGTATCCTGTAGGTACTGTTGTCATTCCTTATCCTGAGTCGGGTAAACTTGAACAACTGGCTTAACCCCTCGAATCTGTTTTCTCAGCTACAAAATAAATATAAATAATGCACACCTCTCAGTTAAGGTGCTGTTTTTAGCATGATGAAAACAGAGACTGGTGTTTTTAAGTGCTTAATAAATGGTAGAAAACCAAAATAGAGACTCAGTATTTGTGTGGGCTTGCTCCCTCTATGCAGCCTCTGGGGCAGGGTCTCTTAATGTCTTAACTATTGATGTTTTGAAGTAAATAATTCTTTGTTGTGGTGGCTATTTTACACATTATAGAAAATGAATCAGTGTTCCCGGATGGGAATTACTGGAAGGTTTAAAATATGAGAAAAATATCATGAATGTCAGAATTTTCCAGAATAGTACAGGAGTCATGGAGATAGAGAGGAATTAGTGAACTGAACTTGGTCTTCCGCAGGTAGGGACGAGAGTTTTAAGGAAAAGAAGGAATCTCGGTTTCTGGCCTTGGGGACTGGATGACAAGGGATAGAAAGCCCCAGGTTAAGAATACAAGAGAAAAAGGTGAAGTTTAGAGACAAATGATAAAGTCAGTTGGGGACGTGTAAGTTTGGTGCAGGTAGGAAACTCAGGTGGACGTGAGGATCAGGCTACTGGAGAGGAGTGTAGGAGGGGGAGCCATTCTTCTCCACCTTGTCCTCATGTTGAACATCCAGAAAGACAAACTACCTAACAAAAACTTGGGCGTTGGAGTCCCACTAACCTGGGTTCAAATCCTGGTTCTAGCTGTTACTACTTGCTTGATTTTAAGCAGATTATGCATTCTTTCAGAACCTCAGTTTCCACCTGGGTAAAATGGGGTGCCAGTAAATGCTGGACCCAGTTGTCCGAGGATGAAGTGAGACGATGTAAATAGTGAGTGGAGCACTATCTCTGGAAGAAGTTGAAGCCACTTAGAGAGATGAGAGCCCCAAGGAGACATGCCAGGGAAGACGTGACCCAAGGACAGAACTTTTAGAAACACCTACCGTTGCTTAGGGACCAGCAAAAGAGGAGTCAGCCGAGGAAGCTCATGCCCAAAAAGTCTGAGAGAAGACAAACAGGAAAGAGCAGTGTCATAGAAAGCAAGAAAGAAAACATTTCATAAAGGGGAAAGCACTCACTCCTCTACTGGTACACTAGACACATTACCAATTTTATTATCAACATATCCCATGTACGATTTGCTTACCCTCAAACAATCCCTATCTTTATGATGTCTCAATTGGAAAACTGCATCCATTTGTGTTCCAAGCAACAGAACCCTACGGGATCCTACCTATCATCTCATATCTACTGATCAAGCATGGTCATCTACTCAGATCCCTGGAGGGACTGACTGTTAATCAAATGACATAAATTTAACCTAGAAAGGGCTTGTGGATGCCAGAGAAAACCTCTACCAGTGCCCAACTAGCTGGATCTCCAGGGACGACTATCAGTTGCCTACCAAATAAACTCACACTAACTGTTGCAAAAATACAAGTAGACCCAGCTTCATCAGAAGCACACCGACATGGATTGTTAGGTCATCACTTTCTGTTCTCCCCTGCTCTCCGCGGTTGTCATGAGTCAGCACTGACCCGAGGCAAGCAAGTTTATGTTTTTTTTCAATGGGCTATAGTTGCCTGTGGAACAAATTCAAAGGGCACAAAAGTGATTGTACAATAAAGTGTGCCTATTCCTTGCCCTCACTCACCCAGCATGCCCCCTCCCTGGGCACAGCCAGTGTTTGTAGAACACTATTCTCAAAAATAGGTAGAAGGAAATTCGTTCCAATAAAATAAAAGCTCTAATGTCCTAATTTTTGTTCCAAATCAGCCTACCCACCGGCGGTCCCTCAAGTGCACATGGAGTTTATTGGAATGCAGGATGTGTGCCACCAGGCAAGCAAGTGAACGCAGCCCCCACACAAAAAAAGCAGCCTATTTTCTTCACCTTAGCAGTCTCTTATCTCCTAGACAGATAAAAAAAAAATCTAGTTCCATTTATTCTGCTTCTACCTGCTCAGATTATCTGGTACCCCACCCCGAGTGAGTGGATGTCTGCTCATCTTGATAGAAGCGCGTCTGCGTATCTGCTCATGTTTCCATTTGTTGATATCGGCTGTGCCCAATGCGCCATCACTTCTTGGCCCCTACAAATCCCTGGATGCTCCCATTGTAGCTGCACAAGGCATGTACCGTAATGTATTGTTTTATTTGATTTTTAAAATATATGCATATTTCTCTCTTTTTTTTCACTAAAACTACTTATTTCTTCAGAGAATCATGGCTGTCAACTGAGAGATAGATGAAATACACAGCTATGACGGGAGGCCAAAGCAAATCACGAGCATCAGAGCAAGATTGTTCCCCTGAGTTATGTCCTGCTCACCAAAGACAGCGGCGCCCACAGTTTAAGAGGGACTAGAATTAAGGCTTTCACCAAAACATGAAGCATTTTTACCTTTCAAAAAATCTCTCATTTTCTTCTTTATCTTTCAACTTGTCACGCTCCTGATTGTCATCTATTTATCTAATGCCATGTAATAGTCTCATATAATAGCTATCAGCTCTGTTTCTAACTAAACATGCTTCCGATAAGATTTTACCTTTTTTCTTTTTTTTTTAATAATCCGATGTGCGGGGTGGAAATGTGATAAAATTGTTAGGGTTTCCAAAGAGCAGAGCAGACAGAAAGAAATCACATGAATGAGTCAGATCACAAGACAGTTTCATTCATGCTCCTATCCAACAGGACAAAATCCTGCATGCAGGATCCCTGCGCTCATTATCCGGTTTAAATAGATGTCAGAAATGTCAGAGGGTTTTCTAAATAATCTGTGTGTCTCAGCATTTTTCGTGAGAGAGGACGAAAGAAGAGCAAGAATTAAAATGATTTGCTCACTATTGATCTTATTACAACAAAGATATGATGATCTGCACCTAATTATGTGTTACGTTGGTTGCATAACCCTATTTCTTGCCCCCGCAACCTTGGACAGCTCCTGGGAAGGTAACTTGTGGAGATCTACTCTCTTCCCTCTAGTCAGCACAGCGGGTAGCTCAGTTGTAGAGCCTTTTTCTGCCATATACCCTAGCCCCTTTCTCCATATTTGATAAAAGGAGTTTCCATTATTTTCCTGAAAGCTGTCTTCCTGGTCAATCTCTGGGTTGGGCTATGGAAGGGTGTGAATATTGTGGTTTTTCTGTCTGAGCCATAGAAAAGCCTAACACCAACTTGCTTTTTCTTTGGCCCCAGAATCTGCAGTGCACTGGCTGGCGTGGCCGTTTAAGAGAGAAGGAGAAATACACGTCTGAGAGCTAATGATGAGGGGCATACCGATAATTTGCCTTCATCCTTTCTGTATTTGGGAGCTGGTTTTTCTTTTTTGTCCAGAGCACTCTGGTCTATTCTGTGGCTTGCCCTTTGCTGGCAGGCAGAAATATTAAGGCAAGTCAAACTGGTCACAAAAGTTTTCCTGGCAGTACAAGGAAAAAGTCAAAGTACAGCAATTAACTTCTTATTTTTCAGGACTTTGAACGACTAGACTGTAAAGAAAGTAATACACCGTGGAGACCTTGGAAGGCAAAAGAGACTCCCTCGGGAAACAGGGAAGAGCACTCTGCCTTCATTCTGCCACTTCTGGAGCAGATGGCTTCTGACTTTTTATCAAGTGACTTAAGCTCTTTGGCCTCATTTTCATTAGCTGTGAAAAGTAAGAGGAGATAGTCCTTTGAACCTCAACATATAAAACGAAGAGCAATGTAGCGATCTGCCAGAAACAGATATTAGAGGGAGTCGTTAAAGAGAAACCCATTTCTCTCTCCATACAGCTTCCTCGAAGAGCCTCAGTTGAACCTTATGAGACGATCTTATCATAAAGCTCGAGATCAGCTAATGATAAGTTCACTATGAAGTGCACTGGAGCTCAAAACAGGGTGAGGGTGTTATACTGAGGAGGCTTCAAAAACACCTGGGAAAACTCCACCATCTTTTCATTCCATTTTTCTTCTAACTTTTGGATGTCTCCCTCATATGTGTCTGATGAATGATTACTGTTTAGATTTTGAATCATTTACTGCAGGTGTTGTGTTATTGTGTTGGAATGTGGTGTGTGTGTGTGTGTGTGTGTGTGTGTGTGTGTGTGTAAAAGAGATGAGATGAGTAAAATCTCTTAGTCTCCAACCAGAAACCACACTTACTGCCAGCCGGTTGATTCTGGCTCATAGTGACCCTACAGGACAGGGTAGAACTGTCCTGTGCATTTCTGAGACCATGACTCTTCATGGGGGTAGAGAATCTCTTAGTCTAGTTAAACTGATTTGCAAGCTCCTTAAGCCCAAGAATATTTAAATATTTTTAATATCCTCTCTCTCTCTCTCTTTGTCATTTATTCCCAAACAAGGTAGAGGAGGTGGGCTTCAGTAGGAAGGAAGCTCTGACTAACCCAGAGCGAACGGAACAGCAACATCTGTGGTAAGAGAAAATGTTATAGAAAAAGTGCTCTCTTAGAAAGCATTTCAAAAAAAAGAAAAGAAAGAAACCATTTCAGAGCTGGTTTCCATGCATCCTTCTCCATTTTAGAGTGGTTTTCTCTTTCCACTTCAATCCAACATCCACCACTCTTTAGGAGAGGTGTACCAAAAAGAAAGCTCATTGAAACATTCTCTGAGTTCTATCATATGAACTATTGCTTTTTGAGGTGGCAAACATTCCCTCCTTTTTGACATACATATAAATCTTATGTTCTTCATGAAGATCATTTGCAACCCCTGAACAAGGTAAAGATAACATCTAAAACTAATTGCAATCAATTATAATATTGAATACGCTACTTTCAAACTCTGAGCTGCCAAGTATTTCTGATTTACAAGGTGGCTGAGTGGGGAAAAGGAGCCATGGTAGTTCTGTTGGTCAGTGGTTCAAACCCATTGGCCACTTTGAAGGAGAATGATGAGGCTTTCTGCTCCAGAGAAGATTGACAGCCTAAAGAACCATAAGGTCACTCTGAGGTGGCACCCACTTGCTATTAGTGCGTTTGATTTTTGTTTTTCAGAATGGGGAGATGGCGCAAACCATTCCTCAGGTTACATCAAGAGTGACTGTTACTAAAGTCTTTACTTTCTGACACTGCAAAAAAAACTGCCCCCACAAATCAGAGTCATTCTAAATTCTCTAAGGCAGAAATTGTGTTTTATTGAAAAATACTACACATATCACACTGGGCAGAACTTCTCGAACAAAACAAAAATACATTGTGCTTCAAATGAATCTGGAAAATAGCAACATAAAATGCAAAAAAGGGGAGAAATGAGGAGCTGATATTAAGGGCTCAAGTAGAAAGCAAATATTTTGAGAATGATGGTGGCAACAGGTGTACAAATGTGCTTGACACAATGGATGTATGCATGGATTGTGATAAGAATTGTACGAGCCCCCAATAAAATGATTTTTTTTTAAAGAATAAAAAAAAAGTCAAAGTGCTGGGGCAAATTAGTTGTTTTTAATATATACTATAAGTGTATATACGACTTTTCCATGAAGAGTAATTGTTCCCTGGAGATATTTACAATATGATTAATTAAACATGGGACAGAAACACGTGGATTTAAATTGTTATTAAAGTTGTCATCTGCCTGCTGAACCTAAATAGAATTAAACAAACATGATAGAAATATATCTATATAAATGGTCATCTGCACACATTATAAATGCTGCAGTGTCAACTAAATAAAGTCGTTGACATTATTGAGAGACTATTACAGTCTTTTGTTTAGTGACTACTGTGAGCCAGGTGTGCATAGATGAATAAGGCTTGTCCCTAACCTCAAGCAATTAATGCTGTGGGTCTGGATGGGACATAAAATTGGTAAACAGTGTAATGCACGCTGTGGGAGAGCATTGGAAGATGTACTCAGCGGTCACAGAGAAGAGAGTAGTGAATCAGCCTGAAAATATGCACGGGTGAGTAGGTCACCAGGTAGTGAAGCGGTGTTTGTTTTAAACAGCTCCCTTGAGAGAGTATTGTCAAAGCTTGAAGTCTTCAAAAAATGTCGTATGGACACAGGATGGTTTAACGAGGGTGGTGGTGGTGGTGGAGGTTGGAGGCACCGTGTGAAAAATCTAGAATGCCATAATAAGATGACCTGTACCTATCCGCTATCAGTGTGCCCTTTTCATGGTCAAACTCACTACTGCAAGTCTTTGAAACCCAAACTGAGATCTTTCTCTCGCCACAAGGATATTTCCATCACGTGGTCAAGGGTACATGTGCCAGATAGCCATGCCGAAGCAATCTCCCACTCGTAATGGGTGAGAGTTGGTGGATAAAATACTACAATGTGTGGCTTAGGCAGAACAGCAGAGAGGCATGTTCTACCCAGATTCCCAGGACCCCTAGAGGAACGGAGCCTCCGGTACCCACAGCAATAACCACTAAGACATAAGAATCTTGAGTTGTCTTCTTTTCCTTCTCTGATCTCCTTCCCTTCTACCTCCTTAGTGTGCTTCCTCCCAAATAAACGGCTTGCATTGCCACCTCCCTCCCTGCACCTGCTTCTGGAAAAGTCAAACATGAAGACCTTAGACTTGAACTAGGAGACGAGGGAAGCTTCAGAGACTATGAAGCAAGGAAATGACGGGCGAAGAGAAATGTTTTTAGAAAGATACCTCTTTCTGGCAACAAGGTGGAGGAAAGATGAGCCTGGGGACAAGAAGATTTGACAGCAACTGCTCCTGAGGAGGAGGAAAAAGAAGAAACAGGAAAAGGGGGTTACAGATGGAATCCTGGAGAATACCAATGTTCACAGAAGAAATAAACTGAGAAAGGACCAACCGAAAGGTGAGAGGGCGACTGAAGATTCTTCGACCAGCTTCTCCTAAAACCAGTGGGAATTCTATACTTATGGGAACCCTAATGTTTTGTGACAAGGAGCTACTTTTCATTTATCCAAGGCCATGAGGTCAATCTTGACCAGTGTACCGATAGCCAGGTCCTGACAGACAAGAGATGATAACAGAGGGGAGAGAACTCAGGGTTCCCATTTCTTACTGGGTTTGAGTTCCAGTTATCACCTAGATTAGAAGGCTAATAGAGAAGGTGATGTAATCATGGCAACTAGCTTGGAAGGTTGCCCCGAAGAAGTTCAGAAACTACCTAGAGATTCTGATTGACAAGGCCATACCCATGGTAGAGGTAACAAAGGGAATGTGGAGGAAACAATGGGTTTAAAGACAGAACATACTCCACTGCATGTAGGTTTTTAATATGTTTCTATTGAATTTAGGTAAAGGATTGATTTGAAATTGATCATTTCTAATGAGTTCTCTTCAACTTTGAGATAAATGGCCGAATCAGCATGCTTCCCAAAATGCAAGCTGAGACACTTAGGCTGGTTTTATCGAGATCTGAAGGGGCATCCGGCTCTATTTCTTTTAAGACAGACTGATGTTCTTCTGTCCTCGGCACCTTCAGTATTTTCCACCACTGCCGGCATTCAAATGCATGAGTTCTTCGGTTGCTTCTCTTCTGGTCCAGCTTTCTCAGAGACCGCCAATTCAGGAAGACCAGGGGAGCTGAAGCAGAGAAAATACAAAGAAATTGGCACCTGGGTATATCGTGGTGGGGTTCTTACAAGGGGTGGTGGTGGCTATTTATATATTAATGGTAAAGCCAAATATGGATGAAGATCGAAAACTGTGTTCATTGTATTTTTCTAAGTGTATGAAATTTTTTTTAGAGAAGTTGGAAGAAAAAACTACCCCAAACAATAATTTATCTCAAATGACCAAAACTAGTAACTCACTTATGACCAGTAAAATGGAAACCAGGAGCCGGCCGAGTGCTCATTTCAACGTCGTGAAAAAAGGCAGAGGCGTTCAACTTACAACTGTGTAGCTATTTTTTAAAAATCCATCAATTAAGAGTGTAAAATAGAAAACATTTTTTCAACAAAACATGAAGATTTTCTGCCCAATATTTTCTACCTAAGAAAAATTATCTAGGGTCTTGAAGATCAGCCATGCAAAAAGAAATTACAATCTAAGGAAGCGTTAATCTAACCAAATACTGGCTGTAAGGAAACAGATACATTCAAAGTATAATGGCAACAATCAAGTTGAGGCCATTAGATTTAAAATGATCTTAAAGGATTTTATAGATTGAAAGAAGGATAGAGAATATTAATCAACTTCAAATTTCATTAACCATCCAACATTTGGGGACTAACATAGAAAAATATAGTGTGCCTAACTTCCAGAGAATAGCAGAAGGAAAAATTGAGATGAGAGAAACGTTGAAGCAAAACAATCCAAACAAACAAGGAAGTAGAGAAAAAATGAATCACAGGGCAGATAGGTCAAAGAGAAAACAAGTATATAAGTCAATAAATGGAATGGATTAAATATTCTGTGTAAAATATAGATTGTCAGATTGAACTCAATAACACAAAATCCTGCCTGAGTCTAAGGATGTATAAATATGAAATCAATAAGAATAAGGAAAGATATCCCAACTAAATACAAAGCTTATTGATATCAGAAATAACTGTCTATTAAAATGCAAAAAGCTGTATCAGCAATAAATTAACCACTACATGTAAAACTTCCCACTTACTAGCTAGATATGTTTTTATTGTTTTGAGGTGCCATCCAATCGACTCCAATTCACGGCTACTCTGGAGGGCCACAGGACTAACCCAGAGGTTGTCTAGCCTGAACTCTTTATAGGGATGCTCACCAGGTCTTTTCTCTGAGTGGGTTTGAACAGCCAATCTTCCAATTAGCAGCTGAGCATTTAACATCTTTTTTTTGTTTTGTGGCCTTAGAGTAAGTCTCTCAGGAATTTATAGACAAAGTAGACCAAAAAAAAAAAAGAATAAGGGATGTAAAGAATTTGTAACATCATTATTAATTAGTCTAATGGACACGTCACTCAAAAAGTGATTAACTTTGCCAAAACTGACCACAAGAATGACTATTAAATAAGTTTTATGAAACTTATACAATTCCCAATCTGACGATGATGAAATTGATTAAGAATATAACTCTTTTGAAATATGAACCATGAACTATGTTATAAATGACTCATGAGTCAAAATTAATTCATAGTCAAAGGAACTGGAAAATATTTACAAAAAGTAATACTATAAAGTAGTACATAACAAAACTAGAATATAACAAATTTTTAGACTAAAGTTTTTATCAGGAGAATTTTAAAAATTAATGCACTCAGAAGTTAAGAAGTTAAGCTGTAACCGAAATATAAACCCAAATTTGTTTTTAAAAAACACTAGTGAATTTAAGAGTAAATAGTAAGAAAATTGGAGAATAAAACCCAAACCTTATTGTCTGAGAAGCAAATAAAATTGGCAAGCACCTAAGAAGACTGATCATAGAAATACTAAACAGGTAAATACATACAAACGTACGTGTACATACATGAGCTTATCGGTCTAGGAAGACGGACAGCCAGAATGTGTCTTAGCATCAAGTATGCTAAGAGTTTGTCTCTAGTACTTCAAACATGGTTTTGGGATCAGTACCTGAAAAAGAGCCTCTTGCTTAGTAAAGTAAAGGATTGGACAAAAAAGAAGACTCTCAGTGAGATGGATTCGCACAGTGTCTACGACAATCGCCTCCAGTATAACAATTGTGCGGATGTGTTTCCTTAGGTTGGACATAGGGTCACCATGGGGCAGAACTGACTTGACGGTAACTAATAACAACAATATTGTAATGATGGAGTTGGTAACAATGTGATATACAGTATTAAACGTCTGAAAGGTGGGAGAGAAATACAGATAATGTAGAAACAAATTAATAAGGGTATATGTTGAACAACATGACACTAGTAATTTTGAAAATCAGGAAAAAATGGTCTTTTTCTATAACCATGAATTGAAGTCAGATTTGAAAAATATTCCTCACAGAAAACCAGAAACTAAAGCTACTTTTACTAGTACAATTTTCCTAAATTGAAGAAACTTAAGATGGTTACTCCCCCCACCAAAATTTGGAAAAACTCCACTGGGTGGACTTTCATAGTAAGCATTTTCCCCACCAACCAAGCATCAAACAACTCACTCTGAGTTAGTGCACCCAGTGGTGTCACCCGGGAAGGTTCTGTCTGGTCACAGTGAATTTTTTCGTAAAAGCAGTTTCACTGGAACCTTGTTTTTTGTGATGGCTGATTTCAGAGAACTGTGTGCAGCTGTGAAAGTTTGTTTCCTGCTATGGAAAAATGCCACCAAAACTGTTGTGATGCTGGACACAGCTTACAAGGACAGTGCGATGGGAAAAACTCAAGTGTAAAGGGATTTTCTCATTTCAAAAAGGGTAAAATGTCGATTGATGACAATTCTTGTCCTGGATGGCCGTCAACTTCCCAAATGGACAAAAATTCTGGACGATGGACCATTGAGGTGATGGGGAAGTTATCTCTACTTTGAAGGTGGTAAGGTTGCTTTGTAAAAAAAAATAAAGACATAGCTTTGAAAAACAAATTCCCATTTTCTTTGGTGGGATAACCCCTTGTATAATTCAAATCTTGTGCAAAGTACATCAGAGACAGGAAAAAGAGATAGAACATTCTCCAACTTATATGGCAAAGTTATTATAACTGATTCAAAACCTCATACAGATAGTATAAAAACAATTCTACATGAATCTCACTCAGAGATTCAATAATGTTAAATTACTGACAAATTGAATCTAGAAGTGTATAAAAACATTAAACAGTATTACCATATTGAGTTTTTGCAAGGAATGAAATGAGAGCTTGACCTTAGAAAATCAACAATATTAAAATGCATCATGCTAACATAGCCAAATATGAACAGAACAATAGATGTGGAAAAATCTACATTCAAATTCTATTTGTGATCTTTTTAAAACCTGCATAACCACAAATCCTAGAAGAAATCTTCCTAAATCTTCCTACAAACTCTGTAACAAGTAGTTTAGTGGGGAAATATAGAAAGTACAGGATATCTGACATCACCACTGCTCGTCTACATTGTACAAGAAGATATGTGTACATATCTATACACGAGAAGACGTGTATAGATGTGTGTACATTTGCATATATAGGCATACATATATGTATACTGTTGTAAAAGTTATGTGGTGGTGGCATCTGACCTCTGCCAGCTTTACAGGGAAAAAGAGAACCAAAATCAATAACCCAAGTCTGATTGATATGGGTTGGAAGTCAGACATACCTTCTCAATCCTACATGTTTACCCATTTTGACACCACCTGCCCCCCACAACCCTCTCGATTCCTTTGCTGGATTTGATTATTCATTGCAATGGCCACAAAGACTTCACAAACAACACAGTTATGAGGTGGATTAGGGAAGCAACAGGTTACAATTCAGGATCAGAAACTCAAGATACAGTTCTTTGGTCAAGACAGCTTCTTCTCATGCCTGCAGGCATGTCTCTCTCTGGCTCTCAGCCTCTAAGCCGCTGGACCCCAAGCAAATATTATGAAACTCGGACAAGTGTAACAGTGCTCTTTAGCTCCACCAGTAAATGCTCAAAGGCACCCTATTCTAATGCCTTCTTCCTGAAGGTGCTCAGCTCTCTCACCCCATGGACAAGGAAGTCTCCTACTGGTCTCCTGGTTATGCTGCTTCTGCTGCTCAAGCCATTTCTCACTGTGTGCACTGCTGAAGTTTTCTTTCTCTTTCTTCTGGGTCTAGGAGGCTCTCAGTTCAGAGCTCCCAGGTCCAAAAGATGCACCACACTCCTGGTTCTTCTTTCTTGGTGGTTCTGAGGTCGACCCACTTTCTGAGCCCGAGACGGCTCATTTTGAGCCTCGTAGGATGGAGTGGGATGGCAAAACTTAGCACTCCCTTTGTCAGAGTTCCAAACACCTATTTACATGGCCCAGCCCCAACAAGTGTGCCAGGCAACTAGTTACATGTGTATCATTTCATCCAATCCCCTTGATGGGCCACAGCACCTTGTTTACATAGGCCAACCCTATCCTTCAGTAGAAATTGCAAAACCACAGCTAGAAAGACCACATAAAAATGATCCATCACACAACTATGTACCAGTATAGATAGATAGATAGATAGATAGATAGATAGATAGATAGATAGATAGATAGAGACATTTTATACATGTAAACACACATAAGAGGGGGCTTCAAAATTAATACAAAAAGGAATTAAAAGATAAAGAATTTTCACACAAACTTTGTGACTCTCTGGAACACATATACTAGAATACGAGATATATGCATCTATAATATAAATACACACATAGATAATCTAGAGGAATATAATTATGAACAACCTATAATTATTTGCAGATAATTATAATTGTCTACATAGAAAATCCAAAGGGGTCTACAAATGTATTTTTAGAATAAATAATGGAATTTGGCAAGTTCTCTGGGTACAAAACCAATATAAAAAATCAGCATATGAAAATCACTTATATTTCTATGTGTGAGCAGTCAAAAACACAATAGTGTAAAACATATACAAATCTAAGGACAACTATAATGGAAATTGTGTACAGCCTTTGTAGAAAAAAAAATATTTTAACTCCCCCTCTGATCATTTGTGGTTGTTTTGTTTTTTCTGTTTTAGTGGAATGTGCAAGCTTTTAAAATGAACAATGGGTCCAAGCTAATTACAGTATTTCTGAACAGCAAGGTGAAATTCTTTTGATATCAGATATTACAAAATACTATACAGCTACAAAGTATGGCATTGACAGGACATACTTATTTATCAGAGTGACAAATCACATTATAAGGAAAGGTCCTTACGGTCAGCTAAGGCTTTGGAGCTTTGTACCATTGAGTGGAACTCTGATCTTGAACATGGAAATGCCTATGAACAAATTAGGATGCTATTAAAAGTATCCTACGATTAGAGGTAAGAATGACAGCAAGAATGAAAAGAATGGAAATTTCTAGAAATGAGCAAAAAAATCCAGTATGAAAGAAAGAGAAAAGGCAACGTTGTCACCAGGATTTTGAGCTTGGGCAATAGAATTGTTGTCTTCAATAACACTTGTGAGTCTCGTGTGTGTGTGTGTGTGTGTGTGTGTGTGTGTGTGTGTGTGTGTAGCAGAGAGGCAACAGTGAGGTAGCCACATGGAGATATTCTTGAAAGAACCAGCGATATATATTTGGGAATTAGATAAGGGGTAAAGATTGGAGATCCTGGGGGCTAGAAACAATTCCTTCCGGAAGAGGATGCAAAGGAGACGCGGAGTGGGACAATTCCAACAGTGACATCGGTTTAGCCACAGTTAGACTTCTCTGGTGCTAGCTCCGATTTCCAAAACCTGGATCACAGGTAGGAGCCCAGGCAGCACAATAGTTAAGGGCTCTGTAGCCTTTCCCCAAGGCTGGGTGCTTGAACCGATCCTGCCCACCCGCCTGCTCCTCCGGAGAAAGCCCTGGCAAGCTGGCTCCCACAAAGACTACGGCCTACACGAACCCCTTTCGGGCCGGTTTTCCTATCAAGTGGACTCTCCCTGAGTCAGCACCTGCAGGTCAAAGGCAGCATCTGACCATGAAAGTGTGCCTTTCAGGATTATCAGCCCTGTGTTTGACAGGTGCTAAAAGATGGTTGTTACTGGCTTTTAAAATGCCTCTCCTTCACCTGCAGCTTTGATTCAAACACAAACACAAGGAAAGGCAAAGTAGGCAAGGAGGCCCACGTATGTGTAGCTTGCATGTGTGTCCCCCTGTGCCTAACCAGGGGGCTGGGGGCGTTGGGGTGGGAGGCGCTGCTCGTGGGGAAGGCTGGCGGTGGGTGACAGCGTGCAGTGAGGGGGTGGCGCGCCGCGCTGGCTGAGTGCCAGGACATGGCATTAGTTGCGAAATCACGTGTCATAAAGAGAAAAGCGAACCACGCTGCTTGGGGTGAGCTGTACCTTGACGAACGTTCCCATGTGACTGATGCATTTCAACGACTCACGCGCTCAACGTGAAATGCCTTTTTGACAGCAAACAGCCGTCTTGTTTTATTTTGCGCTTTGTTTTCCTGCGGGTCTCTGCTAGGCTTTGCCTTCCTCTTTCAATGCCGACTTGGTGGCTTTCGTCCTTCCATCAAGAAGGAGGCAGCGCAGTGCTCTGGGGTTCCAGGCCCCCCGCAGCAGCAGCGCGCGAGGAAGGGAGCTGTCGAAAGGAGGACAAAAGGCCGCAAAGAATGGCTGCCCCCTGGTATCTCTCGCACTCCTTACAAGGCTCCATACAGGCAGCCGGCCTGCAGGAAGTTCATTTATAACTGTCAATTTAGCAGTTCACTTATTTCATTGAAGCAATGAGACACAACAGGGGTGTGGTAACCGTGGGATAATCACACCTCGGGGGTGTTCGCAGGCAGGGAAACAGCCCCTTTGCCTTAATCCCACAGGGGTGTGATTAGCGCTCCTGATAATTTTACAGCTGCGGGGGCCGAGGCAGAAGTTGCGCATTTCTCTTCCTGGGAAAAATAAAGAAAGGGAAAAGAAATCAGAACATGAAGTATGCTCAGGAAGTCTACGATCCTGGACTGAGCCTCCAGAACCTAGGGAAACCAGGCTTGGCAGCAGATACTCGGGAGCAAGGCTTTTTGGTCTTAGTTTGTTCCATTTGCTCCATTTCCTTATGGCGTCTTCTTGAATGCTCTGAATTAAGACATGTCATTACTAGCGGGAAAGTTGTGAGGCATCTAACAGAATCGAAAATGAAAATCCCAAATTAATACTGTGTTTCAGCCATTGTGTTCTTCGGCCCGGAGGGTCCTTCAGGTAGTCCTGTGTGTTTCCCAACCACACTTCCTGAGTTCAGTTTCCAAGGTCCCAAATCCACAGCGCTTCCTGTATACAGATGAGCACATCTACACACATGTACTCATTCTACATTTTTCAGATGTAGACGTATACTTCTGTGCTATCAATTACATTGATTCGGTTGTGCGACATCACCCATAGTCAGTCACAGTTCCGTAGACAGAAGTGCCTTCAACATTGACTCACCCGTCTTCTGTCCCTCTGCATTCTGGTAACCCAGGATCTGTTCTCTTCAGCCAACAGCTCCATTCAGTTTGACCAGCAGAAATGCCTGGCCCATCCAACCTTCGCTCCAGCAGTCCCCTTTCTTCGATTGTTCTAGTCCCCATAGTCCTCATCAAGGGTGGGCTCCATCCTCAGGGCTCCTTGTATTTTTCCACAACAAAGTCGCCGGGTTCACCCAAGAAAGATATCTGACACCCCTTCTAGCTTCAAGAAAGGAGCTCATCTTTGCCAGAAGCCCAGTTAAAATCATAGAACAATAATAGCAATAACAAGGGTGAGAAGTGTGAAGTATAATACAGTACTGTGTATTTGTCCCATTACCCTTTCCCTTACTTTTGGATGTGCATGGGACTCGCATTGCCAAACAGAAAATGGTATATGATCTCAAATCTCCTTCTGTACTTCTTGGTGCACACTGTGGGAAAGGATTCAAAATCCACCTGTTGTTTGACTACGAAACCAGGAGAATGCACCTTTTTCTTTTAATTTGTCCAAATTCAATTCTATGCATTCAATCTAGTGATCCTGTCATCAGCCGTTTCCTCCTTTTTTGTGCATCATTGCTGGTGATTCTCCCCAAAGAAACCCAGGCAGAATATTCTACATATAGCGCATCAACATTTCAAACTTATCTTTATTTCAATCATGTGAAAGTGGCTGCTTCATTCAATACTACACTGTTAGAAATTGAGTATGTCCTCAAGGATGAGATAGACAACACCACGTAATGCAACCTGGTGACTGCACGGTTACAAGGGCCGAGACAACAGCACTAAGCAAACCCAACAACCAGCTCCAGCATTTCTGGAAATTCAGTCCCATGGAGAGGAATAGCTAGGTCACTGGCGGGAAAACCGAGGAGAAAAAACAAGGTTGAGTGTCGTTTGAGATGTTCTGCGTTGAAACACTTGGATGAACTGACTGCTGTGTTGCAGAGTGGTATAACTGTGTCTTAGCAAGTCATTGTCAAACTAGTGGTCGTAGAAACATCCATAGAAACTAGTGGCCATAGAAAACGATTTCATCAGAAAGGTCCATTTTGTTCCTAATTTTGGAGACCTTGCCATGTTTTGGAAAGTCAGTTGCCTTCTTTCCAACCTTAATTACAAAAATTAACTTAATATTCATTGATAATTTCGGAGTTGTATTCCTTTGCTTCACAGCTGGTTATTCCATAATGACTTTGGCGATGATGTGATTAGTACCTGCCTCCTATACTCGCCTCATTCCCGGAAGACTGACAGCCTCATAAGCCCTACAGAACACGTCTGCTCTACTGCACAGGTTTCCTGGGATCGGGATTGAGTGAGAGCAGGTTAAGGGGACAGAACCAGAAGGAGAGGCAGGAAGGCTTTACCAATCAGGGGACTTTTGAACAGGAAAAGAAGAAGTGCACCAGGCAGGTGTTGGGAACGTCCTTAGCAGAGGGAACAGCAAGGACAGTGGCAATGAGATGTCTGTAACCACCAGGGGCTCACGTAGAAAATAGATGCTTAGAAAATGATGATGGCAACATATGTACAAATACCGCTTGATGCAATCGGGGTCTGGATTGTTATAAGAGCTGTAAGAGCCCCCAGTAAAATGATCTTTTAATAATAAATAAAATCCATAAAGATGCCCGCAGCCACACACACCCAAACTTGCTTCCAAATGTTTTGTTACTCCGTGGTTTGACTCCTTCTCCAAAAGTCAAAAGGAGAAGAAATTCCTACTTAATTTCTGTTTTCGAGTTTATGAAAACGTGTGCTTTATGAAAACAAGTGTTTGAAGCCTGATTGTACCTGTCTGGATTTCAAACTTGAGACAGTGGCTGGGTCCTGGGAGCAATCTGGAAGCAGCTGTCACTAGTGTGGCATGAGAGTCCATAGTCCATAGGGACACCCTGAACTGTGTGGTGAGGGAATGAAGGAAGCCTCAGAGGAAGTAGATGCCGGGTGCATCCCAGGCCAGAGCGTGTCTACTGAAGTTTCTGCTTAAAGCAACACCCAGTCCAGTGCTCTAAACACAGTGGACTCCTGAAGCCATTAAAATAATAAAAAAAAAATTTTAAGCAAAACCCAAGGAGTCATTGCTTAGTGGGCACCAGACTTTTGTTAAGGTGGACATGCTCATGGTGATCTGAGAGTCATCATCAGGATATTTCCAAAAGCTCATGAAAAATCCCATTATCTCTTCCTTTCATTTTTCCACAGACTTTTTAAGCCTCTTCATAGATATATATTTGCCACAATAATGAAAAATACCTTGTATACAGAATATATAAAGAGCACTTACCATTCAATAAGAAGACAAAGGACGTAATTTAAAAATAAGGGGAAAATGGAAACAGACATTTCACCAACAAAGATATATAAATGATTAGTAAGTGCATGGAAAGATGCATCTGGGATGTTTTTAATCACTCTGGATACTAAGAACATAGGTCAATAAATGCCGTGAGAGAACTGACCGTATAATTGTTTCTGTGTCAAGGTGTTCTCACAACTAAACTATGACAGTAATAACCAAGAAAGGGCTTAGTTGAACCATTCATAATGTCATCCAGAAAACGTACAGTGACTTCATCTCTCTTTGGTAGTCAGTGAGTGTGCCCCCAACCCTCCCCTTCCTACGTCCGCACAACGCTTTCGTGCGTCCTGGGTCCTTTTCCCCACGAAGCTGGAAATGACTGGGAAGACCAGAATGTATCCTCAGGGGGCTGTGCCTATGACGAGGGCTGAAAACCTTCCAGTAAGGAGGAAAGCTGTAACGAGAGATTACTCCCAAGCCATGAACAACTAGCAGAGAATTGGGAGGGAGGACATTGAAAATTTAAATGTATTGTTACCCTGGAAATGACATCATATGAAAAGGTCCCTAACATGAAAGATGTAGCCCTCTATCATGATAGGAAGAGGAAAGAAGGATGATTTGTACCACTTATTAGCTTCAGGCTAGTTACTCAGCCTCAGGACCTTTGCAGTTGCTGTCCTCTGTGCCGGAAACAAAGGAGCCCTGGTGGCCTCATGGGCTAAACATTGGACTGCTAACCACAAGGTCAGCAGTTTGAAACCACCAGCCCCTCGGCAGCAGAAAGATGAGGCTTTCCACTCCCACAAAGATTTACAGTCTTGCAAACCATCCGGGATAGTTCGGCTCTGTCCTATGGGGTCACTGAGAATCAGCTGTACTACTGTAGCAGTGTGGAAGCTGCCAGAAACAAGCTTCCCCCAATCCTCCCATAGCTAGTTCCCTCTTGTCAAATGTCATGTTATCAGTGAGACTCTCCTTGAATCTGTTCAGGAAACCATTCCTCAAGCTCCCTGCCCTTCTCACCATCTGGGAAGCTAAGTCCTTTATTTGTTCATCAGCGCTGTCGTCCAGGAGAAAGGAACCTCTGCTCCAAGGCGGGGGGGTGGGGGGGGGGTGTATGTGTTTGTTAACACCCCCAAGGCTTTTATTACAGGTCGTTCACAACTGGCATGGCAAGGACAGAGGCCCTGATAAATGCCAGTGCAGTCATGCCCACACGCACTGCTGGCAATATACCTCGCCCCTCAGCGGCACCAGGCCGCAGTCGACATGCAATAAACAAATGCGTGCCGCGTGTTGAGGCGCAGCACCTTCTGAGAGGCCTGTTGCAGATTTAAACAAGATGAGGTGGGTTAAGTCAAATTCAGGCCACCTCTTCAGACTGAGTGATTGGCCCAGACCCACCTCTGCAGCCGTTATGACCTTTTGCAGCCTCTGGTCGTCTGCAACCGTAAACAGATCACATCTGGAAAGGCGGCTGTGCAATCGATGCAGTTGTACACTTCTCAGAGGGTGAGGTCTGGCCTTGGCCGGGAGAACACTGGCAGTGTTTCTAGGGGTTCAGTCACAGAAAACGAACCCCCCCGACCTCTGTGGTGCATGCTGCAAAAAAGAAAAAAAAAATTAAGAACCAATTCCCCTTTTAAAAACCACGTGCCTTTGAAGCTGAATGTGAATTATTAAACCTTTTATCATAATTACAGGGAAGGCATGTTTAACTCCTGCATACGCCATCTCTCCAGCCTCCAAATTTTCATACTTGCATCATAGTATGAAGTCCCATTATTTTTAATGATATGTCAGGAGGTCTGGAAGAATAGCAGCCTCCGTAGCCGAAGTGCACCACCCCCCTCTCCAAAAAAAAAGGGTGGAGCTTTCCGGAGCTTCCAGTGGGTTGGCCGGTTTCCCCCTGCTGTTGACTCACATCACAACACACAGGTGTTCGGCTGGAGACCTCGGTTAGGCACAGTCATTTGAGAACAAGCAGGCAGAAATGCTAAGCACCCCCTGGGTCTGAGGGGAATCTCTGGGTGGTACAAACCGTTCATACGCCCAGCTGCTAACTGAAAGGTCGGTGGTTCAAGCACACCCAGAGGTGCCTCCGCATAAAGGCCTGGTGATCTGCTCCTGTAAAAGCTGCCATTGAAAATCCTACGGCACACAGTTCCCTTCCAACACATGTGGAGTTGAGATGAATCAGCATGGCACAACCAACAGAGGAAGCTGGGATGTTGGCTTGCGTGTGATTTCTTTTCTTGAGAGGGAGTGGAGGGGGGGGGGTCTTCCTCTCTTCACCCAAAAGAAATTAAGTTCAAATAGTCCCTCCCCACTGCCCCTCCCCTGCCGAATCCATGACCTTCTGTGGCACCACAGGCTCCGCCCCAGCACTCACTGCATGGTTTCTATCTTCATCGCTGGGCTGGGTTTTTTGTTTTGTTTTGTTGTTAATTTTTAATTTTTATCATTATTTTTTTTAGGGCTCAGCAGCCTTGATATTAGGTTCCCATTGATGCTATCCGTTACACTGTCAGCAAAGCAGGCTGCCTTAGCGTAGGCCAAGTGTCAACAGAAGGTGAGGAAGAAAATCAGCCACAATCTAAAGCTAATTACCCTGCCTAGAAGTTAATTAAATACTTGTTAGGAGCAGCGGGGTAGATCCTAATTAAACTTGTCTAATAACAGTACCCTGACATTCTCTGACACTGGGAATTCCTACCGGGTTTAAATAATTGTACAAAGGGCAGTAATACCTGTCACATCCCAGTGTGCAGGCGAACGCGGGAGATGCACATTTCTCAGTATTTTCTGTTCTAATTTGCCACATATTGAGCACTTTGCGTGTGTTTAATTTACACACGTTTTAATTTGGGGGACCCCGGATGGCTCCTAATGATTTTGTCCTTATCCCCTGTTCCAAGCGGAAAAGAAAAGGCGCACACACAAAAAATAACCAAATGAATCACTGAAGCGGTCAGCAGCATTATTTTGTATGATTTGGTGTAATGATCATGATTAATGCTTGTTTATTGTTATATCTCTTGTGTTATGTAAATAAAGCTGTGGCCTTCTCCTTCCCATTTCAGAGTGGCGAAGCGGCTTTCATTTGGAAGCAAGCAGAGGGAGGCAGGCCGGGCAGGGAGAGGCCCTGCCAGCCTCCAGCGTGCACTCCAAAAAAAAACGCACTGGTTGGCAGTGCCCACCTCTAATTTCACAAAGCCCGAGGGTGAGAATCCTCGTGGCATGTGGGTAGCAGACCGCTGCAACCGCTCTCCTCTCTCCTCCCTCTGGCACTCAGGCGGCGCTTCCCAGTGCAGAGAAGGAGTAATCACCTCCCCTGAATGGAGCTTTTGATACTAAATGCCTGCGAGCTTCAGGAAGGGGAGAGGTGGAAGGCCGAGGGGAGCTGGCAGAGGCAGCTGATGAGGCTACAGACCCAAACCTTTTAGCAAGAGGGGCGTGTTCGCAGGCACTTTTTAAGCCTGGGTGGGAAAGAAGTGGAGAACGCGGGAAGAAAAGTTAGTGCCTCTTTGTGTGTGATGGATGGGGCCATGCGAAAGGCAAGAAAGGCATCCTGTTATCTCCAGTCTCGTCCAGAAGCTTGGGATTGGAAATGGTCGCATTGGGGGACCGATTTGTAAGGGCGCGTAGGAAGGAGTTGAAGATAATTCCAGGCCCTTTCTCATCCGAGAAAGGTTTCCATTCTTACTTGTATGTTTTAAGAAGCACAGTAACTTCAACACAATTGTAATGCCTTTTCTTTCTTTTCTTAAATCCTGACTTTTGACCAGGTTCTGCTGTTCAACTGATGAGTTGTCAGACTCTTTTGCGTGCGGGGTAATCCTTCATTGTACTGCATGTGCCTCTGAAAAGAACACCAATGACAAATAGACAGTTGCTGATAGGCCACATCCTCTCTCCAGAAAGCCCCACAGCACAATGTTCCTGCTTGCTTACCACAGCGCAGTGCTGACTGCAGGGTTAGAGGAAAGGAGGTGGAGATGGAATCACTTTGTTTGGGTTTAGGCTTGATTATTTGACACATACACAGGTATTTTTCTCTTCTGAAAACTTGGGCATGTGTTCATTCACATGCGGGGGGTGGGGCGTGTCCAGCCTGTTTCTCCATGTTTCCGCAGAAATCAGATGCTGACAGGGTTAAATCAAAGCCTCCCCCTTCTTATTTTTTCACCTTCTCACCAAACAGCATGACTTAATGACAAGATGTAAGCACTCCGATTTTTTCTGGCAAGCATGCTTGTTGAAATAATCAATTCACCTCGGAAGATCAAATTGACAGGGCTTAAGTGTGAAGTTATTTCAGATGCTACATTATCTAGCCTGGGGCATGCACGCTGCAAGAGCGCTGTTGAGAAACTGCACGGCTTCAGAAAGATTTCGTGCTATTTCCCCCATAGAATGCATCTGCCCATAAAAACATACGTTAGCCTGTTGCAGGTAACATCCGGGGATAACTTTAGTTTCCCTCTTTCATTTACTCCGACAGTGAAAAATGATTGGAAGACAGCCAACACTTAGATTCATCTGCAGCTTTGGCTCGCATGTCTTTTTAAACGGAAGTGAATATTTTTTTTAAAAAGTGAAATGAAATCTCCATTTGAGCCACACTTATTTTCCTTCAGATATCCTAAACTCAACCAATGTACCACCTGCACCCATCCTTTACCCACACCCACCCCCACTCCCAGTCAACCATACTTGCTTTCTGTAATCAAGATGAGCATATTTTGTTCAAGCCATACTTCAATGATGAAAACTACCATGTAATAGCTCCCTGAGAAGTCAAAGAGCTTAGGCAGGAAACAGTTGTCCACCGCCGTGGAGGAAGACGGAGTGGGGAGGGAAGTGGCATTCAGTGGGCCCATGGAGTCCAAGTAGTGTTCCCATCAGTGAAGACTGGGCCCCAGTTTTCTTTGGGGTCCACACACAAACCATGCTATGAGCAGCAGGTTTTTACATGGTGTTTCATTGCCCGCCCCCCCACACACACTTTTAAAAGTCATTCACAAGATGGAAGCATTGCTATAATTTGGAACGGTAACTCTGTAAAAGAGAGTATAATTCCGATTCTATGTACTTCAACCCTGGCTAGCTCCATGACAGTTTTTGTTTCCTATGAAAGCAGCCTGCTTATTGGTAATTCCTTTAAATAAAGGAATTATTTTCCTCGGCAATTTGTTTTGATTGTGTTAAGTTCTAGCTTGTCCTCCTCTGCTGAGATGGAAGAAAAGCTAATCTGCTGGTTTACTATCTAGCTGCATATAAAAAACAAGCGGAAAATGAAATTTTTCAAAACGCTAAACTCCTAATTTTTGTGACAAAATGTGAATGGAAATGATGAACTTATTCATGAGAGATGAGAATTTCGAAATGAATGATTTATGGGTATAAGCATTAAAATATATTAATCTGGTATGGAGGCAGCAGATTTAAGTATTATTTGGCAATTGAATGCAAAGAACATGCACACTTACATTACGATGTAAACAATGCACTTACCCAGATGTGCTCTTTGAGTGAGTCTGAATCTAAGAGTCTAGCGGTAAAAGTGAGCCAGTCAGGGTCCATGAACCTATCAGAAAGGAGTACTAATAGAGCACAGCCCCAAACCTCCATGACCACCTTGATGGAGCCTACCTTTGAGAACGAATTCTGTAGTTTGCACTCTACTGGTTAAGTTGATCGATTTGTGGTTTGTAATCCATAAAGCACATCTGTAAACACATCTCTAGTTAAAACTTGGAGTTTTGCAAGCTTAACAATATTTTTGAGTAGGCTATTTGTTGTGGTGGGCTGCCTCATGCATCAACTGTCTCGATTCCAGGAACACTACCCCTGCCCAAATCAGGACAATCAACATGGTCTCCAAACATCGCCAAAGGTTTGCTGGGGTCAAAATTGCCCTCAACTAAGAACCACCACTGCAACCCACAACAACTCATGACCATCGGAAGACTATACTGGTCCTCCACAGAGGCCAATATACTGTGAAGCTAAGGAAGTTTCAGGTTGGGCGACCATCACTTCCACAAACACCTTCCAAAGCTCTGGACCTGATTTTGTGCTTATTATTTTCTATTTGTGATTTAAAAATAATACTTTGAAAAAATTTTTATTGTGGTTTTGTTGAAAATATACATAGTAAACATACATACACTAATTCAAATGTCTAAATGCATGAGAGGGCTTCAAAAAGTCATGCAAACATGAAATTGAATAATAGCATTTTTTCATGAACTTTTTGGAGGCTCCTTCATACAATTCAGTGACACTGATTCCATCCTGCGAGTTGTGCAAACATCCTCATCCTTTCCTGCATTTCTCCTCCCCCATTAACATAACTCACTGCCCTCTAAAGGGCCTTTTAATCTTTCAGGTGGATTTGTGAGTTTGATCCCATACAGATAGTTCTTACATAATGAGAAGGCAGACATTTTTCAGTAGTTTAGCTATGCTGCCTTAAAGATGGCCCCCAATATTTTAGAAGTTCAGGAGCTATAAAGTCTGTACCTATCCCTCCTAGGACTTGGTTCTGTATAATAATACACTTTTCAGAACTAAAACCTGTCCCAAAAGACTCCCTACTCTAAGGTCTAAAGAGGCTAGCAGAGAAGACTGTGAGCGATTTGTCCAAAGGACTTACTTCGCACGGCCCATCCAATTACCCAAGAAACACCATCACTTGTGGGTTGAAATGTACTTACCCTTCTTTATCTCCAACCCTCAAGGTTAGATAATCACAAACATAACTTGTAGAAATTATCCTCTTCGCTCCTAGATTCAGATTCAATTACCCTTAATTGAACACCTTCTAGCTGATCCTTATCTTGTGACACACATATTACCACCCTCCTTAGATCCTGTTTACACATAAAGATCTGGCATGCTCGCTACATTTTTAAGACAAAAGTAAAATTTTTTCAGGGAGATCATCTAAATAAGGAACACTTTTCCTACCCTATATTATAGAGGTCTTCCTTATAAGGTTCCATGGACAAAACTCCTCACCATCTGGGAATCAAGAAAAATATATTATCATGAGAAACTGTCTTGTAGAAAAAGAAAAAAGAATCCTTTTGGGCCCCAGAAAACTCAGGGCCAAATTTCTACCTATAAAACCTCATTATAAGGCCAAACAGTAAACATGTCTGGGTCTAGCTCTGTGTGTTGTTTGGGAAAATCTGCTGCATCAGACAGCACTTGAAGACGAAGCTCTGTCTGATTCAAGCCACGGTATTTTCAGTCCCTGGTGTGGAGCTCTGGTGGTGGTGTGGGTTACGTGTCGGGCTGTAACCCACAGAGTCAGCAGTTTCAAACCAACAGCAACTCCTTGGGAGGAAGATAAGACTTTCTACTCCTAAAAACAAGTTAGTCTCAGAAACATATGAGGGCAGTTCTACACAGTCCGTATAAGAGCTCTCATAGCATGTGGATTGGACTTCGAACCACAAGGTCAGCAGTTCAGAACCACCAGCTGCTTCACAGGAGCGTGTGGCAGTCTCAGAAGCCCATAGGAGCGATTCTACCCCGCACTACGGGGCCACTACGAATGGAAACCGACATGAAGGCAGGGAGCTTGGTTTTCTTGCTTTGAATATGCATATGGCAGCTGAACAAGGGGTAAGGAAGCCCAAAGAAGCAGGGATCTCATTGAATCATGGTGTTGGTGAAGAATATGGAATATACCATGTACTACCAGAGCAAAACTGATCAAATCTGTCTTGGGAAAAGTATACAGCCAGAATGGAGAATGGAAAAACGTTGTCTCCCATTCTTTGGGCATGTTCTGGAGAGAAATCAGTGCCTAAGAAAGACATCCTGCTTGGTAAAGCAGAGGGTCAATGGGCGAGAAAAATACCTGCACTGAGAGGGATTGGCCCTATGGCCGAGCAAAAAGGCTCAAACCCAGGGACAAGTGTGAGGGTGGTGCCGGACCAGGAGGGTTGGTCGGTTATTCAGAGACTTGCTAGACGTAGAACAGACTCGGCAGCAACTGTTCTGACTTTACAACTTTCCCTCCCCCTGACTCGCTACGTACATTTTAATATTTTATTAACTGTGGTCAGTTCAAGGTGCCTCCGATTCTTGAGTGAATGAAGAAGCACATTTCAATCTAACAGCAAATGACTATTGTCCCGAAGGCAAGTAGACAGAGTAATACAAAATGACTTACCTTAATGCCAGGCCACACCGTCCAGTTTGAACAGGACAGTCAGCGGTTGCTCGCTGTATCCCCAACCACCGAACGAGCTCTCACCTGTAATTAGATGCACACATAATATGCAAACACGCACTGCCATGTGGATTGTTTCACTGTTATATTGGGGTACTTTCGCCTATAAACTTGAAACTGTGAGATAATATGACTCTTGCTTATTTTCTACCTGGGCCTCCTACAGAGCTCAGCCCCCCCTTGGAGGTACTCCTTGAGCTCCTGTCCGTGCAGAATCCCTGACAGTCTTTCCCTTGTGCCCGTGCTCCCCTCTCTGGCCGGCCTCGACTTGGATTGTGCTCCTGGCCGTACGTTGTCCGAGGCTGAGCTCTTCATGAGTCTCAATCTCTGTCAGGACAGGCAGCAGGCCTATTTTATTTACTATCGTTTACCAGCGTCTGGTACAGTGCCTGCCAGGTTGTTGTGTTGTTCCTTGTCTTTGAGCTGTCTCAGAGTCAAGGCGACCTGACGGAAAAGGGAGCAAACCGTGACCTGGCCCAGTGCCATCTGGAACACCACTGTTGTCCGAGTCTGTTGCCATGATTACGGAGTCCATGCATCCCATAGAGGTTCCCCCCATTCTGACTGAACCTCTAGATCATGTCGTAGGGGCTCACAAAATGTTGGTTGAACAAAGGAATCATTAAATGAAATAAATAATTGTTATCACTTCTCCTTGTTATGAGTTAGCGCTCCTGCATTTCTACAAGATTTGCCAACCATGCCTCAAGGAGACAGGACATTATATAACATTAGCATCGATAAACAAACTCGAGTACAGGTTGGGGGTTCCTCCTCTAGAGGACCTCCAAACCCCAAATAAGGCCCAACCTCCAGTCATTGAGTGGACTCCAACTTAGAGTAGTAACCCTCTGAGGCAGAAGAGGGTTTCTACGCCTGTGATCTTTATGGACAGAGCCTGCCATGTCTTTCTCCCGGGGAGTGATGGAGGAGTTCAAACCTGGGCCCTTTCACGTTTTACCCAAGAAGCTTAACTCTTTCAGAGAAACACCAGCCTTCTTCAAGCCCCCCTCCCAGTGATGCCCTGGGTCTCCGAGGTGGTCTCCATGTGGTCACGGAGAGTCCTGCACCCCCTTCCTGTCTGGCGCTCAGGTTGGTAGTGTTCAATAGAAAGGCCGTGTTCTCTGCTGCCTGCCCCAGTACCTGGGTCATCAGTGAGGACATAGGTTCTCTGCTGAGAATGCTCCCCGAGATGCCTAGCTTCTGGTATACCAAAAGGTCTGCCGAGTCCCCTCCATCTCCTTTCAGGCCTCACTCTGCCTCAGACATACTGTGTTTCCCATGCCACCTTCCACATGGATCACAGCGTTGTGCTGCTAAGCTTCAGACTTCTGAAAGTCCTAGAAACAATGCACCCAGCTTCTGTCTGCTGTTCTCCTCACCACTGCCCTTAAAATGAGTGCATAGTCTAAGAAAGGAGGTGGACACCATTTTATCTCTTCTGTTGAATCATTTTCTATAGCCCTCCAGAGAGAGCCTCAACTACAACCTCCTTCAGACAGAAACAAGACCCCATCACACAAGTCATGTGTCTAATTTGACTGACGTAAGGATGGCATGGAATAAACTCCAGTCTCACTAGGGAGAAACCCCAGAATCCCTTTGAGACTCGTCATTCTTATGAATAACTACAGTGACAGGTTGTGGTGTTCCGCGTGCCGGTTGAGTCATGTGACAGAAGAAAGCTGCACCCGAGCAACATGTGTACCTGCCTTTGGAACTCCAACTTAGGGTGTTTGCCACAAGATGGCAGAGTGGGGGGTGGGTCACCTGAATAAAAGTCACCGTGCAGGTAAAGATGTCTGAGAGATGGGGGCCAAGACACATTACAATCAGATTTTGCATTTTTCCAAACCAAAAATAAAGCTGTTAGAAACCAAGACATGGTTATACTGAAGAGAAAATAAATGCAATGTGGCATAAAACAAAATAACTCCTAGAGCATTTAGAGAGACTCTTATCTACCTCATGATGTTATATAGCTTGCATAAAAGTGCCGTGAACATTCATTTGGTCTGTAGATTCTCCCGCTGACCCCCCTACCTTCTGGTATGTAAGTCCGCCAGTTTTGAGCCTTAACTCTCCTACTAGCTGCTTTCGATTGATTCACTGTGTAGCTTTGCACCACCTTTCCGTGCCTTACTCCAAGTAAACGATCCTGTTAGTGTTTCTCTAGCACAGCAGTTCTCAACCTGTGGGTCAGGAACCCTTTCACAGGAGTTGCCCAATTCATAACAGTAGCAAATTGACAGTTATGAAGTAGTAACAAAAATAATTTTATGGTTGGGGGTCGCCACAACATGAGGAACTGTATGAAAGGGTGGAGGCATTAGGAAGGTTGAAAACCACTGCTCTGGAACATTTCCCAAAATGGGTGATACCATCCTTTGGGGGTGCTGTAACCACCCCAGAGGTTGCAAAAGTAGATGCCTACACTTCATCCTGGAATATAGGCTATAGTTTAAAAAAAAAAAAGAAGAAGAAGTATTTCATTGCCAGGAACCATTGAATTGCTTTTTTTTTTTTTTTTTTTCCTGAAAAGGGAGCAGTAGATCAAATTAGTTCAGAAACCTATGCTCTTGAAAGATGATTTTAACTCCACAAAACAAAAACAAAATAAACCCCCTGCAGTGGAGTCTATCCCAACTCATAGTGAACTTAGAGGACAGGGTAGAACTGCCTCTGTGGGTTCTCAAAGACCGTAACTTTTTTATGGGAGTAGAAAGCCTCCTCTTTCTTCCACAGAGGGGCCTGGTGGTTTCGAACTGATGACCTTGCAGCTGGCAGCCCAAAGTGTAACTTCTATGCCCGAGGGCTCCTTGAAACCGACAAATAGGAGAAGCTAAAAATGATCTCAGAGTTACAGTGTAGTCAAGAACCCTTATGGTACATGGCTTCCTGGCATCGTCCTATCCACCACCTCGTCAAAAGCCCAGGATGAATTCGGCCCGTGTTGAAAAGGACCCGCCAGCAGCATTAGCTCAAAACCATGCTCCGAGTGCCTGCTTTGGGAACCAGCACAGCCGCAGTTGCTTGTCTGCATATGTGGCTGCTGTTGGCTGTCATCAAGTCGATTCCCAGGAGGGTGAGCTCACTGGTGCAGAGGAGGACTGATCTAGATGGACAGCCCTGTCTCCCAAGGGCTTCCTCTGGCTGAGTTCACCCGAGCAACCAGTCCATGAGCAATCTAGTGCTTAGCATTCGGGCCACCCAGACTCAAGGGCTTGAAGGCTTGATATTTTCACTAAGCCCCTACCTTGTCAACAGGGGTGCTCTTTGCTCTCAGCGATCTTCTTACCAATTCAGGCATCAAACAAGTTGCTCTTGGATTGTCATCGAATCCAGAAAATGTATTTGGACACATTTGATTCCATTTAAAATTAATTTTTGACTGGATTATTCTAATGATGTTTTAGATCTGTATGAATGTGTAGATAAACTCTACAGACAGAATGCTATGATGTGCACCATTGTGGTTTTCCAGGCAGCTCCCAGCTTTGGATAAAGCAAGCACTACTTGCTAAACAATGACCCAGGTGTTCCAAACCACTCTCTTTCTGCAAAGAGCCCTTCACTGTTGATATTCCGCTGTCAAACAACATCAACTATCAAGTTAGAAGCACAAAAAGGGGAGATGTCTTCACTCAGCAGGCTCTGCTCATCAAATTTGTTTCCTCAGAAAGTCCAATCTTTGAATACTTTAATCCAATAAAACGATGAATGTCTACCACCCGTCTTATTTGCATTACACTGAAAATCTGCCACCTGAGAATTTCCCCACAGGTGTATTGGTACATAAGGGAGTGAGGTGACAGGGTGAGAATCAGTGGTAGACATTTCGTTCTGGAACTCCCGCCTGCTGGTATGTTGTCATGCTGCAAAGAGAGTTCTCCCCAGGAGATGTATAACCTCTGAGACCTCAGAAATTGTGTCAGGATGGCCCTCAGGGCAACACTACATAGTCTGTAGGGGGCAGTATAACATGATGAAAGGAGTCCACCTCTGGTGAGATGGAACTTGGCTTGGAATTTCAGCATCCATTTGCTTTCCGCTGTGTGATTTTGTAAAAGCTCCATCACCTCTTTAAACATTAGTATCATCTTTGGTTTAATGGAAATGGTACTTCCCCGTGAGTCATTATGGCGATCAAATGGGATACTAAATATAAAGCACCTCATGACCAGGTGACACTGTAGGTTAAGTACTGGACTGTGAATTCAAGGTTGCTGGTTCAAACCCACCAGCTTCTCCTCAGGAGAAAGGTGAAACGATCTGCACCCATTTGGATTTGCAGTCTAAGGGTCCTGAAGGGGCAATGCCACTGTGTTCTGCAGAGTCACTATCAGTCCGAATTGGCTTGATGGGGCTGGGCCTGGCTTTGGTTAGAAAGACATTTGTCGCAGAGCAGGAGACTAAATAAATAAAGTATATCAGTTGGCAATGAATATGATGAGGTGAATGATGGATGAGTATCTGGTTATGCATACAAAGATAGAATTTAAGGCAATATTGATCATTAATCGTAATTAATCTTACACCAAAACATCTAGGCATTTACAAAAAGGTAAATTTTCAGCACCGCTCCCAAATCTTCCATATCAAAGTCTCTGAGGGAAGAGCCAGGAGTGTCCCATAGTTCACAAGGCCCCAGTGGGGTGCATATGAATCGGCTTGACTCTAGGTAAGTAATTTTGTTTAACTCGGTACATTTTAGTTTTGTTCATATCCGCACTTTTCTACCAACCCGTTACATAGTCATTGACTTAGAAGTATCACCGATCATTTAGTACGCTCTAAAGATCAAGCAATCATCCAAACAAGTCCTCTCTTTTGAAGGTTTGATGATTTGGCTTTGTTTTCCTGTGCTTAATGTTCATTCTTTCATCCATGGGTGAAGGCTTGGGTATATTTAATAAATCCACTGCCTGCTGCCAAGGCTGGGTCTTTCAGACATCACAGTGCTCTGGGAGTGCTCACTAGGTAGGAAGGGAAAACACGATTGCCCAGGAAGAAGAGAGAGTCAAGTTAAATAATGTGTTGATCTCTGGAAGTATTTTTATACCTTAAAAACAGGAATAAATATGGAGATCCTGCCTGCTTAGCTGATAGCCTGAAAGCTAGACACTACATGCTAAATATTCCTCTCTCAATGCTGGCTTTTTTCATTTGCAACACAATTGCACATTCCCATCCTGGTAATTATATCAAAGGCACCCTTTCCGTACCTTAAATGTGTCCCCGAGCAGGAGGCCACAAAAGGGGGTGGACAGAAGAGCAAAGATATGGAAGAAGAAACTCAGGGGTGTCGAATCCTAGAGAAAACTTGGACTCCTAAGTCAGAAGTCAAGGAAATAACTTAAGTTTCCTCTAATTATAGCTACTGCACATCAACAGTTTATGCAGAACAAATTACAGTTTCTCAGCTCCTTGATACTTTGGCTGTAACTACATGACCTTAAAATATCTGCAGGCAAAGTGAAAAAATGCAGTCAATATCCAGGGACTGGTAATGCCAAAGGAGCATTTTCCATGGACAGAGTTGCTTTGTTGTTGCTGCTTTGCACACACCCTACTAAGCCCTATAGAAGCACCCAAAGAGGTGGATGTTGTACCATCTTAAGAATGCAGACAATCATTGTAAAGATGAGTTTGACAGAAAATGATCAGAAGACTGCTTCTAAACATGGCGCCTGTGTACAGCCAGCCATGCCCATGTAGGTGTAGGCCCTTTTGGGCTAGCATGTTCTTAGCTGCCACCGAATAGTCCCCTATACACAATGGAACGAAACACTGCCTTGTTCAGCCCCATCCGCATGATCTGTTGGGAATTAGTGCATTGCGATCCGTAGGACTTTCATTAGCTGAGATCACTAGGCCCATCTTCCTAGTCTATCTTAATCTGGGAACCTGTTCGACAGCATAGCAACACCCAAGCTCCCAATGACAGACAGTCGTTGCACGTGTATGGGGTTCATTGGCTAGGAATTACACCCAGGTCTCCCTGCCTACCCAGCTCCACCTCATTGCCAGAATCAATTCTGACTCATAATCACTCTATAGAAGAGGGTTGAACTGCTCCTATGGGTTGCCAAGACTAGTAACTCTTCACAGGAGTAGAAAGTCTGGTCGTTCTCCCAGGGTTCTGCTGTATAGAAGGTGAGAATTCTGGCACAAAAGGATGGCTGCTTACTGGGGCTGCCCAAATATGGGCTCCTGAATGTTCACCACAATGTCACCTCTTGAAAGGACTTTTAGTATCTATTTTTAATTCAAACATGATACAAGTAACAAAAGCATTCCATCGAGCTGACACCAACATAGAACCTATCGTGTGCCACCCAGCCTTCTCAGGTCTTTATGTCGGTTGCTTCCTGTAATCATTTCAACAACCCTAGGCAATTGTTTCCATTATTGTTGCTCTCACAAGAGAGGAGGACAAGGAGCTCTGGGGGCACTGTCACATAAGCACTGAACTGCCACCCTCCAGGTTAGCCACTCCGTGAGACAAAGGTTAGCCTATCGACTCCTGTAAAGATTGCTGCCTTGGAATGCTATGTAAGTTCTCTATGAGTCAGAACCGACTCGATGACAGTGCAATTTTTAACAAAGGAGGACACAGAAGCAAAAAAAGATTTAAGTGACCTGGCCAAAGTCATACAGCTATGAGATGGCAACATGAACATCACGATGCAGAATGTCTGGTGCCAGAGTCTACACTATTTATCAACCATGATCGGTTTAAACTCTACATAGCATTTACTGACAAGATAGCCCAAGTACATCACCTTCCTATCTACATAGACAAATACAATAAACAGAAATACATCCTTGTGTTAGACCGGGTTCTCTAGAGAAACAAAACCAGGACCCTAATGATTTCCTGTATATTATATAACATAAGAAATAAAGTTAATTAATCTATAAAGCAGTACAAATGGCTCAGTACAACTCACTTCCATGAGACAACTAATACACTGGCAGTCCTTCAAGTCTTGAGGGCCACCAGGTAGTCCTCTTTAGAGCAATGCAGGCTATTGGCCACAGGCAGCAAATAGCATGGCAGGTCACCAACAGTCAGCCAGATGACAGGGTCTGACAGTCCCCAGCTCAAGCGATACATACTCCAGTAGCATGGCAAAGCAGGTCTTGAAGGAACCTCATACTACAGTGACACAGTCCATGGGTTAGGTGTCCCACAGGTAGTGTAGCTTGCAAATTGAGGCAGAGAACAAGCTAAGGCAACCGCATGCCAGTCTGATCATCAAAGAGCAAGAGACAAGAAAGGCGAGTCTCTCTGAGCCATTTATCTCTCCCCCTTCAATTAACCCCACATGTGTTCATTGTCCAGGTTGGCACACAAAACCTACCTAGCACAGTCCTAATATCTCTTCTTTATCATTCGTTTTAGGAAGCTGGTAATACACTTGACCAGCTTGACTACCCCAAACTATTCGGTTGCTTTTGAGGGGAATTTGGCTTACATGATCCCATGTGTGTCAGAATGTGTCCAATGGTTGATTTTTTGGGAAGTAGATGACCAAGCTTTCCACCCAAGGTGCCTCAGGGTGGACTGGAACTTCCAACCTTTCATTTAGCAGCTGAATACGTCAAAGATTTGTGCCACTCAGTGACTCCTTCAGCTGGCCTAAAGATCATGAACCTGTGTGGATCCTCCTCTTTCTTTGCCTGCTCCAGCAGACTCATCTCTTCCCACCACTTCCCCTCGGATGAAATGTGTCATCACCCTGCTCTCATCCATTAGAAATAGAAAACCTGAAATACTCCCAGCAGGGGTACATCGTTTGGAATTTAAAGTGTAGCAGCTTCCTCCAAAACTCCAAAATCAACTGGCATTGAGTCAATTTTGACTCCTAGCGGTCCTGTAAGACAGAGTAGAACTGCCCTGTTGGGTTTCCAAGACTTTAAATCGTTACAGAAGTAGAAAACCTCATCTTTCTCCGACAGCTCCATCAGCTTTACATACAGGACTCCAGTTATTTGTCCCATGTTTTCTTGCAAGCTACCCTCGATTGGCTTCATTATGCTGCAGCTCCTCCGGGGAAGTTCATCAATGGTTGAAAATGGCCTTGCCATTCAGTAATAAGAAGACACCAAGAAACGTGCACGAATACAACAAAAAGTTTAGGCGAATCACGTCATCTGACCTTCACCACGTGCCAACTGGAGGGAGAGTTCCTGCTCATGGCAAACTCCTCCGCTGTAGGTAGATAATGTGTCAACGTGCTGCTGTCAATGTGTTCTTGTCGGAGCAGGGGGACAGCATACCAGCCAAGGGCAAGCAGAGAAAGAATAAACGTGACTCTGACTTAGCTAGAACTGACTAGAGTTTGATATTGATCTTAATTCATAATGAGCTTGCAAGAAATAGCAAGATGTGTATTTTACCTACTTAAATTTTATTTCAAATTCCAAATGTACTAGCTAGGAAAAAGTGGACTTAAATTGTATTGGGATTATCCATCTTCTCCAAAATATTCTAGAACCTTCTATAGTGAGTTTGGGGTTCTGTTTTGTTTTTGAAGAAGTGTAGTGGTAGGAGGGTAGAGGGCATCTAACTGCTTGGTGTTCAAGTCCTGTGCTCTCTGCTGAGTCCATGGGTCTATATCACATTTATCTTCATAAGTGGTTGCCTGGGGTCTCCAGCACTAGCATATAGATACGCAATATAAGCCACATGTGTAATTATAAATTTACAACCACATTTTTAAACATGAAAATAATTAGGTGCTAGTGGCTCCCTTTCTAGTCCAGTTCTGCTCTCCACCTCCACCCTTTTCCAGGGCAATGAAAACCGCTAACTGCCTGCTGAGATAAGGAAGAAAGGCAGGGAAAGAAAGCATAGGTCTGAAGCTTCAAACATTGTGCTTTTCAGACGCACTGAGGATTTTAAGGTCAATTATACTTTTGTTGTTAACTAGCCTCTTTGTAAAGTATAAGACATAGTTTTAATTACTAAATATTGCTCCCAGATTGTAAACATAAAAATACTGTGAGTCATCATTAGGGCATTCCTTAGGCATCCTGACATTCTCTCTTCAGCATAATATAGTCTTGTTGTGGTGGTGGTTGCTCGCTGCTGTCCAGTCAATAGTGGATCATAACCACCGTATGTACAACGGAAGGAAATATTGACCAACCCTTCTCCATCCTAACAATTGTCCATGATGTTTGTAAATTGACCACACTTTATGGATGAGCTATAAAATGCTGTAGCTCATGGGAAAATGTTTGCTAAGAAGGCATCTTCCCCGACACACACACACACACACACACACACACACACACACACACCGATTTTACTTCTTCTTTCTCAAGCACACCAATGGGCTGACTCATTATGTTTGGAGGACTCAAAGTTTCCCTTCTAAGACTTCCATAGTATTTCCTCAGTCTTTTTTCATGATAAAGAGTCTGTCCACTGTGTAGCCGCGCCTTATAGATATCTAATTCACATCCATTGAATTGACTGGAGAACTATTTCTTTAGAAAAGTTCTATATGTTAGATCAATTAGATGAATAGATATCAGAAATCTTGCTTTGCTATATAAAGGGTGGATAGTTTTAAAATAACATTTTAGAAAAATTCGATTGTAAAACATCACTTGCTTTCTATTAGAATCGACTACATCTAAAAACTTGAATCTTGGCTGAAGGCAGAGCTATCCAGGAAGATATTTATTTCTATTTTATTGACCATTTCAAGGCATTCAACTGTGTGGATCGTAAGATGATAGCCTTGAGAAGAATGGGGATTCCTAAACACCCAATTGTGCTCATGCAGAACCTGGACGTGTGAGAACAGAACAAGGAAACGTGGCCTGGTCTAAAATCAGAAAAGACGTGAAACAGGGTTGTATCCTCTCATCATACTTCCTCAATCTGTACGCTGAACTACTCATCAGAGAAGCTGGATGCTGTGAAGAAGAATGTGGCATCAGACTGGAGGAAAACTTATGAACAACTTGGGATATGCAGATGACATGACCTTGCCTGCTGAAAGAGAACTTGAAACACTGTTGATGAAGATCCAGGATTGCAGCCCTCAGTGTGGATTACAACTCAATATAAAGATAACCAAAATCCTCACAACTGGACCAATAGGTAGCATAATGATAAACAAACAAGGAATCGATGTTTTCAAGGATTTCATCTTGCATGGATCTACAATGCTCATCTCCAATCAATCCTCACGGAAGCAGCAGCCAAGAGATCAAGCAATGCATTGCATTAGGTAAATACATTGCCCAAGACCTCTTTACAGTGCTGAAAAGCATGGATGTTACTTTGAGGGCTAAAGTGCACCTGACCCAGACCATGGTATTTTCAGTTGCCTCACACTCACGTGAAAGCTGGACATTGAATAAAGAAGACAGATGAAAAATTGATGGATTTGAATGATGGTGCTGGGGAAGTGCATTGAAAGTACAATGGATTCCGAAAGAACAAACCAACCTGTCTTAGAAGAAGTCCAAGCAGAATGCTCCTTAGCGGCAGGAGCAGCAAGACTTCTTCACGCACTTTGCACGTGTTGTCAAGAAAGACGAGGCCCTGAAGAAGGGCATCATGACTGGTAAACCAGAGGGACAGTGAAAAAGAGGAAGACCCTAAATGAGAGGCATTGACACAGTGGCAGTAACAATGGACTCAAACATAAGAACAATTGGGAGGAGGGCGCAGGACCCGGCTGTTTCCTTCTGTTGCGCACCGAGCTGCTTGAGTTGGACAGAACAACAGCAACAAAAGAGCTTTCAAATATTTGCATTATCAACTGCTCAGGTGATGATTAAGCTTGTTAGTCATTCATGAATATGATATAGTGTCAAAAGGGCCATCGTTATAGATGTTGTGAGCATCAAGTACTTTATATTTGTGAAACCACTTCCACTTCCTACAGCTCATGGATCCTCACCACTTTCCTGGGCAGAAGGCAGAGCTGTGCCAGGCTTTCCTCCAGACTCATGGATACAGGCTCCCAGGAGCATTCTTTACCCTATTGTCATGGGTAACTTATGTCCCAGGAGCCAATTTGAACTCATGGCAACTCCCTGTGTGTGAGAGCAAAACTAGGCTCTATAGAATTGCTAATGGATGCTTTACCAGCCCTTGCTTTGAAGCACTTGTGGTGGACTCACACCACCAACCTTTCAGCTACAACCTCGTGCGTGAACCATTGACACCACGTCCACGTAGGACCTGGTGAAATGTCCGGTAGCATCCTGAGAGACAGCGCGGTGCTGTGGTGACTGATGAGCTCTAGCATCAGACTTCCTTAGGTTCAAGTCACAGCTCGGTCATTTCTAAATCCCCTTTCCTCTTCCATAGAATGCAGCTAGTAACAGCCCTCCCCTCATAGAGTTGTGAAAGCTTCCATGAGAATATTCAGAGGTGAACACAGCACCTGGCACAATGGAAGTGCTCAGTGCATGTTAGCAATGATAGCTATTCTTTTACACCAATGTGGTCTCATCTCCAAGGTGGTGAGGAAAGTTATAGCAGGTCTTCCATAATGCTTACCAAATAAATCCAAAGACTGAGTTCATTTGTAAGAGGTTGAGGGGAAACATGGAAAGTGAACTGAGCTATTGGGTGTGGGAGAATGAGAAAAAAGGACCTGGAAGCCCAAGAATGGGAGGGACTGCATGGCAACGGAGGCAGGAGAAACCCTCACTTCCTGGGAGCAAAGAAAAGTAGTGGAAACGCTTGTTGGTGAATGAGAGGGCAAGATGCCAAGTTTGTAATAAAGAAGTGATTAATTGAGGCAGCCAGGGAAAGGATTAGAAAAGAGAGCTTTTGATATTGTGCAGTTAGGAAGGAAGACTGGAAAGAATTTTAACGCTTATGAAAAAAAGAAGAAGAAAGAAAAAAAGGAGAGCCCCAAAAAATGAAAGACCGGAGAACTGATTTTGTGTTGTTTTGTTTTTAACGGGTTTCTGTTTCATCCAATGAAGTAGGCAGTATTCTGTTAACCATGTGTATTTCTCCTTTGGTGACTTTTACCTAGGGAAACAGAGTCTTTTGTTTGAAACCCTAAACAGACCAGGACCCAAATATGAAAGTTGAGACATAAGGCATGAAGCCATCATGCAATGCTAGCTTTTGAAGGGACATTCCCAATCAGAGTGACATTAGCTGAACTCAACCTGCCGCGGTCCTTGCCAAACTGCTGGTTCTTGTATATTGTATGTGGCAACATCCAGAATGAAAGAGATGGACTCCTAACATTCGCTTCACAGTAGGAGCTCTGAGGTCAAGTAGATGAATAAGAGACTCAGAAACATTTAAGATAATAAAGACTAAGTGGGGAACCATGTGTAACAGCAGAATTTCAACCCCTTCACCTACAGTCGAGAATGACCTACACTGGATCTAGCAGCTCTTGTCCTAAGATGCTTCTATATTGCTAATGTATCCCCCCCTGACGCTCCTGTTGACTAAATACAGCATAAGGGCGTTTTAGGAGACTGGACAAGAAGGTGGAAATCACCTGACATGACATGTTGAAGTTGAAGAATTGGGAACCCAAGAAGTAAATGTCCTTGTAAAAGTAGTTCCCAAACCTGAGTGAGATCTATAATTCGTTTCCTACTTCCCACCCTCTGCCACGGCCTCTGAATCGTTTGACTGCCCAGGAAAACAAGCAAAGTACAACCAAACTACATATTGTGGAACCTGGCAGTCCACTCTCCCTCCAAAGGCTTAGCAAATACATTTCTTTTAGGTTAGGAACCTAATTCAGTAGCCAAATCCTATTTTCCATTCCCACAAGTTAGGCCAGTTGTCTATAGCGTCATTCAAAGTTCCGATGAGAATTCACTGGGTGAACATGGTAAGAGGAGGGTAAGACATCTGAGTGTGTTACATGAAGCATGACCCACTTATCAAATGGCATTTACTTATTACCGTATTTATTATCAAACTGAAAACAATTCACAGAAGCAAAAGATTCCCCAAGCTGTGCAATCCAAGTCTTTATTAACTTTGTAATAATCATGTGTGTAATTCAAGTTCTTAGAATCTTCTCAGAATATGTAGAAGAATCATGTATCATATAACGGATGTGTACTGGAAAGTCTGTATCACAAAAGTAATTATATTAATATATTTTGCTATTGCTTTGCACAGACCACCAAATTGAAATTTCTAAGTAGTTGGATGATGGTTTAAGAGATCTGAAATCCCATTTCAATTTGCATATGAATTTGGAATAAGTCACATTTTGCTGGACCTCAATTTTTCCATCTGTAAAGTGGGCATACTAGACCATGTTAGTTCTAAGATTCTTACCAAGTTCTATTATTTTATGAGCTTCCTGCACATCTATTTCCTGGGTCGCCATCACTGCAAAGTGATGATGTTGGAATAAATTATCTCTGAAATAACTGGCTAGTAAAACTAATACTTGATTGGTATTCATTGTAGCCACATAAGTATAATGGCATATTTTTGTAAAATGGAAGTATCCAATTTTCAGGTAAGCTCTAGGGATGCTTGATATCAGACACCATATCATGGTTATCTTTGTGAATCTTTTCACAAACCAAGTAAGCAAAGAAGGTTCAACCACAGTCCGTACTGTGGAACCTGGCAGTCCATTATCCCTCCAAGTGCCTAGCATCCTGGCTAGCACGTGTTATTGCTGTGGGGTGCCATCAAGCTGAATCCAAGCCATAGTAACCCCATGTGATAGACTAACACTGAGCAAGGTGTTTGTTTGTTTTGAATCTTTAAGAGCGCAGGTTGTTAAGTATGTCCTCCTGCAGGGCATCTGGTGAGTTCAAACAACTGTACCTTTCAGTGAGCACTTCGCCATTGTCCCGGTGCCATCACATTAAGGTAGGTTCTAGTTTGCTCTTTTACAACCAAAAAAGTGTTGAAATGCTCACACAGCTAAAAAACAAAATGAATTAATGGATCTGCCATTTCAGCTCAGTCCCCCAGGCTTCATGCTCATCTTGTGTCCCCTTATGTTGCCTTATTTCCAGGATCCCTGGCAGCTACATGCAATAGGCCCATTTTTTAAGATAAAGAAACTGAGGCCTGGAAAGAACAGATAGAGGTTCCTGTCTTTCCTGTATCTGGAAAGAACAGATACGAATCCTAGCACTAGGTCCTAGGATTTAATACTCTTACCCTAGTCTTGGATGGTATTTCATCATCGACCTTCAAAGGATCCATTAATTTGATGATGTTTTCTTCACCATTGCCTGAGACGAAGATGAGAGAACTTCAGTAAAGACTCGGCCTTAAAATCTCAGTCCATGTGGGACTCACTCATGAACATGCTGGTGTTAAGTCATTTACAGGATCCTGACCTTAGAGTCTTTGTACTGATAGCTTTCTAATCATGAAAAATAACGAAATAATTGTAAGGAAGAATTTTGCAAACATCCCACTCTACAACCGATTATATATGCCAGCAAAGTACCCGCCAGACGTTTGTGAAATGTGCAGGGATTTCTTGGTGTCACTGAAGGAGATGCCTCTGTTAGATGAATGCATCGCACACCAAGCTGAGGAGTCCCTCGCGTCCCACAGCTCCCTGGCTTCCTAGGTCAGAAGCCTCCCAACACGCTGACCAGGAGGTGACACCCAACACACACTTAGAGAGTATCCTAAAGTGTCTCCAATGTCCAGCAAGCCTTTAAACACTGAAGCTGCTTGCACTGACACCATTGTCAAACAGCTAGAGGCATGGGTTGTTATTTGCCTCAGCCTAAAGTGAGCAACATTCATTTGCTAAACTAGAGTGAAGAGTTGAGATGTGGTGACTGATACCTAGCTAGGCTAAAAACTATGATCGCTCACAGGGCATAGGAATGAAGAAGACCCAACTTCTCTACCTAGCTAGGTGACCTTTTGTCCCTTCATCTGTCCCTTCACAGCCTTGGTTCTTAGTTTGTGTCGCAGGGCCAATAAAAGTGCCTTTCTCAAAAGGCTGCTGGGAGACTGCATGAGCTGCTTTCGGGCATAGAAGCTGTGTCTAGGACACAGTGAGTCCTCACTGAATCTTAGCTGCTGCTTAGTATTTTAGGATCACACGCACCCTGGCACAAGTACAGTCCTAATCTAGTTATGTGTGGTCACCCCACCTGCACCTTCACCCCAAGCAATCATCACTCAGTGCCACAATTATCACTGGGATGGGGGCCGGAAACAACTGTCTTTCATTGATCTGTTTTCCGTGGACTCTATGTCTCAATTCTAGGCAGGCAAACAGAGTTTTAGGTTCCTCTACAAGGAATTCCTCATAATGGGAATGTTTATTATGGAGTCAGAATATGTAGACGTAGACAAAGGACAAGAAAACTACTTGAAGTCTCTCTTCAGAATCTTATTAGAATTTGTATTTGGTGAGAGACAATGGACTCTCTTTCCCTATATAAGTACCAAAATCAAAGCTGAATCACTAATTTTCCCCTCTTGGTATGATTGTCTAAAATTATTTTATCAGAAGAAGTCTAATATTTGTAGTCACCTTTCTAATTTGCAAGGGAAACAGAAGCATACAGTTTACAGACAGCTCTTCTCACGTAACATCAAAGCAATTTTTCTTTTAAAAAATGTTAGCTTCTAAAATAGAAGATTAAATTAAAAAGGAGTGCCTACCAATAACAGACATGTGCAAGCACACAAGTGGTAAGACTATTCACTAAAGGACACTCACAAAGAGAGAGCCTCAGGTTTAGGGAACGTGACGCCTGCCCTTCGCTCAAATAAGCACTTCCCCTATCCAAGGGCTGGCCCTGAGCAGGCTGGTGAAGGCGAGTCATCACATTGGGGCCATCACCAAGTTTGGGGAAACTTGGGTGGGGGGGAAGCGTTGCCCATCTGAGCTAGCTACGGGGAAGACTGGCGTTCTTTTAAGTGGAAGATTCTGGAAACTGCTGACAGTATCTAGCCGTCCCGACCAGTACCCGGCACCACTGGCTGGATCCTCGCTCCTTTCCCGGCTGGTCCGGCGGCAGAGCGCGCGGCGGTGGGGCCCGGGGCGCAGAGTCCAGCGCGTTCCAGGGGACAGTGGCCGGCCCTCGCCCTGCCTGCTTGGTGCCATTCAGAAGTTCCCCCAGCGCTGAATCCCGCTGATGGGAGGACGAGGAGAAAGCGGGGCGAGAGGGCTGGGGAAGCTCCCCAGAGGCGCCTTTATCAAATGAACTCGGATAGGGTGCTTAGCTGATTTAAGTTTTGTTTTTCAAGAGTTGCATTTCCCTCCCCCCCAGAACTGGTGGAATGGTTGAATCGAGTGTGGCCTCGCTGCCCATATGCCATTCAGCTTCTGTCTGTCTTTTTGTTTACACTGGGAGTACAATAGAAAGTATAGTCTCTCCAATACATCATTTATAAGTGTATTCTACCTCTGAATGTACAGACAGAACTGGCTGCGTGTGAATAAGCTCTGTGAATATTGCCAAGACACTGTGCTTTGTTCAGCATTATCCTTCACAATAGATACCACACTTTGGAAGTAATTTTAAAAAGGGAATCAAAATAGTGGTACTTTTAGCCTTTGTTTCTTTTATACCACACTGCATTCTCTGTCGCTCATTCAACCGCTCCCATTATACTGACAAATTAAATAAACCACTCCATTGCTGAAAGAGGCTTGGGCAGGCAGGACTTCACTGCAGCCCTGGGAAGTCGAAATAAACACGTATGCCTTTTCTCCTAGCAATGGCAGTTAACTTGGAGTCCAGGATCAAGAAATTAAATTAAATTAGAATGGGGGGTTGGAGGTGCTGGAAGAATTTGAGCCGGCCAGCAGCACCCAAGAGCAGGCATCCGCCGCGGTGGCGGCCTGGAAGGTCCTGGACCAGGTAATGGACCACCGCTTTGAGGGCTACCGCTTTCAGAAGCTCAGAAAGTTCCTTCCGGCTGCAGGGCCCCTGGGGGCTGAACAGGGTAAGTTACAGAAGGCTCTAGCTTGGCTCTGACAGGGGCTGATTAGGGAGGGACAGGCTGGTGGAGAGGCAGAGTTGAGTCCCAGACTTTTTCTGAGAGATCCAGAAGTTTCCCCCTTTGCAAGCAGCTAGGCATCTCTTGGTGTGTGTCTTTTTAACGACATCATTTATTCATACATTTGTTGAACTGCTTACGAAAGAGTGAATAACTCCAGAGTCTGTCTCCCTGTCTTTCTCTCTCTCAGCTTGTCTCTCAAACTCGACTTTGCCATTTAAAAGGTTTTGATCCGTGTGATCACAATTTCCTTTTAAATTGAGGCAGGAGAGATGTAGCCAAGCGAGGGAAGGAAGATCCCCTTAGGCCCGCTTAGGGCTTGGGTCTTTTGAAGACCCCAGACGCACTGGATGTGCCAAATGCTGAACGGACTCTTCTAACTGTTGGCCTGGAAACACTGTTTTGTATTTCATGGGGAAAAAAAAAGGTTATTTTGTATTTGAGGAGGGAGATCATTGTTAAACTAATGTTGATGGTCGCCATGGGGCCGGTCCAAAAGGAAGCACCCACAGATTGGCTTGGCAATTCTGTGTTCACTGGAACTGCAGTGGTTAGAAATCTAGGGTTATAACTCATCTTAAGATTCTAAATCAAAATGCTCTCTCGAAAGTGACTCCCGGGTGGCCCCGAGGCAGCAGGGGGGGTGGGGGACAGTGTTGAAAATGCTATAAAATTAATCTTCTGGTGCCTACCCTCAGACCCCAGCTTCCTCTTGCCCCTTCCCCGCACCCCCACCGCCACCCAACGCTGCACAAAATGAGTGGCGTTGCTGCAGAAGATGGACCCGCGAGTATTTGTTGTCAGGGGACTTGGGAAGCAGCCCGATTTCCTTATGAAAACAGAACGCCAGTAAATGCCAGTTAAGGGAGATGGCTTTGAAGACTTCAGCCACCAGCTACGATGACCTCATTTAAAATGCAAGGAGGCTACGGCAGTGAGTGGAGAACTCTGTGTTCCAACAGAGATGTCCCCTGGCTTCTAAGTCAGAGAGCCCGGCAGGCAAAGGAAAATATTGAGCCAAAGTAGTTTGAACAGAACCATACGGGTTCATCTTTTATTACTAAAGAGAGACTTGAAAAAGCCCAGGTGAAATTTTCTTCCATTGTCTAGGAAAATTCTCTGTAATTTGCCCCAAGGGAAATCCAAGTGCCTTGTGGCTCAGGCCCCCCCACCCCCACCTCCTCTCTGTCCATCTCTCTCCCTCTCAGTAAATGTCTCTGGAGTCCCTGGAGAAAGGAGTGGGCTGTGTGGGGGAGGCTGAAGGTCAGGGTTGCCCACTGTGGCCTGACTTTTAAGCTAAAGAGGTTTTTATTCCTCTTGTTGCCATGTCAGGTCTAATTTGGCCGACATTATGCTAAAGGGGTGGGCCTGCTCCTGACCGGAGGGGGTTCAATGAGATTACAAGCTTTAGAGGCTGTCAGCAGCTACTGCTGCCTAGGGATGTTAAATTGCGATTTAATGGTCAGCTTTATCTGTATAGTATCAGTGGAAATCTGCTGTTTTCAGCAACTTAATTGGCACTGTGTTTGCAGGAGGTTTTCGGTGAGGTAGGAGAGCTGACCAGATTTTAATGCTGAATTTTTAAAAGATGACCCTGGCAGCATGTACGTGGGAATCTGGGGAGGTTTGCAGCCGCTGTGGTCCTGGTGGTTTCCTGGAGCACAGAACCCTTATGAATGGGCGGGCTGCTGAATTCTGCCCCAGCACACTCAAGTTTCTAAAAATATTCGTAGCGCCTGATGTAGCACTGTGTGCTTATTTATAGCGGGAATAAACAAAGAGTAACAGTTGTTATCACAACATATGTACTGTGTCTGATTTTCTAGGGGCCGTGTAAATGTGCAGATGAAGAGGCAGACAATTCCACACAAAATTGAGTGTGCTGTCCCCTCTCTGTTAACAGATGGAATCAGAGTGCTGGCTGTGTATTTTCTGGGGGGGATTACCGGTGACTAAGGCAGTGAAGTCCAACACCAAATAGAAAGTGTGTGTATGTGTGTGTGTGTGTGTGTGTGTGTGTGTGTGTGTGTAATCGGTGACAAGTTTGCTGGTTTGTCTCTGTCAAAGTCATGTAAGCAAAGGCTGGGCCACATGAAATTGTCAACATTTGATCATGTGTGACGTGCAAACCCATCAATTACATATGGCTTAATCCAATGTGTGTACCGTGAATGGGACATCAAGTCACAAATCATTTGGCTCTTCTAAAGCCTGCAGACACAGAAGGAAGTGGGTGCAGGCGCGCCTTTGGGGTTACCAGGAGGGGAGAGAGATGTTTGAAGGGAACTTGGACCCTCAGAGAGGAGCAGCTGGTGTGGAAGCCGAGAGGCTGATGCTGCCTGGTCGGAGGGTCCTGGCAGTGTCTGAGGGAGCACAGGGAGTGATGTTTAGAGGAGGGGTGAGGGTGGGAGAGACAAGTGTGGGATTGATTGTTGGAGAGGAAAAGAAGGAAGAAAGAAGGGAGAGAAAGTGTTTCAGCGGCAGACATCAGTATTGTCTATTCCCGAGTTAGGGGTCAGTCCGCAAAGTTCAGGATTAGTAAATTTAATATCCTGTCAAAATTCTCATGATAATGAATCCTGCCCGGCTGGGCTGGCACAGCAGCTCGGCACTGCAGCCAGCGAGATAGCACAGCTAATTTATGAGCACGAAATTGTGCTGCGCTGGCACGCGCAGGCTGGGCCCACAAAGCTCCACACAGGGGCGGTCTGCCCTGAGCTGGGGTGGGCGCCTCTGGAGCGTCCTCGGTGGGCTGCCATCTCTCAGCTCCGCGCCCCTGGCCGCCTCTGAAACAGCCCAGGACACTCACAGGGTGGGGGTGGACCGGAGGACCCACGCAGGGCCTGTGCCCTCTGAGCCCTAGCTTTTGCTGAGAAATCGTAGGGGGGTTAGGCGGGAGACATGCCTTTGAGAAAAATAGCGGTCTAAAACGATTTTATTCCGACCTGGGGGGACGTGTATCTAGTGTTTTTGCCCCAAAAGTGAAGGGTGGACACGAAAGTTCAAGAGGCAGATGGAGAGAGAGAGGTGAACAGAAGCGAGTGGAGCCATGGCTTCCGGGAATGTGGGGCGCTTGATAAGAAAGAAAGGAATCGCAGCTGCAGCCCGGCCCTTCGGGCAGGCAGGGCCGGGTGGTTCTGAAGCTGCGCGGGTAACGCAAGATATACTGCTCCTTGGCGAGTAACGTCAAAAAGGGAAAGTTCCTATGCACTCGTTCAAGGTTCTGCACCTCTCTAAGCAGCTGTCACATCCGTACATTATGGTACATTGAATCTGAATGAGGCTCTCCACATCAAAACCTTGCATCCATTATGATATCATCTCCTGCTCTAAGCTGTAATGCTTATTAATTCTGCACCCATACTCTCCCGGCTTCAGCAAATGTATTCCATCAGCCTAGCATTTAATTTAATTAGTACAGCTGGGCTCTCATTCTCCTTTCTGTGTCAGAGGTATTGTCAGCACGTTCTGCTGTAACACAATTACTGATTGCTTTTAGATAGGCAGAAATATGATTAGGGTATTGGGTGACTGTATCATAAGCCTTATTAGATTCATTTGAAATCTGGAGATAAATAGGAAACTTTTATTTGCAGTGTAATGAGATTATGCTTATTAGGCCAAGGCCTCACAACCTTTTGCAAAGAACATAGTGTAGCAGTAGGATTAGACTCTGGAACCACACTTTCTGCTCACAGCCTCCAAGCCTCTGCTCAGTGCCTTCGAGAATTAACCGTTGTTGCTCTGTATGCATTTAGGATTGTGGCTACTTTCATATCTTCTTGTCGATAAAGAACATGGATAGGCCTTCGGCTTCTCGATACAAGCTTGAAATGGGATTTTTTTTTAAATGTTTTGAAAATTCAGTGCATAGGCAAAAAGAAATTATTCTTTTATACGCATTCACTTGCTTTTTAAAGATGGTTGAATTTCTTAGGTGTAGTTTACAAAGATTGGCATGCACTGAATGCCTGTAAAATCTCTACCGTTCACGCTCTAAAATACAGATCACTGCTGTCTCCATTGGCATTTCTTGGATAGTCTCAAATTTCTTATATTTCTAGAGGGTGCCTGCCGATATTCTCTTTAACAGCGGCAGATAAATCATTTGTAAAGGGTGTGGAACTACCTTGAAGGAGTTAATAAGACTTAAGATAAATCTGCTGAAATAAAAAGAATTTAGAATGACAAGATAGTTAAACTGAGGTGGACTGTGTCAGATATGATGATTGGCTATAAAATATGGTGTTTTCTATTCAAGGAAATTATTATGGTTTTTCTGAATGTAAAATTTTATAATAATATAATCATCAACAACAAAGATTAAATGTATATGTGTACACTGTATACTACTTCATTAAACTGGGAATCTCTGCCCGCATCACACCCCCTTTCTACTCCATTTTTATCTGATAACTTATGTAACACTATTTGATTTAAGTAAACCCCACTATATTGTTTCCGTGAAGCTATTGATTTATTGTCCAGTGCAAGATCTACAAAGTAATGTTCTTTGAGGGTTAACTTACACAAAGTAAGGAACTTTTTTTTCCTTAGGTAAATGTGTGCTCATTTTCAAATATGTAACACGAAAAACCTCTTCTGACTCCTCAAAATGCACGCTGAAAGGAGTCGGGGCTGGCGTGAAACTCCTCCGTGTAAGCTGACAGGGGCAGGTTATCCTCAGTGGCTTCACATGTCAGCCCCAAATTTACCCATCATGGCAATGGCGCCTTCGGTTTTAACCTGGAGTTCAGATTTAATGAGCTTCTCCTTCAGTCCTCGAAGTTTCGTGTCACCCTTTCTTGCCAAATAATATAACAAACCCCTAGTGAGGTTCTTTGTTCTTTCCTCCAGATAGTCCATGACAAAGATTTGGTTCTGTTATTAGCAGGAATGTTTGGTGGCATCATTTGCATCTAGGCTTAAAGTCAACTGGTTCTGTTCATGTGTCAATAGGCTAACAACAACAACAAAAGAAGGTGAGGGTGTCTTGTGTTTGTTTGTTTGTTTGCTTGTTTGTTTCCCAAAAGGCACTAAGGAGATGGTACAAGGATTCTTGGTGACATAGTGGTTATTTATTGGGCTGCTAACTGCAAGATCAGCAGTTCAAAACCACCAGCCTCTCCATGGAAGAAAGATGAGGCTTTCAACACCCAGAAAGAGTTACAGTCTCAAAAAAAAAAAAAAAAGAGTTACAGTCTCAGAAACCCCCAGTGGCCGTTCTCTCCTGTTGTACAGGGCCTCTGTGAGTCGGAATTGACTCAATGACAGTGAGCTATCTTGTGGGGAGAAGTAGTTAACAGTTCTGGATTCCACTGCCACTGCTTAGTTAGCTGAATCCCACGGAGAGGAAATGTGATTCCAGAAGTATACGCGTGGAAGGAGGAGGCAGGCGTGTGATGGCTGAAAGGTACTCAGGATTTTTTTTTTAAATATAGAATTTGACATGGATAACTGTGAATTGTTAGGAAAAATAATTGATGCCTTTTGTAGGCGCTTTAGTTTCTTCTTCACTTTAAAGGAACAGATTATGTGTTACAGACGAATGTTGGGTACAGAAGAAAACCCATCAGCAACTCAAAGCTCAAAGATCATACTGAGACCCTTAAGCCAATGTCAAAAGGTGTATCTGTTTTAAGTTTAAATTCCACAGGTACAGATTTGCTGGCGGGGGGCGGAGTTCCTTTGTTTTTAATGATTTTCCTATTTTAACCGTTTTTGTGTGTGTTTTTTATTAGTCAGTCAATTCTTAGTTAGAGTACGCAGAGCCTGGAGGACTTCTGTGCTAGAGGGAGTCAGGGAGGACACGTGAAGAGATTAGCTATGTGGCCCTTCTTGGAAGACAGTTCTTACTTGAGGGATTTTTTTTGTGTGCTCTGTAAGGGTTATTAGTAAATTACCAGCGTGGTAGGATAAGCAGGTACCCATATATAATTGCCCAACAGAAGCATAAAGGGCACAACGAGATCCCGTCACAATGATCCTGAGAATGGGCATGAAGAAAGCACTAAACTAGACTGGAATAGGGAGAAATGAAAGGAGAGAAAAACATATCAGTAGTTGGTAACTCATGACATCCCCAACTCCTTCCCAGAAGCTTGTATGCTATTCTAGAAAACCCTCATTTATCTCTTCTCTGATTGGGTTCTCCCTCTGTTTCCTATCCAGTCTTGAAGGGGATGCCTCTCGAGGTACCACAAGTGCTCAGAATAGCAGTGCGATATAATCAGTAACCCTCTGGCAGAACTGGTGAAGGATCAACTCTTTGTTCTAACCCTGGGTCAATCACTGGACTGATCTCGCTGAATTTGGTTGCTTATCTGCCAAATGAATGGACTGGTTCTGATTCTTCACAGTCCTTCAGGCACTGGGACGGTTGATAACCATATGTAACTCATGGCAAGAGAAGAAATGATCAAGTCCCATATTTACTTTATTTTCTACTACCACTTAAAGAGGCTCTGTCTGTGGTTACCTGGAAGAAGTTACATGATGTCTAGGAATATGCTTTCTTCATTGTTGAAATGAAAAGATATTGACAGTTTCATTGCAGGAATATTGTTACGATTAAATGAGATTTTTTCCAAAGAGTGACCTAATATGATTTATATGATGATTTTGTCATTGTTGCTAGGTGATGTGGAATCGATTTCGATTCATAGTGACCCGATGTACAACAGAACAAAATTCTGCATGGTCTTGGGTCGTCTTCAAAATCATTGATAAGTAAGAGCTCATTGTTGCCAGCACTCTCACGCCATTTCATTGAGGGTTTTCTTCTGTTTCTCTGACCTGCCTATTTTATCAGGCACGATGTCCTTCTCGAGGGGCTGGTCCCTCCTGACAACGTATTCAAAACACATGAGACGTTCTCTCCAGCATAACTCCTAAGAGCATTCTGGCTGTACTTCCAAGAGATATTTGTTCATTCTTTGGCAGTTCCTGGCATTTTCTATATTTTCCACAAACAGTGTTCTTTAAGGATACCAATCCATCCTTATTCATTGCCCAGCTTTCACAGACATAGCAGGTGACTGGAAATAAGGTCAAGTTGGCCTTAGTCCCCAAAGTGACATCTCTGCTTTTTAAATCTTTAAAGAGGACGTTTGCAGCAGATTTTCTCCGTGCAGTACATTCTGTGATTTTGGATGGTTGCTTCTATAGGTATTGCTCGTGGAGCCAAGTAAATTGAAATCCTTACCAACTTCAGTCTTCTTCGGTTATCATGACATTTGCTTGTTGGTCCGCTTGTGAAGATTTGTGTTTCCTTTATGTTGAGATCTAATCCAGAACTAAGTGTTTCACTGCCTCTTTGCATTCAACAGGCAAGATTGTGTTATATGTGTATCAGATTGTTAATGGGTCTTTGTCTGATTGCTGCATTTTTTCCTTAGTACCGTCCGGCTTCTCCGTATATAGATTAAGCAAGCATGATGAGAGGAAACAACCCCGATTCATACCTGTCCTGATTTTAGGCTGCACAGTATCTCCTTATTTGTTCCAATGAACTGCCTCTTGGTCTATGCATGAGGTTCCACATGAGTCCAAATGAAGTGTTCTGGAATTCCCAATCTTCACAATGCCATCCATACTTGGCTGTCATTGGAGTTTGGTGTGTGTTTTCAGGGGTTGCATAGTCAGTAAAGCCCAGGCAAGCATTTTTCAGATGTTCTTTGATTTCATCCCAGATCCATTTGATATCAGCCATGATAACCCTCATTCCAGGTCCTCTTCTAAGTACTGCTAGGATTTCTGGCAGTATCAATGCATGACTACATCTGCCTTTGAATTACCTTCAGCAACATCTTACTTTTTATGATATTAATGATATTGTTTAATAAATTCTACATTCTCTTGGGAGTACCTTTCTCTGGAATGTGCATAGTCCTGGATCTCCTCCAATATGTCTTTCAATTTCCTTAGCATAGATTAGTGAGTGCTTCTAGCTTTACATTTGTTTGCTGAAATATCTTGATGGACAGTCTATCAGTCCAGGAACCTTGTTTTTCATCAGTGCCCCTCGTGAAATTTGGACTACTTCTTTTAATACCGTTGCTTCTTGATCACATGCTACCTCCTGAAATATTGAAACATTGACCAAATTTTGTCACATAATTCTTTTAAATAATTTATTTGTATTTGATCATTTTATTGGGAGCTCTTACAGATATCATATGGATCTTA
>NW_022111368.1:9987220-9997171 GCF_000313985.2 Echinops telfairi
GAACCCACACGGATACATGCCCATTGGATATTAAGTCTGTGTGGCCCTTCTGAGAGGGACTGTACTTTCTTTCTTTGATGCTATCTGTATTTTTCAATATTTTGCCCCTAGAATCCTTCACTGTTACAACCTGAGGTTTGAAATTTCTTCAGTTCTTTCAGCTTGAGAAATACGGACACATGTCCTTATAATACTTTACTCCTCACGCTGCCATTTGAAATCTTTAAATTCATCATTTCTTCATTTCACTTTAGCTACTCTATTTTCCAGAGCAAGTTTCAGAGCCTCTTTTGAATTTTATTTTGGTTTTTCCTTGATTTCCTATTTAATAAGCTTTTGCTTTCTTCTTACATGATGTCATCCCACCGTGCATCTCGTCATTGGTCGTTAGTGCTCAATGCATCAAGTGTAATTTTGAGATGCTCTCTAAATTCAAGTACAGGACTCAGGGTTATAGTTTGGCTCTCAGACACTTGTTATAATTTCCCAGCTTTGGATTTGTGGGGTGTTGGTTTCTCCCTCCCCTTTGTGTAACGAGAGTGGTCAGAAATTTCCCCCACATCATTGCTCAGGTAACGTGAGGCTCTTGGTCAGCTTTATCCTACTGCTGGGTTTTAAATGAGCCATCTCAGAAGTGGAAACAAGAGCTGTGACTACCATTAACAAGGAGAGCTGAAGTGGACTATGTCCTTTGGACTCTCTGATCCCCATGCTGAACCTCTGTGATGCAGAAGACAGAGCCGTGGTGCCAGAAGAGCAGAAAGGGTGGCAGAGGGGCCAAAGCAATAGATCTCAGAGCAGGAGCAGGAGATAGTGGTAGGCTTCGCAGCCTCTGGGCAAATGAAGCTGAGTGTCTTTGGGCAGGAGGCTGACATTGGGGAGTAGGGAGACGTTTAAACAGTTATCAGCAGTGCTAAATGAACTCTGAAACACTTGCCTGAGCAAGGCAAAGGCCAGCGGGCTGCATGGCTGAGAGGCCCAGGTCCAGAGGGGATACCCCTGTGGGCAGGGTTGAGAATAAGTGCTGCAGATCAAAGAACTGTATCTTCAATATTTCTGATCTCGAATTGTAATCTGTTAACTTCCCTAGTAAGTCCCGTATTCATTCATGTTGTCTGTGAGTTCTGGGTGGCCATTGCAGCGGCTTCTCAAACCCAGAAAAGTAGTGAATGTTCTGGGAGGGCAATTTTCAAACATTTAATGCTGAGCCCTCCCCAAGACCAATTAAGTCAGATCTCCCAGGGTTCAGCCTAGGGGAAAGAAAGAAAGAAGAAGAAAAAACAACTACTACCAACTAGTTTATTTTGAATCTTAGTGTACATATATAAGATTTACAATGCTATAAATATTTTTTATCATGTATCAAAATTTTATTTCTCATTATGACCATGTGATAACCCATTGTATGCGTACACTACTTGCATGACCATTTATCTGTTGATGAATATTTAAATTGTTTCCAGCTTTGGGTTATGAAATAGTAATATAATGAACATCAAACACAAGCTTATATGTTTGTTTTCCTGCTTTCAGTTCTTTTGGAAATTTAAGGCTAGAATTGTTGGGCCCTATGGTTTTTCTATATTTCAGTTTTTGAGGAATCACGAAACAATTTTCCACAGTGGTTGTACTATTTTGCATTCTGACCAACAATGAACGCTAGTTTAAATCTTGATGGGAGCAGACAGTTCGATTTTCTCCTGAGTGCTGGTTCCAAACTGCAGATCTTGCAGTTGTTTAACTCCTCACCAATGATGGCCTAGGACTCCAACGTTTTAGGAGAGTACTGACTTCTTAGGGTGATTCGAATAGGCAGCCAGTGTCGTAAACCCGTGGCTGTAGAAGGGAAAGAGCAGGTTTTAGATAGCTCTAATCCAATTCCATCATCTGGCTAGGCTTTGTCGTAGACTTCTCAAAAACAAAAAAATCCCAAATCACTGCCACTGTGTCGCTTCCAACTCATAGAGACCCTATAGGATAGGTGAGGACTGCCCTTATGGATTTCTGAGACCGTAACTCTTTATGGAAGTAGAAAGCCTCATCTTTCTCCCGTGGAGCAGCTGGTGGCTTCAAACTGCTGACCTCGCCACCAACACTCCTTGTAGTTGACATAGGGAGTGGTCAGTCAGTTGTCTGCATAGTGTTTCTTGCCTCTCAGTGAGTCTTTCTGCCCTCTTATAGTAACAATACCCCAGGATGCACGTGGCACACCCACTCTCCCCCAGCGCTCTCTGACCTTCTTTCACCGGTTCTCTCGTTGTCTGAATTTTTCCCAGCCCCCTTCCTTGGTTTGACCTGAGTCCATTACCACAAGGTCATGTACCCTGTAAGGAAATGACCAGATAAATTAGTTAGTTTTGACGGTGCGGTGAATGGGCACTAGTGGGCCATATTTTGGACATCTTTAAGTGCCTTTTCATTTCAATAGATTCCTGGCTCAATCTATTGAATGCTGACTATGCCATGCACTCTTGCTGTTTATTATTTATGCCACCTTTACACCTTATCATGTTCTCAATCAAAAATATTTCTAGGGTGGTTGTTAAAAATAGAGACTCTGACCCTTCCTGTCCGATCTGAGAACTTCTCAGTTCAATTCTCAAAGGTAAGGATTCCGAATGGTTAGTGCTTGGCTACGAACAGAGACTGACCCTGCAAACCTACCAGCTGCTTCCACCCCGTCACAGCCTTGGAAACTCTCTGGGACAGCACACTGTGGACTAGAATAGGCTCAAGCACCGTGGATTTGTTACTCGGCTTCGGTTTCATATTGTTTCAGTTTGAGGGGAAAATTGGAAAACAAGTAGTTTTCAAAAAACATTTCTGCTGGCCTGACAAATCTAGAAAAAAAACACACAACTGTATTCTGTCATTTAATTTTCATCTCTTTGAGAGAAAAAAAGAAAAACCGTTTCCACCAAGTCCATTCTGGCACATGTGTGTCAGAGTCCAACGGGGCACCCCGAGATTTCCCATCAGAATTAGATCCACAGGCCTTTCTTCTGAATAACTCTACGCTCCACCCCTTCTGGCTAGTCGTCCAGCACTTCAGTCATTTGCACCCATCCGGGACTCTGCAACTCTGACGGTAGTACTATTACCTCTCAGTTACTCATGAAGAAGCTGAACTTACAGGAGCAGCTTGGCCAAAGTCACACAACTAGCAAACGGTGGGTGCCATTTGAGGTGTTCTAGTATCCTCTAGAACCCCTGGTGGAGCAGTGCTTCAGTCCTCAGCTAACAGATAGGTTGGTCATTTAAACCCACCTGCTAGTGTTGGGCTGCTAACTGAAAGGTCGGGAGCTTGAAACCACCATCCGCTCCTCAGGAGAAGCACAGGCCTTTCTACTCCCGTAAAGAGTTACAGTCTCGGAAACTCACAGGGGCAGTTTCCTCCCTGTCCTTGAGGGGTGCTATGAGTTGGCATCAACTCGTTGATAGTGAATTTGTTTGTTACTGGCTGCAGCAGTTTGAAACCACTAGCCAATTGGCTGGAGAAAGAGGAGGCTTTCTGCTCCTTGTCAAGAGCTCCAGTCTCGGAAACCCACAGGGGCAGTTCTACTCTCTCCTGTCGGCTCACTGTGAAGGGTAGCTCTCGACTCTGTCCCCTAGGCTCACTGACTCCAAATGGACTCAATGGCAGTGAGTGTGGGAGTCACCTAATCTGGTGTCAATCTAAGGACTGAGAGTGTAGGGGTGGAGTCTAGGCTATCAATCTGGAGATAGCCACTGAGACATCTGTCTGAGCGTGGCATTCTCCTGAGAATTCTGGGAAATCTGGTACTTCCTCCTTAGAGGCAGAAGACACTTCTCTCTCTCTGCCACTCCCTGGGAGACATTGCAGAAGACAAGCCACATGGACGCAACCAGAACTCAGAAGCCGGAGAAGCCACAGAGGGACCCCTGTCAGCACTGAGATGTTTCCAATGACACTGGATCCAAAGGATTTCTACCCACTGGCCTGTGGTCTTCTGCATTCCGTATCATTGCAGGTGTTTCGTGAGTCTAAAAAGGACTTTATAGATTGATATCGGAAATATGGGCTAATATCAGACTTATGAACTTGACCTGGACTGGGCTGGAATGTTTTCTCAATTTTCAATTGCTCTTGTATATAAACCTCTCTGTTACATGCATATGCCTGTTTGTGAGTTTGTTTCTCTAGCCTACCCAGACTAACACAGTGAGTTTGTGTACTCGCTCCACAGAAGAAAGACTGTGCCTGGTGAGTTTGCTTCCATAAAGATTACAGCCAAGAAAACCCAGGGAGAACTTCTACTCCATCTCATGGAGCCAACCTGAAGGCAACCAACAACAAGTATCAACTGGAGACCCCTCGGCACAGTGCACAGAAGAGCTAATGTTTAGAGAAAAGAAGTTAATAATCTGCCTATCTTTTGATTCATACTCATACACATATCCACCCCTCATGTGTTATTAGCCTTCGTGAAGAATAATAACATTAAGTTATTTTCCAGAAGAAAGCTCTGGAAGTATTTTAGACCACAAGGTGTTTATCAGCTGCAATGCCCTGGTGGAGTGGAGACAAAGAAAGTAGTGCATGGTGGGAAATTTCCCATTTCTGTTACCTGCAGGATTCATGAGTTGTATTATAAACCCTGAGGCAGACAACACTACAATGGCTTTCAGAATACTCAATGCACTAAAATTATGTGTAAAAGGAAAATGTATCATTAGGTGCTAAATATATGTTTATCACTAAATAAAAACAATTTTTATCTCTGACCTTGTTTTACAGGCGAAAGTGTGTAAGAAAGAAATAATGATAGTCAGTTTTCCTAGTACTCGTGGATTAAATGGAAGTGTAATAATTGTTACATGTTTGTTTGATGTAGATTCAAAGGTAGAATCACAACAGAAGTAATTAGAGTAATTATTAAAGTCTGCATTTAATCCAAAAACCCCAGGGAATATTACATGTTCATTCATCTGAACCTGATATGCTTCCGATTAAAAATATGCACTGCCTCCTGAACTTTCCACCAGGTTTGGGTGAACATCAGTTCAGGTTATTATCTCCTCTTTGGCCTCATGAATCTGCTGTGATATTTTCTACCATGTGATCTTACTGTCCAAGGAAACAAAAAATAATAAAAGAGAATGTTAATTCTTCTAGAGCCAACTTTTTAACATTTCATAATAACCCTATAGTTTATATAGAATTATGCTCCAAAGCTAGAAACAGGGAGACAAAACTTTCTCAGTGAAAGATACTAGACTCTTTTCAGATCCAATAGAGCAAAATATCCTTCCGGACAGAGTGATGACCTTTGACCACATTGATGGAATTGTATAATTATCATCTAGAACCCAGGGTCACTTCTGGATAATCCTGTCCTGAAAATAACTGGCCAAATAAAATGCCTAAGGCACTGATTTTAATCTAGTCTTAGCTTATTGAGTTTTAATCATTTCATACAAATTACAGAGTTCAATAAAGATGACAATTATTTTATCCATGCTGTACTGCAAAGGATAATGACATAAATTCTAAATGGTGTTTATATATTAAATACCCCCACGTAAAGCCATAGGAATTCACATTACTTTTGGTGCTCATAGTACTATAGTCTATAATGAAACTAAATGTGTGATATTTATTTATATAGGAGAGAAACTGATTAAATAGCAGGTTCAATTGGATTATTTAGGGGTTGACCAATTCATTTGATTAAAAACTATCTCTTGAAGGCTGATGGAAGTATTACATAATAGGATTTATCATCTTATTGAAGATAAACAATGTAAGCATACATTTTTCAGCACAACACCGGGTATGCCACATGAAAGATTAGGTGCCTATCTTCCTACCGTAGCACCTGGATGTTAATTCTGTCCTTAACTAACCCTGTGAACTTAGGAAAGTTACGTAATCTCTCTACCCCTCATTTTTCTTGTCTGTAAAATTATGATGGAGATAATATTTATAATCACAAGGTTGTTGTAAGGAATAAATGGAGTGATTCGTGTAGTAAAATTAATAAAAGACCCCTCCCACTACTCACTACCATTGAGTCAACTCCAGCAAATAGGGCTTCTGAATCTGCAATATTTACTAGAGAAGACACCCATATGTTTCTTCCTTGGAGTGGTAGGTTTGAACCACCTGTCTACTGGTTTTAGCCCAACACCTACCCCTCAGTTCCACCGAGGCTCTTTAATGCAGAACCCCAAACACAGTAAATATGCAATACATGTTAGCATTGCTTCAAGCAGGCTTTTCCTGGTTCAGTCTTGGCCAATACAGCAAAATCAGAACAGACCTATTTCTTTTCTTAATTTGGGTATGCGGAAATGATAACTGGCATGATAAAAATTGTGGGTCAAAGCCTTGGGTTGGGAGATGCAGAAGAAGTGTAGTGAGCCTTTTCAGAGCCTGATGTAGGAGGTCGGGCTTTTGCCAGAATGGTGGAGGAGGGCATATATTCTGAGATGCACAGTTAGCCGCGTGCTCAGAGGGGTACAGCTCTTTCTGACTCTACTGGTCTACAATTCGGTTGCTATGTAATGCCCATCCTGATCTTATTTCCTAAGAGGGAGATTAAGTGTCTAGAAGGGAGTCAATCAACCATAAAAGTTTCTCGTTCTGTTTATCACCTGGTACACGCATACCTCACAAATGTGCATCCATCTTAGTTTCCCTTTGACAGCCATGGTTGACCTGGAAAGAACTAATTCTATGCCCTGCTTTATTGGCGCACTTTGTACCAATGATCAGTCCCTGCTCCAGATAAAAGTTACACATACTGACTCTTGAAAGAGAGCCATCATTTTTCCTCTTTAAAGAAGGAGAGGGTGCAGGGATTAAGAAAACAATTTCGAAGGAAGTTGATCTTTTCCTTCCAACTATGATTGAGCGGTGTTATCACCCACTGTGACAACTCAAACTAAGCTTTCTGCCCTGAAGACTTGAAACAGCCCCCACCCCCAAGTCCAGTCTTCCATACCAGTTCTTTATATACCAGCTCTCCAACTGTCACAGTGAAACCACTGGGTGCCCCAGAATGTACCATGGGAACTTCTTGGTGCTGGTTCTACAAACTTTCTGTCCTCAAAAAGACAACATCACGCACCCTCTCCGTTGTTGCTAGAGAATGTCTGTGTAGGGTACAAGAGCTTGGAACCATAAACTGAGACAAAGTCAACAATCATAGGACTACCAACACGAATAAACTCTGAGATCGGGCAGCTGGTTATAGTTGAGTTCTTGGAAGCCTAGATAAACCCTTCTTGTATCCAGTGCCAAACAATCATCTCTAAAGCGGAGGTGTGCCCACATTCAAGCTCCATAAGTACGTTTTACCTTCATTGCCTATTTAGAAAAACAGAAACCTGAAAACTAATACTTAGGAAGAAAAACAAAATTACCAACCAAAAGTCCCTGGAAATTAAGGCACTTATTGGAAGCATATCTATAGCAGTTAGTGAATGGCAGCCAGTCATCCAAGATATTTTAATGTTATTATAATTGTGCTCTGCCATTTTTGTTGAATGTAGTAAAACCATGGAATCCTGAGAACCAAAAATATACACCGCCTGGAATATGGTGATTGGAAAGATGATGATAGGATTCATTGGGAGAGAAATGTTGGCAAGGGTGCAGCTGCCTTAGCTAGTACCCTGCTTCAACTGGTAAGGCTGACTTCCTGCAAGATATCCCTGAGAAGAAAGCTACATGAACCTAACCCGATGCAGCCCTGGGTGCTGGAGAAGCTGCATGGAGACCCCTGAGATGCTTACACCTCCACTGGATTCAAAGACTTTCTACCCACTGGCCTGTGATCATTCTTCATTTGGCGTCATTGCACGTGGTTTGTGAATTTGAAGAGGACTTTGTAGATCAGTGTCAGACATGTGGGATAATGTTGGACTTATGGCCTTGGACTGGACTGGGTTGGGGTGCTTTATTAATGTACACTTACCGTTTATAGAAAACTCTCTCTTATACATATATGAGTTTCTGTGGATTTGTTTCTCTAGTCTACCCAGACTAACACATTATGTTTAGTAAGTTGTGAGTCTGAGTGGCTATCCAACTCTAGCTTCCGATGCTATGCATTCATGATTTCTACCTCCTTCCAGAATGATCTTAAGAAGCCCTAGGATCCAGGATAGGTAAACCCCTCAGGGCCAACAAGGAGAGTAGAGATACCAGGAGGATTAGGAGAGGGTGGGGGAAGGAAGGGGGAATCATCACAAGGATCAACCTAGAACCCCCTCCCAAGGGGATGAATAATGGAAAAGTGGATGAGGAAAAATGGAAAATGATGTAAGATATGGAAAAAATAATCTATAACTTATCATGGGCTCCTGAGGGAAGGTGGGTGGGGGAGGGAGGGGTAAGAAATGGGGAGCAGATATCAGGGGCTCAAGCGGGAAGAGAATGCTTTAAAAATGATGATGGCGGCATATGTGCAAAGGTGCTTGACACATTGGAGGAATGTATGGATTGTGATAAGGGATGGAAGAGCCCCCAATGAAAGTATTTTTTTTTTTTAAAAAAGAAGAAGCCCTAGTGGTGCGGTGGTTAAATGCTCAGCGACTAAGTGAAAGGAAAACCCAATGGGGCAGTCACCATGAGTCACAATCAAATTGACGGCACACAGAGCAACAACAATGCAAAGGAATGAATCCATCAGCAAAGGTTTGGCTTACCATGCTGGTGTCAGTGAACTCCTGAAACTGCTGTCCCAGAAGTTTTACCCAGCTATGCGGCCCAAGTGTGTCCCTCGTCTACAGGAAGGCACAGTTGACACCTGTTCCTAAGCTTACTTGTTCAGCTGACTAATATTATTTTATTGACGTCACAATGATTCAACCTTTCATTTCATTCCATTGCACTTTTTGACTTCAGATTTAGATTGATTTCCACCTTACTGAAAATAGGTGGGTAAGGTGAATTTCAGATTATGGACACCCAGGGAGCCCCAACCTTGGATTGGCATTGGGAAACCTCCAGCAGCCAGAGTCAGATGAACACCCTCAATCCCGTAGGAAATGGGCCCATCAGTGGAGAGAAACAGCTGGAATACCAGTGTCATGGCAACTGTAAGCCAATTCACATTTGTCTTTTTTTTTTTAAATCCCAGCCCACTACAGATCAAGTCCATAACTCTGATATTAGCCCATATGTCCAATCCTAGTCTATAAATTCCTCTTCACACTCAAGCAGCTCATGCGATGATGCCAAATGCAGGAAGATTACAGACTGGTGGGTGAAAAGTCTTGTGGACCCAGTGGTAGTAGAAGCATCTCAGCGCTGGTGCAGGTCTCCCCATGGCTCCTTCAGCTCCCTGAGTGTGGCTCTTCAACAGGAAGGTGAAGCAGAAAGGATGGGGGTGGGCGGTGGCCTCCAGTGAGCTATTTTTCCCCATCATGGTGCCAAATGAGTTAATCGAGCTGTGAACTGATTGACAGGCTAACCTCCACCCCTTCACTCTTAAAATCCTCAAGTTGACACGTGATTATATAACTAGTACAGTGCAGGACCAGGCAGTGCTTCATTTTCTTGTGTGTATAATAACTATTTGCACACAAAAAAAACCTCACTTTTGTCTTTACAGTAACCAGACTCACCTTTTTTTTCGTAAAAGTGCCTGAGTGAGTCTTCCATTCTTTCTATCAGTAGGGATTTAACTAACACGTGTGACGTAGTGATTACGCCTTGGGCTGCTAACTGTAAGATCAGCAGTTCAAGACCACCATCCAGCTGCACAGAAGAAAGACAAGGCTTTCTACTGCCTTTAACAGTTACAGTCTCAGAAACCCACAGGGGCAGTTCTGCCCTGCCCCATAGAGTCACTATGAGTCAGAATTGACTCGATGCCGTGAGTTTGATATCTTTTTTAATCCTGTGGAAAGCATTTTTAAGTGAAGAAATTTGTTTTGCCTAGATGAAACTCAATTTATTTTATTTTTTTAATAATTTTT
>NW_022111368.1:9997809-10001052 GCF_000313985.2 Echinops telfairi
TTTCATCCAGTTTTCCAAAAGTAGAAGCATTACATTAAAAACATCTAAATAAATATTCTGCCCTGTAAGTTTGGATTCAAGATACTCCCCGGCCAGACAGAAATTCTCATGATTTGCAGAAGATTGGGAAGCCCAAAATAGAAATTGGTGTGATCCTATCAAAGTTGATCCTATACTCTTTTCATATTATAAATTTAGAATTCAATGAGATTGTTTTTGCCGTCAAAAAATATATTCATTACGTCTGTCAACGAGGAAACACTGCAAAAAAGTCACTTTATATTTACGAACAGTGCTCTCAATATACCGCAGAACTTGCCTCCCTCTACTATAATCAATATTCTCATTCAGTCCGATACTTCAGTATTCACTGAGCACCTTGAATACAGCCTCAAATTAAGTAAGATAGAAAGAAACAGACACCACGTAAGCGCCCGGTTCTTTACAGATCCCTTTGTTCTGTGTCATAACATTCTGATCGTCATTCGTCTCTGTCCGGCAGCAACGTTCTTTCCATCATCCAGGTTAGCAACCTTCCAGTATCTCTGACTCCTTCATCACCTTCATGCCCGCCTCCTCCGGGCCGTGTCTTCTCCGATCCATCCAGAACACCTCTTGCAAATGAATCTTCCTAAATCACTGCTTTCATTGTGTCAGTTCCTTCTTCACAAAACTTCCAGGGCTTTGCGCTGCTGGAGAAAAAAGTCCAAATTTCTTTCACAACCGTACGCAATCTGGCCCATTTTCTCCATAAGTATTCTCCTCAGCCTTCCTGGGACAATGGATGCTGGTGACATCTCTCTGTTTTTACCTTGACTTCCTTGAATCCTTGAGAGCAATCCTCTTCTAAATGATTTTTCTCTGTCACAAACTCTCCTTTTACCTATCTTTTAAATGTGAGCTCCTGCACGTTTTGTCTTGGGCTGACTTCCAACTTTTATCCCAAACTCAGAACCACATATCCAGTGATTGGCTGATTGTTTTCGCACCAATGCTCCACCTTCACCTTCATTGTAATGTAGCGCAACCAAATTCTCACTCGATGTGCCAACTGCTTGCTACTAAAGATACCATATTATCTGATCACGCCTGGTAAGAACTAGGAAGATTCCTTCTATCTTTCTCCCTCCGCCTTCACAGTCGTGCTTTAAAGCTTTGCACTCTCCCTGCTCAAAGATCAATTAATAACCCGCATTGTGTCCTCTGATTGTGTGTTTGATTTTCCTTAGGATCAGAACTCCTCCCTTTCCCAGTCCTTACTTCAAATCATATCTTTATGTCTCTCTGCCTTTTAAAATCAAAAGCTAACTCCGCTTCCATGTTCGCCAGGATGCCTTCCAGATTGTTCCAGACAAGTGCTTCCCTACCCATAGCCTCGCCGTAGAATCCATGTGGCATTTTATATCTGCATCGCTTATTAGCTCTCATCCCATTACCTATCTCAACAGTTACGTTTCCCAGTAGATGTGTCATAACGCTTAGCTCTACCATAAGCTCACTCAGAGGAGGGACCTTGTCCACAGTGTCTTTGTATATTAAAAAGCACCTAACACTCTAACCCAAAGAACCCATTGATCTCTCTTGGAAGAAGTACAACCAAAATGCTCCTTAGAGGCAAGTGTGTGGCGAGACTCCGTCTCCAGCTCTTTGGACACGTTATCGGGGAGATACGTCCCTAGAGAAGGACATCCTACGTGGCACAGCGGAGGGGCGGTGAACAATAGGAAGGTCCTCCACAAGATGGATTGAAAGTGGCTGCAGCAAGGGGCTCAGGCACAGGAACCGTTGTGAAGATGGGACAGGACCAGGCAGTATTGCTTTCTGGTGTGCATAGGGCCGCTGTGAGTCGGAAGCCGCTGGACAGCACCTAACGACAACGAAACCAGCACCAGAGCTATCTCGGAAATATTTTCTGGGGGTAGTAATGATGATCATGCTGCACAAGAGGGAATATTCATGAAAAGAGAAGACATTTCATCGTCGTATTTCTTCAGAAACTAGCTTTCCCCCAGTTCTCACTTCATGAACTCTCCTTGTCCCCGCCCATTAAATGTGGGATCTTCTCAGGACTCTACCTTGGGCCTCCTTCTGAGCTTTATCCTAGACTCAGAAATCCACCTCTCTGAGGGCCATTTCTACATTAGTATTCACCGCAACCCAAAGGTGACATACCTCAAACAAAATGACCATCTCGGGCTTCAGTCCGAGGAAGGATCTGAGTGTCCCTTCCCTTCTTGGCAGACAGCCTCCAGTCCCGCACCCAGGATCAGGAAGTAGAGTACGGCCTTCCACCTCCACAGCTGGGCAATGCTGCTTTTCTAAGTTGGCAGGACATACAATTCTTTAGTTTGCATATATTTCCTCGAGTCGTTGGTATCTGTAATCCCAAAGGACACCCACACACATACTCATGAAACAGAAAGCTCAGAATATTGCTGACTAAGCTTCGTCCAGAAGCAAAACAAAACTCACTGCCAACAAGTTGATGCCAACTCACCGTGCTAGGACAGGGGAGAGCTGCCCGGGCGAGTTTCTGAGACTGTAGCTCTTTGAGTAAGTTTAGTACAACAATACAATATTTTGTGTGTTGAGCTTTTGTTTGCTTTTCACGCAACCTGGTACTTTAAGTTTTGATTTTACATTAGCTACAGATAATGGGATCATATTTTTCTGCTAATAAACTTGTTCTTAAACAGTGATAGAATAAACAAAAATTGTGGACCTAAGTTCACTCAGATATTGACCATCTGAGAAACTCAGGTCTTCAAAAAATATTGACCCTAAATATGTGCTTTCACATACATTTTATACATTCTCTGCCTGCCAGAATCATTGTGATAATCAAATGGCATATGGCATGGGAATGTGCACATGCACTTTCAAGCACTGCTTAAATACAGCAGCACAGGGGCAGAAAAAAAGTCAGTTTTGCTAGAGTGCTTGTTAATATATTGATTATAATGTAAATTTTTTATTCAATTGTGTTAGTCTGTGTAGACTAGAGAAACAAATCCACAGACACTCGTGTATAAGAGAGAGTTTTATATAAAGGTTAAGTGCATATAAAGAAAACATCCCAACCCAGTGCTGCCCAAGTCCAACATTAACCCATATGTCTGACACCAATCCACAAAGTCTTCCTCCATCTCACAAAACACACACTATGATGCTGACTGAAGGAGGAAAGCTGAATCAATGAACGTATAAGCATCTCAGCACTGGCAGGGGTTACCACATGGCTGC
>NW_022111368.1:10001245-10002961 GCF_000313985.2 Echinops telfairi
TGAGCCATTTATCCCTCCGCCCTTCAATTAACCCCACATGTGTTTATTGGCCAGGTTGGCACAAGAAACTAACTATCTCAGTGTTACAACTGCCCTTCTGACTCCTGTAATGGAACTGTTCTGAAAGGGAAGGGTTAGGTAGGCACCATCTAGACCTTCTGGTCTCAGGGTTGTGGAAACTGATGGTCACAGGATCCATTAGTTTATGGGACTCCCTCCATCGTCTGATTTTCATGACTCTTTTTTCTTTTGGACAGGGAGATATCAATAGTTTCACCTTAGATGGCCACCCATCTTAGGATTTTTATTGCATGATTTTGCATAACCATGATTTTTTTCAACTTCAGATCAGAGGCATATCTATGGGGAAAATGGTGCCTTTGGCAAGCACTGAAACTATACCCAATCCGAAAATCTGACACCATCTTTTAGATAACTTAATAATAATCATATTATCAGCTCAAAAATGCAAGTCAAGCTTCTGCTATTTTATATAATGCATGATGGTGCTGCATGAAAATTATAGCTGCACCTTACTTGCCTTCATTTGTCTATTAAAAAAACAACAACTCCATGCCATTGAGTCCAGATCAATTCGATGTTTGGGGTATAGCAGCCCTACAGGATAGGGTAGAACTGACCCCTGTGGGTTTCAGGACTGTAACACTTTACCGAAGTAGAAAGCCCTGTCTATTTCCCACAGAGCAGCTGTTGGTTTCGAACTGCTAACCTTGCCGATCACAGCCCAATCTGTAACCACTGTGCCATCAGTGCTCCTCAATTGGTCTTTAGTATACTTAAAGTCAACCTCGACCCTTCCTTTGCTCTCTACATGCTGCAGAGCCAGATCACACCATGTTCACCCATGGAAACTCTCAAATGTGAAAGTACGTTTTAATTTGCTGAAGGAGCTCTCGTAGCTGGTGGTGGAGCAGGGAGGATTCATAGAGACTGCTAGTGGTGGCCCCTTTCGTATGGCAATGAAGCTGAGTACCAGGCGGTCCAGAGCTTAGATGCACCTCTGCTCACCCTATGCACCATCTCATTCTAGCATTTGGAGGAAGCTCTCTGTGCGTTCAGATCATCACTTTACAAGGTTGGAATGTGGGGGAAAAAACAATGCTGTTGTAGAGAAAAACTGAGAAGATTACATAAGGTGACATATTGCATTCCCAGCGCGGTAGCTGATAAAGGTATTTTCTAGACTTTCCAGGTTCATTTCATGACATTGAATATGCCGCATCCCGAAAGGAGCAGCCTTCCTTCCAAGAACAGTGTCCCTTGAACATAGTTAGTGAATCTCTGGCAGGAGGATGTCTTAAGGTGGAAAGAAACAGGAAGGCCAACCATGTGATTTTTGTACTGATGATTACCTAAGGAAAATCCTTTCTTCTTGTATGCACGGGGAGGCTCCAAAAGGCTCATGGGAAAATTCCATTATCTTTCCATTCCGCTTTCTACCAACTTCCCTCTTTGTATTTTTAAAGGTTGACCATGTGCACATTTGAGGTCTGCCCAGAAGTCTGGTTACACAGCAAATGCATTGCCAAGCTTGCAGTTGGGTTTTTTTTAATATTTTTAATTTATCATGTATTTTTTATTTTAATAAATCATTTTATTGGGGGTGCTTTACAGCTCTTCTAACAATCCATACATCAATTGTATGAAGCACATTTGTACATATGTTGCCATCATCATTTCCAACATCTTGTATAT
>NW_022111368.1:10006067-10007265 GCF_000313985.2 Echinops telfairi
TTCATCCAGTCTATCTTATCTAAATAGATCTGTAGAGATAATAACATGCACCAAAAATCAAGCCATAACAAGATAGCTGATGAGTGTGAACACAGCGATGACAACAAAAAGAAAACCAATGACCCATAAAGAATAAATTAATTAAAAGAAAAAATTTTAAAAAGAAAGAAAAATCTGTAAATAGATCAAAGTCTGATTTTTTATCTCTAGGCGTGTCCTCCAGTCAGGTCTGAAGGGGTACCATGCTCCGGCCCCAGAGTCTGTCCTTTGTACTCCCTCAGGGGCTCCCTGCTCTGCTCCCACAGTTGCTCTGCAGCACGCTTTTAGTGGTTTGCCTTGGTGTCACAGGGTCAGTCTGGGCCAGTCTCAACACTGGGTCTCCAGTGTCATCCCCCTTAGTGCCCTGGGCCATCAAGGGATGGCATGTCTCGTACTGGGATCAGCCATATTGTCCACTCTGTGCATTGGCTGTTCAGAGCGGGGATGTCGTCCTCCAAGTCTGGTGGGTCAGGATGTGCTCCACTCTCTCTTCCTCCCCATTCATTTGCTCCCATTTGCTCTGATCAGACATGCCCCTCTTCCCTAGCAGCAGCTTCAGTAAATTCTTTTGTGGGGAGGGGCAGTTGTCCACGTAGCTGGTATGGGTGCTGAGCCCTCAGGCCCCTCCACTGGCTCCCCACTCATGGCTGGCATGCTGCGTTCATCTGGTACTGGCTTTAAATCTGGTCCCTCTTTCCCAATGGAGACACAAGCAATACCCTCCCCTTGGGTAGTCACTGCCCTACTCCCCCATCACACATCTTTTTTTTTCTTTCCCCTTTCCTCCCCCAATCCCTTTTTGGTTGGCTACCATATGTACCCCTGGATTTGGTCTGGCACCTGCCATACTACCTGGACCTCACCCCTGGAGTGTTCGTATACTACAGTAGCTTTTTCCCCGTGTCCCTTTTGTGTTTACCTTTCTGTTCTTTCTTTTATATATATATATATATAAACTTACCTCAGCACACTCATGTTATACTTGTCCTTTTGTGCTTGGCTTACTTCACTTAGCATAATTTCCTCCAGTGCTTCCCATGCACAGGATGCTTCATGCATTCATCACTGCTTTTTAGCGATGCATAGTACTCCATTGTATGTATGTACCAAAGTTTTTTAATCCATTCATCTGTTGATGGAAATTGGGTTGTTTCCAACT
>NW_022111368.1:10008752-10013051 GCF_000313985.2 Echinops telfairi
GCTTGTGGAATTTAAGGGATCTTCGATATATAGAATCATATCGAGACCAAAAACTTTAAATGCTATCAGGCTTCAAGGAAGGGGAACCCCTTGGCTGAAGGGGTCAAAGAGAAATCAGGGAGTGTTCCTTGCTGAGATGACATTTGAGATGGCTATGAATCATGCATATGACATTAATAGTTCATGTGTGTCCCAGCCCTGACTTTGAATTGCCTGTCTTGTTAAATGACTGTTGTGAGCGCATACTAAAAAAAAACAAAAAAAAAAACCAGCCCTCAATATTACAGATACAATCTCTATCCACAGAATGTTCTATTCACAATTGCTCCCCTGAATCTTATTAAGTTGAAAAAGGTTTATAGAAATGTTTTCCTTATCCACATACTCCCATATGACTCTCCACAGAGCAGCAAGATTTACTTTCAAATCTCTCACCTTTGTCATGAACACCAGATCCTAACAGCACATGAAACAAATCTTGGTGCCTTTTCACTTCAAATCCAGTTGATTTGAATCCAAGGGTAGACTGTTATTTTGTAGGACTAGCCACAGGGGCCGTGTAAATGCAGTGAATTTCATCCATAGGTGCCCCATTTGCATTTCATGAGGAGTTCTCGGTGAATAGAGTTTACACAGTCCCTCCTGAATGAAAACAGCAGTGGCAAAGGCAGCATGAACGTGGTTCGTACGGATGCCCAGGCCACCTCATAGCAACCACTAGGTTTCCAAGGACAAATAGCTCCTCCGACCCCAAGCAACTGGATGAGAACATCAAAACATGCCTTGTGCAAGACCTCTAATACCCATTAGTGTTAGGGACTGTTCCCTCGATCATGAGTGACAGAGCCCTAATTATTAAGATAATTAGGAGTTATAACACCGGCAATATTAAAGGGAGAACTTCTAGAGCCCATTAACAATGTTACTTTAAGTGATCTGGCTGTGAACTGTTCAAATCTCTAATTACATTATACGTCTATCTTAAAGGGTGATGTAATTAAGTGATGGGAGAGGGAATTAATGTATAGTGACTACTGTGTAATGCTTGTAAGTACGATTTTCACAGGAACGAGCTTCAAGAATGTCATTTGCTTTTTTCTTCTACTTAACTGTATACAGTAGGTCGCTAAAAAATAAAATGCTGGCTTTGATATACTTAGGTACATTTTGTGCACAAATAGTTTTTGTTCTTTGTCCTCCTATTTCCTTTTGTCCATATCTGTTTAGTGTGTGCACCTCAGCCTGGTTAAAGATAGATGAGGTGCCTTTAGTTATACAGAAAATATTGATTTTATTTTGGGTGATATAAAAATTAAAACATGGTACTTCTCTATAACAAAAATCCTTGCCGCTGCACCAAGAAGAAAGCTCATGATAAATAGAAGAACTCATGAGGCTCCCGAGGATTTCCTTGTACGGGCACCCACAGTCAGTGTCCAGGGGAGTAACTGCCACTGCATCAGGCAGAGTATTCGGTTGGGTAAATCTGCGGCAGAGACATCTTTGAAGTGCTGACAAGCAAAGTCTATCGCTTTGAGGACCTAGGTCTCCCAGCTCAGCCATGCGAAAGGTAGACAATGAGTAAGGAAGGCTGAAGGAAAGTCGATGCCTTTGAATGATGGTGACTGTAAAATTATTGAATAGACCATAAACTGCCGGAACAAAGAACAACTCTGTCTTGGAAGAGGTATAGTGAGAGGGCTCTGCAGAAGGAAGAATGGTCACCCTTTATCGCATATGCCTGTCCTTTGCACATGTTATCACTGGAGAAGGATATTACAGTTGGGAAAGCAAAGAGTGAGTTGAAAAGAGGATGGGCAGACACAGTGGTTGCACCAACGGGCCACTGTTCCGTGTTTTTAAGAAGGGCCCAGGAATGAGCAGCATTTGGACCCAACTTGGTGGCCCCTACCAACAAGATGCCTAGTTGTAAAAACCCACACCAATCTCCTTGCCATCGAATTGGGTCCAACCCATGGCACCCCTACCTACAGCAGGGGAAAAAGGTTTCCTGGAGCAGAACTAGTCCCTGAGGTTTCCAAGATGAAAATCTTTGTGGGAGCAGACCGCGTTGTCTTTCTTACGTGGAGAGTCTGGTAGGTTTGAACAGCCAACCTCGTGATTAGCAGCCCGGCACCTAACGGACAGTACCACCAATGCTCCTTTAAAGATCTGTTAGTCATTCTGACAATAAAACAATAACATTTAAATAATGAATATATCATGGGGGGGGGTTGGTAATCCAAGTAATATGCTTTATATTGCACATACCATTATGCCTTCATTTCTGAGAACAATTTGTCCTGATATCTAACTTGCTTTTTATTTAAAACTCATTAAGATTTAGTTATCCTAACCATACCTGTTGACAATGTTTATATGAGGGAGTGTTTTTAAAATGAGGCTCCAGAAAGGATAACATTTCAAGTTGTCTTTATTAAAAGCATTGCTCTTTATTTTATAAGTCATCTTTCATTTGAAAACTACTAATTCATTACAGTACATAAAATTTATGTATATTGAAAATGTCATTTGCTTGATTTAAAATTAGTTATCTTCCAAGGCCATTCATGCTGGATTAAGGTTAATGTTACCATTTCTATTTCTTCCTTAAAATCAATAATGTCCTTCCGTTCTTTGCTACTATCTGACTTGAGCCTTTTGAGGAGTAAGTAAACATTTAGTGAGGACAACCCTCACCTTTTTTCCTTCAATTCTATTTGTAAATGAACAAGCTGCCATACCAGGCCTCTCTCGTTCCTATTTTAAGGACTTTTTTTCATTTCTAACTTATGGAATAGCAGATGGTCTATTAACTCAGGGACCTGGATGCTATATCCTTAAGTCAAGCACTAAATGTGTTCGCATCGGCAACATCAGGTTGACCATGATTTGTAGAGAGATATAAGGGGGGAAATAAATGATGAGTCTTGTTCTGGCATCTTGTTATAATTCATGCTGAAGGGAATGAGAAATGTGGAATCCTGGATCTACTTACAGGAGCCCTGGTGGCGTAGTGGTTTAGAAGCCATGCTGCTAACAGGAAGGTTAACAGTTCAAAGCCACCAGCAGTTTCACCGTGGTTTCTACTTCTGTAAAGAGTGACAGCCTCAGAAACCCCCAGGGGCAGTTCTACTCTGCCTCACATGGTCGCTATGAGTCGGAATCTACTGGAAGGCAGAGTTGACTAAGAGTCGTACTGGCAAAATCCATTACTTTTATTAATTGAGGTTCATGGCATCTGGAAATGACATGTAGAAAGCAGGGGAAGGAAATGACAGCATACTTCAGGGGATACTTTCGGAGGACAACAAAACACTCGGAATAGGACAGAAAAGAAAGACAAAAAAAAAAACCTGTCTTCATTCACTAAACTTTTTGTACTGATGCCTAATGGATGTGTATCCAATGGGCCAAATGAGAGAAATTTTCCCAAGATCTTTTAATGTCTGTACCAACTGTGGAAAAAATGGGAATGATGAGAGGGGATTCTTTCTCATTATGAAGTGTGTACTAATCATTACCTACTCAACAACCATTTACACTCTCTTTTTTTTTTCATTTCTAATTAAATCCTGATCCCTGTAATCATATGCTTCAAGGGAAATGGTACCAATCCCAAGTCCAGAGAACTGTTCAAATAATCCTCCGTCAGAGATACGTTCAGGCCTGCGTATACGGCAAAGTGCTGGGCAGTGAAAGGTGAGAGGACTCTGCTCTGGACTTCTGATTTATTTCCTTTGCTCAAGGGCTTCCCCTGGCTGTTGTCATGAACACACTTAACATGTCCGAATGTGACACCTGGGAGGGGTGCTGCCAGGAGAATAACGAGTCGGAGGACAACAAAACACTTGGAATAGGACAGAAAAGAAAGACAAAAAAACCTGTCTTCATTCACTAAACTGAAAACCTGGAACCAAACTTCTCCGCAATTATATTGCATTTAAGATTAAAACAAAAAATACCTACCCCTAATTTTTAGGCCATTTCAATGGGCAGTTTCTGCTACTTGCAGCCTAAAGCATGTTGTTTATTGTTTGACTATTCTTAACACTGCTGGAGAGAAGAAATAAAAAGGCAATCCAGGGCCATTCATTCAGAAACACAAAGTACAGTGGGCTTCGTCCTTCTGCTGAAAAAATCAAGTCAATTTGATTTATCAAAGGGTCCTCCCTCGTAGAGCTTTTACAGTCTAGTAGGTTGATAAACATTTAATAATTATGAACAAATGAGTGACTCAATGAAGAACAAATTGATGAAAAATTGGATTCCTACTACAGCATAAAGGAAGCCTGGTGA
>NW_022111368.1:10013493-10014655 GCF_000313985.2 Echinops telfairi
CAATGGTTAACCCACTGCACCACCAGGGCTTCTTGACTCAGTTTAAACATTCTTTCAAGTTTGATATGAGGATTAGCTAGATAAAGTGATAAAGGGCCAAGCATAGTTACTGGCATTCACTTGTTTATGCATTCACTATTGAGTGAGTGCCTTGAATGTACTGGGAGTTTTATTAGCTGTTTGAGATACAACAATAAATAGCTAGATGTTAATCCTTTGCATCTGAATTCCTTTCATAATTAACCACCATCAAAGAATGATCTTCCTGATGCTGTAGCTATATGCTGCTGTGTTACTGGTGGGATTTTTGAAGTTCTTTCTCTCTATGTGAATATGAGAAAAGGAGACTCGACTCCTTAAACAATTTCGCTTGGAAATTGGTGCTGGTTCTTAACTGGGACAAGACGTGTAGCTGAAGTGCTCATGAACAATAAATTGTATCTGACGACAAAGGACAACTATGAAGGTAGGCCACGCTCTTGGTGGCTAGCACATAATTATCTTAAGACACAAGTACTGTGAGCCCAGAGAGCTTTTTCTAGGTAGCTTAGGCTGTGGTAATCCCCAAACCCACTGCCATCTGATTGGTGACAACGTAGAAGGCCCGATCTAATGTTTTCAAGTCTGTCTATGCTTATGGGGCCTGTTGTTGGTAGGTGACATTGCGTCCGTTCTGACCCATGATCACTGTGTGCACAAGAGAATGAAACACCGCCCAGTCCTGCACCATTTCCACACTTGTTCCTATGCTTGAGCCCATTGTTTCAGCCACTCTGTCTATTCTTGAGGGCCTTCCTCTTTTTTGCTGCACCTCTGTTTTACCAAGCATGACGTCCTTCTCCAGGGACTGGTCTCTCTTGACATGTTCAAAGTCCGTAAGACAAAGTCTCTCCATCCTTGCCTCTAAGGAGCACTCCTGTCATGCTTTTTCCAAGACAGATCTGTTTGTCCTTTTGGCAGTCCAGACTCAGTGACATTGAGTCAATACTGACCCATAGCAACCCCCTCTGGGTTTCTGAGACCGTCACTGTTGATGGGAGTGGAAGGCCCACAGTTCCTCCTGAGGAGCTGCTCGTGGTTTCGAATGGCCGACCATGTAGATCACAGCCCAACCTGTAACCACTACACCACCACAACTCCTTCGCTGTCCATGGTACTGTCA
>NW_022111368.1:10015845-10031479 GCF_000313985.2 Echinops telfairi
TGCTGCCTTCTGTAGTGCATTCTTGGGGCGGGGTGGAGGTTGAAGTAGCTAGGATTGGGGCCGGCCTCGCAGACCTCTGTTAGTTCACTGCTTCATGCCGGTATGTTGCCCTCAACTTGGCGCACCAGGTTGAGGTCTGGTCCCTCTCTCCCTTTCCTGTGGTGACATAAACAGTACCCTCATAATTTTCTGACCTAACAGCAGGAGCACTGGGCAGGTAATTCTACCTGGATGCCATCCTGGAACCTCTCCCCTGTTCTTTGGGTTTAAGTGAATCAGAGATATTATGTGTTTTGTCCAAAATTACAGAGTGAATAACTTCTGGTTTTAAATTTATGTCTCTCTGTGTAACCAATGCTTTTACCACAGACTTTAGAAATGTGTGACAAGATATTTAAGCATTACTGTTTCTATGTTACCCAATATTACATATGTGTTGGGTTTTCTTTTTAAGGTACAGGTTACAATTTTAGAAATATGATTGCCTTCTAATTTGGATATTAAAATTCACTGTCACTAAAAATATGTAGAATTGAAGTGGCAAAAATTAAAATTTCTCTGATTCTTATGCCGTATAGTTTAAAGGGGGTAGTCCTGGTGGCGGGGTGAATAAGTATTTCACTGTGAAGCCGAACAACCTCGGAAACCAGGTGGGGCAGTTCTCCTTTCACCAAGAGGGTCACAATGAGCCTGCATTTACTCCAATGATCACAGGGGTGTTGGTTTGGGTTTTGTTTGTAGCAGTATGAAGTGGGGCAGAGTGGTGGCTCAGTGATAGAGTTCTTGACCTTCTTGGAAGTGACGTGAGGTTAAGGTCTGGCCAATGCACCTTGTGTCACCCCCACCCTCCTGTCCGTCAGTGGAAGCTTACGTGTTGTTGAAGAAATTTCAGGACAGCTTCCAGAATAAGATGGATTAGAAAGAAAGCTTGGCGATCTATTGCTAAAAATCACCTAGAATTAAGCCTGGGAATGGAAACGAAAAGGCAGTGTTTCATTTCATTGTGTTGGGGGTTGACTCAAAAGCGGCTAACCACAGCATAACATATAAACAGTGTGTATCTACTCCAGATATTCTTTTAAAAGTAACATTTATTGAAATGAATGCAAGCTCATTCATAAGGATGCACACACACACACACACACACACACACACACACCACTTAGTTGAAGGTCTTAGGGCTTTCCCTTGGAGAACAAAAGCAAAGAGCCCTGGTCCAAGCCTACAAGTCCCTAAATGGCCCAGTGAAACAAGCGATCAACTCTGTACCTTTATATTCTTTGCTTCAGTACACGGCAATATCTTCATCCCTTTCATCAGAAAGGCTAATAGCTTTGCACTTGAACATGAGGATTATGATAGCTGTTGCTGTTGTCTGGTGCCGTCAAGTGGGTTCCAACTCAGAGTGAGCCTGTTTACAATAAAGGAAACGCTGCCCGGTCCTGCACCACCGTCGCAGTTGTGCTCCTGTTTGAGAACAGGAGAACATTGTCGCCACTGTGTCAGTCCATCCTGCCAAAGGCCTGCCTTTCCCTCGCTGCCCCTCCACTTCCCCAAGCACGGTCACAGGCACAATCTCTAAATTCCAATTACAGTAAATTCGGATAGGCCTGACAAAGAACCCCTAGCCTGTTTTCCTGGGGGCATGATTTCATAGCTCACCAAACACTGGAACATTGTCTCTGTGTCATGAGCCTGTTTCCTAAACATTTCCCCCCTAGTCAAAAGCACTGCTACATAAATCTAAAAACTGAATACATTACTTTCACCCATGGTTGGAAGCATGATGGCAATGTAGTTTCTGATAAAATTTAAACTCTGTTGGCTCCAGATAGCTCAGGATAAGATTCTGAAGTCATTTTTTAAATCACTGTAAAACATCAGAGAATTAACCTAGAACACGTGGGGAAGAGGTGTAGAAAGGAAATCCAATGAAGTGTAACAAATGTTTGAGCTAAAATTAGTGAGATTATTAACATTTGAAAATTATGAACGCAGCAGGAGCACTAAAACATTTTCATTTTTAAGAGCATTCTATCAGAAACGCACTCTGAAAACATGTACAGAACTCAGAAAGGCACAATGAGTAGGATCGAGTTTAATGAGGGCACTGAAGCCCAGAGGAGGTCTCAGCTTTGCCTATTGCTTTTTTTCCTTTTTGAAAGTAAGCATTAGGATCAAAATTTACTATTTTAAAACAAAAGTCTTGAGGAACTGTACACTTCTGTGTTCATCTTAAATTGTCTTCGTGATGCCCTGTTTATGGATGTGTGAATATTCACAATGGAACAATAAGTTAATTCAAAGATTTGTGCTTTCAACTCTAACAAATGGTTTTTTAGTTTTTGTGGGATGTTTTGCTTGCTTTTTAGGTTGGTTGTTTAATATTTGTCAGCATTAAGAATCCCACTGTTTCAAGGAACCAGTGTTCATGTGGGTAACTCTCGGCCTTTGTGTAAGAGAAGTCAAAATAAGTATGTGCACAACTAAGAGTCATGAGATGCCTACAAAACTGGTGCTGCAAACTGGCCCAAGGACCGAACCTCTTTTCTAGAAACCCAGTGCCTATACAAAGACTAAGGAAAAGATTCCCTTTTTTCAATATAGGCCTTTCTTTACAGTTAAAGTAATCTGACAGCAGCACCATTTCCATATAACAAGAATTAATTTCTGTGTCTGAATTTTCTGCATCAGCAGCTTCCACTCTGCTAACTTTTATGAAATATTATTCTAAGCGTTCATAAAATTAGTTCTGATTTTACAGACAACTCTATCCAACGAGCATACATTGGCTGACATTCTTGGTAACCAATCTAAGATTACCAATGAAGCTGATAATTATTCTGATGGTTATGCTACGGCATGACAAAGCGTGATGCACTTTAAACATTCTTTTATGAGCTGGAATATAAGGGAAATCAATGTTCGTTCTCAAGTGACTTAATTTTATCACCAATACGGAAGAGGGAAAATAGCATTTGCAAACAAATTCGGTGTGAGTAATTGGAGTTCAGTAGTAGACGTGCAGACCAACCCACTGCCCTGGACTCAATGCCCATGTGACCAGCTGGGGTGTCCAAGGCTGTATGTGTTTATAGGAGCAGGCAGTCCACCTTTCTCCTATGGAGCAACTGGCGAGTTTGAAACGCCGAGCTTTCTAGGAACAGCCCAATGTCTAACCCACAGCACTAGGTGGCTCTTTAGTTTCAGGGCAGTGGTACTTAATGGTTGTGCTCGGTATGTGCCTGGACACTTTTTAAAATGCTGAGATTCAAAAGACCTTTTGCTCATGTGACATAGGTGTATAAATATCTACAGCCGTTGAAAATCAAAACTGATAAAATTTCAAATAATGACCCACTCTTTAAAATATCAGTGAGTTAATGCTTAGCAACATGTTTTAGTTTTAAAAATAGAACTATATTTTCTATAAGAAGAGACATTTAATAAGACTGATATTATCTTAAATCTGGCTTACTAGGAAACAGGTGCATTCTCGTGTCTATTCCTCTATGAAATCTCTTGCTGTGTGGGTTTGGTTAATGGTTATGAAGAAAGCAAAGCCTTACCCAGATAAGTATTTGGAAAAGGGGTGGAATATTTTAGTGGCCATTTTTAATTATTATAGACATTTCTGATACTGAAGTTATTATCTTAAAAGTTAGAAACAGTGGAGAATCTAAAAACATATCAATGAACATTTTGCAGTCGCTCATATTTAAATTCATTAGTCTACCTTACCCTAATCATTTACCCATCTAGGATTTTGTAACATCATCAATTAACCATTAGGAAAATATTGGTTCTCTGAGTTATACAGCTGACACATTTTGTTACACACTATCTAGAAATTTCTTTAATTAACATCACCATCAATCTCATCAGAAAAGTCTTTCAGTGTTAGGAAACTGTGAAGCTCAGTGTCAGATGGGTGTTTTCAAAAGTTCTCATTCTCGCTGGTAAAATCCAATCTTATCAAATACTGCTTTCCTTGAAGTGACGGGCGACATCTTTCTCTCTCAAGAAAAGGTCTGCCAAATGCGCAAGTGTCAATGCAGGTAATTTGCCTCTCAGGTGTTCTTCCAGGTAAAGAGGGTGTCGCCAGAAATAAATATAGTTAGTTTAGCTCACAACTCAAAGATTCATGCAAGTGCTATTCTTGAGATAACCATTGTACCTCAGTATGTATACTTCCTATGCCATCAGAGTATTAAAAAGGGCCAAGGATTAATGAAAACAATCACTTTCAATGCACCATCAAGGCCGTTCTTAAGTAAAATGGACATTTAACATTTGAGCAGTAGGGGCTGGGAACATGTGGCAATAAAGAGTCTGAGTGTTATGAGACAAGGTTTAGTGCCACTGTCTTGATTTGAGCCTAGACACCAGCAATTTGCCCACCATTATTTCAACACCATCAATGCAAACATCCACGCAGGTTGAAAAGAGCAAATAACATCCTGTTAGCATTTTGAAAAATCGGTTTGATGTTGGGACCCCTTTTATAAATTTAGAGTCTTCTGGCTGCCTGGGTATCACAGTTGGGGAACTACTGAGTTAGATAATGGGTAAAAGATATATCAATAAAAATAACTACATAAATATGTGAATGAATGAGTGAATGCAGTCACTTTACAGAAAGCCTCAGAAATAAAATAACTCAAGAATGCGCTTTAATGATAGTGGAAAGACAGCTTTAACTACTGAAACAGCTAGACTGTGTTTAAAGAGAAGAGCATATACTTTGAGATCTTTGCCTAAAAAGAGCCAGTACATGAACGTATCAAGGGCTAGATAGGTAACAGTCGGAGAGACCATATCTACCACACTGCAAGTCCAAGCAGAGTGAGAGTGTAGCGGCCCAGTGAGCCCTGCCCTGCTTCAGCTTTGGGAGCAGGAATGGGATTTCACAACTGCTTTCTATCCTGCTGGCCTCAGTGGGGTTTATGGCAGGGAAGTTTATATAACTCTCAGTACTTTGCAATTGATTAAAGAGATTTTTTCTGTATTAAAGAGATTTATCTTTGTGTTTTTAAAGAAAAATACTAAGAAACTGGAGTGTATCATATCAAGAAAAAAAATAGGTTAGTGAAATGCTGACAAACTTAGACAAAGTTCTTATAGGAAAAATGAGTAAAATGCATGCAGGCAATCCACATTTCAGACCATAAATCCATTTTTTTAAAAAAAGGCAAACAAAGGCAATAAAAGCTAACAATGGTTGGAGCTGCAGTTAATCTTTAGAATTCAATTTATGCCTTGGCAGTTTACTCTGTGTTTGGTGAACACGGGTTTCTGAAAGGTTTTTGGCTTCAATTCAGGCAAGAGCAAAACAAGGCTGGAAATGTACAGTATTATGAGACTCTCAGATTCATGCCAAAGACTGCGACTTGCCGCTCATTTGTTTTAAAGTTTGTGCATCTGATTATAAGTGTCTTTAATATGGTGTTTTAAATTTTTAACAGAATAGGATAGGTCTAAAAATGAAAAGTAAATGCAATACTAATGTGTATTGATATTTAAAGAATGTTGATTTTCCATAGCTGGTTTACCCGAGGACTACATTACACATTATTTCCAAGGTGTTTTTAAGTCCTATTTAGACCAGTTGTTGATCACTTTATTACTGTTTAATAAGCCATTAAGGAAACTACATAACTGCTGCAATATAATTATTTATTAAACCTTTTACAGTGAAATGAGTACTTAGGAAGAGCGAACTGTCTCGGTTTTATCTTAACCAGTAATTATAATGTATTTACCATGTGTTTTTTTATGTCACTGAGGCATGGTAAATTGTATGTATGGTGATTTCACATTTTATCCATAAGAGTGGTTATTTTATAAATGTGCTAAATTTAATTAGAATATATATAGCCAAGAAAACCCAGCAACCAACACAAAGCCCCACCCACCTGGCCCTTTGTTTCTCTGCCTTGGTAAAGTCCCTTTACTCCAGAATAGATTCAGAGCTTTGCACAGGAGTCAGGACTGGGTGGCAGGTTCAAGACAAACAAAGACTTGTTCCAGGAAGTTGCTGGTGAGAAAAACCTCCCCACCTGCTGCATTAGGAGCCAAGAGCCCAGGTGAATCAGCATCCCTGTGGTGTTTGTGTGTGCGCCCATGTGTATGGATGCAACTGCTGCCTGAGCGCTCTTACCTCTTCCACGTTCTCCATGGGCACCTTGAAGCGACCATTTCTAGTGCCCTCCATCTGAGACTGGTCTAGCTAAGCATTCAAGTGTGTATATCAGGATGGGGGCGGTGGAAATGTTGTCCCTGGGCGGTGCACGCAGGTAAAGCACCTGACTCCAGTCCCAAAGGTGGGTAGTTAGAACTCACCCAGAGGCCCTGGGAAGCCAGACTTGGTGCTCGACTGCAGAGAATTGCCGCCTGTGAAGCGCTTCTGCTCTGCACAAATGGGGTCGCCCTGAGCCAGAGTCGGCCCGACAGCCACGGGTTTGGTTTGATTGTGGTGCTGTGAATACAAAGTCTAACTGAGGAAAGGGAGAAAGAAAAAATGACAGCTATAGGCAAAAACAAAAAATTAGGTGGCAGGGGTGGGGTTAGGGGGGTGGGGGGTGGGGCGGAGCAGAAGCAACACAGAGAAGAAGGGCTTGATCCGAGAGCACAGCTAGCTAGCGCCAGGAGCCTCCCCAACAAGGGACTGGGAGTTCAGCATGGCCCTCCCCGAGCTCCCGCACTCGCTCAGCAGCAGGGACTGCAACCTGGTGCTGGAGAACGTGAGGAAGATGTGGACCGAGGTCCGCAAGCGTGGCAAGGGCCAGAAGTCCACAAGGCCCGCTACATCTCCAAGATTTCCTGTGTGGCCACTCCTTGCAGTGCTGCGAACCCACACATCGCTGGCAAGTAGAGCCGCACCGCCACGCCGGGAAGCCCTGCCCTGCGTCTCCAGAGGGGTTGCTAAAATAATTTTTTTAATAAATAAAAAATTAGGGGAACCTCCAAAAGTCCATACAAGACTAATTTTTTCCCAATAGTTTTATTGGCTCATAATTTACATGCCCTATAATTCAATAGTTCAATGATAGCAAAGAGAATTGTACAATTGTACCATTACGATATCAATGTTAGCGCATTCCAACCCTCCCACCACCGCCATGGTTCAATCGCCTTAACATGAGTGACGCAATCACAATCTGTCCTAGTGCTCCCTTCCCCCATCCCGCCTTCATTATTTACCCGCCCCTGCAATCCCCTTTCTCTTCCTCTCACCCCCCACCCCTGTATCCGCTATATACACCTTTTGTCAGTTATTATCATTATGCATCCACTCCTCCGGTGCTTCACAAACTGGGAAACCCAACAGAAACAATAAAAAACAAAATCTTAAAAAAAAACAAAATCTAAGTAAGGTGGTAAGGATAAAACGGTAATAAAATAAAGACAAAAATATAAATAAATAATGGGTAAGAAGGAAATGATTCCCATCATCAACATTCAAAAGCCAGGGAAGAAATGTCTGTCATGGAACAAGTAAGAGATACATGCACCCAGAACCAATTCAAGTCAGGTCTAAAGGGAGGGCCACTGGCCCAGTATCGAGTTCAACCAGGCACTATCTAGATTTCAATGGACAGAGAGCAATTTTAGTCTATCTAGAGATAGAAGGATCCAAGGCATGCTTGAAAATTACTACATAAACACAAGGTGACGATCCCTCATACACGTTAGTTTCCTTAGGAGGATACAGATAAACCTAAATGTGGATCTGAGCTCTGCCGCTCTCTACCTATGTACTCCTGGACAAGTTATTTAATCTCTGGTCTCCTTCACGGGATTATTGTGAGGCTGAAATAAAGGAATCCGTGACAAGAGCTCAACATTATGCCTCGCAGTAAATAGCATTCATGATTGTCGCTGTCTTTGGAGGCTTGTTGGATAAATTCTTAATTTTCCATTTATAGTTCCTGTACTGCAAACAGCTGGTTAAGGGGAAGGATGTGGGGTGAGCCGGCATCTCTCTCCCCATATTCATTTATCAGCCCACTAACTACTAGTCCCTTGCTGGTGTCTCTGTGTGGCTTGGTCACAAATGCCATAGGGCACAAAACATGCCAGCGGTGAAATCATAGTCTGTGGTTTCAAAATACCTTCATTGTGGTGACAAGGCCGGAGCAGAGGACGAGGACTAGGACCTAGCGCATCATTTCCCAAGGATTACCATGGTTTGTCCTCTTTAACAAAATGCATTAACACGCGCAAGTATTCGTCCAGACACAATTTCCCCAACTGTCTCATACACTTCTTTTTTTCCCCAGTGTGTTTCTTCAAATCAAGATCCAGAACCCTCTTTAGATTGCGTATTGCTTGTTGTACTCTTAAGTCTTGTGTAATTTACCGCAATCCTTCCTACCTCTTTACTCTTTTGCCACTGACTTGTTGATGAAAATCATCTTTCTTGAAAAAAAATTCCCTTATTTTAGATTTTGCTGACTTGTAGCGGATATATTTATCTGACCCTGAATTTTCTGTAAATTAGTAATTTTTTTTTTAGAGTGATGCTGTCAAATAGGGCTTTCTGCAGTGATGGAAGTGTTCTGTATCAGCAATATCACATATGGTAGTGCCTACATAAATTCTTTTAGGAGAATCGGCACTAAGCTGATTCCTATGGTATAAAGTTTAAGGATGTCCCAAATTTTCCAAACTGCTGTACCACTCCATCACCTCTAACATCAACTATACTGCTCCACACAATACTCACCTTCCATCTTTGGATTCAGTATGCTGTAACATCTCACAAAACACACAGTTGTGTATGCTGGCGAGTCTCAGATCCATGGATCAGGCATTAGGCTGAAGGCTTCTTCTGATGCATGTGGTTGTAAGAGCTGATGAACTTAATCAGCAGGTCAAGTAAAAGGTTGCTGACTCACAAGGTGGCACACCAGGTCAGATGATAGGCTGCTGGCTCAAGTTCCAAAAGTGGGGAAGTAGGAGGGCTTGAATGATGATGAGCTGGATGCAGCAGATTCCAGAGAAAGAGAGAGAACTTTGCCAGAGCATTCAAATATATGAATAGAGACCATATTCTTTTAAAACAAACAAACAAAACCTGCCATTACTTAAGCAAGGTCATGCAAGGACATAAAGGCTGATGGGGATAAAGGTGTTGATCTGAGTCATGCCCCCCAGTAAGATAGTGACTTAAGCTCTATCTCATCCTATTCCTGTCTCAGGAATATAACAGACTCCCCAATGGGACCCAAACCACAGGCAAACAGACACAGTACAAAATGGAGAGTAGTTACACCAGATCACAAAATGAGAGTGACTACATGATTATAGAACTGCCAAATGGCATAATTACATAACTACAAAAGCATTGAAAGTCATGGCTCATTCAAACTAAAACATAGCTCCGGCCATCACAGTTTCCATATGCACCTTATTCACATTGTAGCCAGCTGTCCAGTCCCCTTGGTGGCTCACAAGTATGCATAGTGCCACCCAATCATTGCATGGACATCACAAAGAAACTAGGTCTCAAAATTCTCAAACTCACTGCTGACAGTCATTCCCAGCTCGTAGAGAGAAGCCCTGGTGGTGCCGGGGCTACACTGGGCCTGCAGTTCGAAACCATCAGCCATTCTGTGGAAAAAAGACAAGGCTTTCTACTCCTGCAGAGACTTTCGGTCTTGGAAACCCATAGGGGCAGTTAGTCCTACCCCATCCCAAAGGGTCACTATGAGAAGACTCTATGGTTCTCAACCTTCCTAATACTGTGACCCTTTCATACAGTTCCTCATGTTGTGGTGACGCCCCAACCAGAAAATTCTTTTTGTTGCTACTTCATACCTGTAATTTTGCTACTGTTATGAATCAGGCGACCCCTGTGAAAGGGTCATTCGACCCCCAAAGGGGTTGCAACCCACAGATTGAGAACCACTGCTGTAGGTAGAACAGCCATATTAAGTAATTCAAAGATGTAGTAAATCATCAAGACTTGCTTCCCAGGTGCCTCTGGGTGGGTTCAAATTGCCAACTTTGGGGATTGTAGTCAAGTGCCTTAACTATTTGCACCACCCAGAGATTTCATTTACATCACCCAGATTATGAAATGCCTACTTGATTCTTTAGCTAGACCATCTTCTTAGATGTATAGCACTAGAAATGCTCACTTCAAGGTGCCCACTGGGAACCCTGGGAGTGGCAAGAGCTATCACTTCACCCAGTAGATGCACTCATACATGCTGGCACACACACCAGCCCCACCTGAATATCGATTCACCTGTGCTCTGAGCTCTTATGGCAGCAGGTGTGTAGGTTTTTCTCCCCAGCACTAGTAAGCACTTGAAATGAGCAACTAAGTTTGTAGTTTAAGTTATTAAGTTTTTCATGATTTAATGTAGCTATTTTCGAACAACAGCAGTTCTAGATAACTGGTTAGGTTCATGTTTGATTTCTCATTTCTTTCTTCTGATCTGAAAAAAAAACAAAAGACATTTTGATGGAATATTTCCTTGAATAGAACTAGGTCTGCCTCAGATGTTATTTTTGTTGCTGCTGCTGTTGTTCGTACCACTCACTCCTGGGGAATCCACGTACAGCAGAACAGAACGTGGCCTGCTCCGGCGCCACCCTCACAGGTGTTCCTATGCTGGAGCCCATTGCTGCAGCCCCTGTATTCATGCATCTTCTTTAGGGCCTTCCTTGTTTTCACTGCCCCTCCACTTTACGAAGCATGATGTCCTTCTCCAGGGACCAGTCTCTCTTGACAATAAGTCCAACATATGTAAGATGAAGTCTCACCATCCTTGACTATAAGGAGCATTCTGGCTGTACTTCTCCCAAGACAGATTTGTTTGTTCTTTTGGCAGTTCATTGTGTTTTTAGGATTCTTCCCCAGCACCATGATTCAAAAGCATCACTTCTTCTCTGGTCTTCCTTAGTCACCGTCCCACTTTCACATGCAGATGAGGTGACCACCAGTTCCCCATGAGGCCACTGATGATGTCGCCGAGCGTTAACTTCATCAAGCACCAACAGCTTGAGCGGCACAGTTTATCATTTATCACAGTGGATTATATCCGTTAAGACCCACCGCACCGCTGTCAGGCATGTATAATTATCTCTAATTCACATCATGAAAGATAGACGGATGAGAGGTGAGTCGTCACACCAGGTCACACAGACAGAAAGTTGGCATTTGAACCCAGGTCAACTGACTCAAAATCCCACATGATGCTGGAATCCCTGGTGTGATTATGGCTCCAAAATAAAGCGATTCTCTTCCTGTCACATCCTTATTTTGAATCCGTTTTCTCATGGACCTTAAATTCTGGAAGGCACAGATTTCTTAAAATACCTCTTCTATCTTCCTCAGTGCATTCACCCATTTTTCCCTGCCTGCTGTTGGACAAATTCTGAGAGATGTTAATAGTGATTCCATTGTTATCAGCCATCTGTTCTGAATAAAAGAAAATCAACTCCTCAAGGTTTTGTGTTTTTGTTTGTTGTTTTTAATAGGCAAAAAAATGGATTGGTTTTATTTTATTTCATAGTCATTTTGCGTTGTTTAAAATAACTGAGTGTAGAATAACGCAGGGGGGAAATTTAGCTAGTGCTAGGTGCCATGGCTGCTAGAATGTTGCCACCAGTTCACTGCTCTTGGGTAACATATTGTTTTGCAACCTTAGCTGAGCAATAGGCAGAGCATTGGCAAACAGGCAGGGAGGGGGTGGCATGTGAGAGCTCACAACCTTCTCTTTGGTGACTTGGCATTTGGTGCAAAATGGCTCAACACCCTCTTTCATTTCTTACCTGTATCTGTTCAGAAAGGCAGAATAAGTCATGATTTCCATGGGATACAAATGCAGTGGTGATGCCCAATGCTGGAAAGAAAATGGGCTCTGAAGTCCCTTTGGGTTCAGATTTCAGTTCTATCATGGTCTCACTGTGTGACCTTAAGCAAGCTGGTCATCACTTCTGTGCCTCTGGTTTCTCGTCTGTGAAGTGGAGAGAAGGCCCAACTTTGTAATGTTTGTAAAGACAGGCATTCCCGTATGGGTGCTATCTGGAGATGAAGGAGAGTGATTTGAGTAATTCAGTGGAAAAAGAATGTTGCTGATGCAGACACAAAAGCCCTGTCCGTAAGTAACTAGCTCAACTGCCTTCATTAAAGAAAAGTCCCCATCCTCATGGGACAACAAGGATCCAGGGCTCAGCAGTGACACTAAATCAGAGTCATTATCACCTGTACCATTGGAAGGTGAGGTCAGTTTAGTTGGTGTTGAACTGAACAACCAGCAGTCATCTTTCTGTGGTAGAAGGAGCAGGCCATGGTGGTCAACAGAGAGGACATCTCTGGACTAGGACAGGATTTGGACCTGTAAAAGCTGAATGTGTAGAAGAAATCTCCATTCCTCAGTCCTCTTGCCTCCTGCCTACCTGTCAGTCACAGCCTTCACCAACCCTGCTGCTCCAGATACGGACTCTGAAACCCACCAGCTCAGCCCTCCCCAATTCTTTTTTATTTATTTATTTAGCATTTCATTAGGAGCTCTTACAGATATTATTCCAATCCATGGTTCTTTTAGATCAAGCATAATTGTACAATTACTGCCATCATCCTTTCCAATACATTTTCTTTCTTCTTGAAATCTTTGATATCAACTCCCCTCTATACCCCCCTACCCTACTACCCTCATGGACACTTGTTATATTATACATTATTATTATTATTATTGCTGTTTTTGCCATGTCTTACACCATCCAATGGATCCATTCACCTACAATTCTGTTGCTCATTCCCCTCGAGTAGGGCTAGGCGTTCATCATTGCTATCAGTTTCCCCTTCCGTCTTCCCCCCACTCTCTTCCTGTGCTCTCAGGGAATCATAACTCCCATTACCATTTGCGAGAGATTTAGCTATCTTGAATCTCACGCATCGAAAGATCTTGATTGTACAGGTGTACATATGCAGGTCTAGCAAGATTAGTGAGGCAAAACTAAGACCATAATAGTAGGGGGAGGAAATATTAAAGACCAAGAGAATAGTTATATCGTTCACCAGTGCTGTACTGCACCCTGACTATCTCATCCCTGTCATGTGGCCCTTCTGTGAGAGACTGTCCAGGTAACCTGCCCAATTCTTCACAACCCTGCACATGGCTGGATTGGTAAATCCAACCTTCTCAATTGGACTTTCTGCTACAGGCCTGAAATTTGCCTTACCTGAGTGGATCCTGGAGTCACCGGGTAGTTCAGGAGATTCACACCTGACTGCTAACCAAAAGGTTAGGGGCTCAAGTCCACCCAGCGGTACCGCCGAAGAAAAGTCTGGCAGTCTAAGTTTGAAAAATCTGCATTAACAATCCTACAGACCACAGTTATACTCTGGCACTGTAGGATCACCGTGAGTTGGAATCTACTAGATGGCAACTGGAAGGGGGATGGGGCAGAAGATGGTTCCCACGGAGACCAGCCAGCCTGCAACCTAAACCCTGAGGCCTTCCCAAAACCTGGTTTGTACTCAAGCAACCCTGCTGGGACTGGACCGCTGCCTGAGCCTTAATATGATCAGCCAGAACCCTGAAACCCAGCCTAGCCTTTATTAGCCCCTCCACCCAGGTGCTGGACCTTGTCCCAAGTCCCCAGCTGTGAGCAAGTCCTCAGCCAAAGGGACAGACCACCTACAAACAGAGCCTGCCACCCGTCTGCCTCAGCTCGCAGACTCCAAGAAAGCTGGCACGGCCTGGTCAAATGTTGAGCCTTTGAGGTCTAAGCCTGAGAGCTAGGTCCACCCGCTAGCCAATGTTTTCCAACGCCATCACTTCTCCATCTCCCACCATCTGCTTCACCTTATCCATTATGCAAACTTTTCTTCTCTCCTACATCTTTTCCCTCCCTTTCATTTTTCCTTTCTTTTCTCGTGTCATGTCTGCATGTACTTCTTTTGAGACATGCTTGGCCTTAGAAAATATTGTAAAATCTTGGCTAGCAGTTCAGACAAGGTTCAGGCATAAATAGACAATGTCTTATTTTTTTTCTTCCACAACCCATCAAGCAGATGCCTAGCACAATCTTATTATTCTTATTATTGATGTTTGCTTACCTCATCAGGCAAAGACCTGGCATTTCCTGGCAGCACTGGCCAGGCTGAGTAGCCAGCAAAACTTTGGTTCTGAGAGGCAGCTGGTCCCTGCTCATTGTTTGCCTCACACAAGAGACAGGCTGTGGAATGCACCACCCTGGGAGAGTGTTCTGAACTGGAGACAGCCCAGCCCTCTCAGCCATCTGATCATGTGACTCCCTATTCACCGCTTCCCCCACCCCCACCCCTTGCACCCCTCGTGTGTGTTCTCCCTTTGCTGGTGAAGAACTAACAAATCAGCTCTCCTGTTTAAAGCTTGACACTATTACTGTAAAAATCAAGGGCTAACAGAAGTGCTACTAACACTTTTATGTCCAAACAGCTCTTTGGAAAGAGTGAGCAGCACCCTATTTGTGGAAAAGGTTGTTTCTTGGCATGTGGCATGTGCTACTTGACTGTCACACAAATTTGGAGGACCCAGGAGAGTGGGCACGGCCTTCTTGGCAAACAGTAAAAAATATATATGCACAGTTGAGTCTGGAAAGATATCTATCTATTACATGTTTTCACTTTTCTTGCCTAGTGGAATGCTCCTGGAACCAGGACCCAGGACCCAGATTGAAACTCAGACCTTTTCATGAAGGATCACTTCAGTGCTTTGAACTCTTCACCTGAGAAGAGTATTTGACCTAAATTAACTTTGCTTCTAATTCTGGATGTGGGCGAGTGCATTAGTGATTCCAGAAGCACAACCCCTTTAAGACTCTGTGCCTTCCGAATGTAAGGTCCTTAGATTTGGGCTCAGAGGATTCCTGAGTGGAGCGCTGGTGGACTCTAATCCAGACATGAGGGTGTATTCTCTCTCTCTCTCTCTCTTTCTCTCTCTCTCTCTCTCTGTTTCTCTGCTGAGAGGGTTTAAAAGCCTCCCTCTTATTTGCATTACTGGCTGTCACAGTGGTCCAGATGAGGGTAGATAGTCCTTATTTAGATGGTGGCTAAGCAGAATCATTCTTCCTCCTTCCATCCCCCAAATTCAGACTTGGTTCTGGCAGGGTTCCCTTGGTGTTAAAAGACATGGCTGCCATGCACAGGCAACACCACCATCTTAGAAGACTCCCTATGGACCCCAAATGTTCTCCTTTAGAATGTTCTCCTAAAAAAAAAAAAAGTTCTCCTGACAGAAACAGCAACTGCACTGTTCAGATGGGCAGGGTTTAGAGCTTAGAGTTTAAGGACTCAACAGCAGCTACCCACAATAACAACCTGTAAGCCAACTATCTGCATGTAGGCATTCTAATCCTATTAGAAAGGAACCCTGGTGGAACAGTGGATTAAGCATTGGACTGCTGTCAAGAGGTCATTGGTAGCAGTCTGCTTCTGTAAAGATGTATAGCCTTGGTAAATCATATGGGACACTTCCGTGGTCAGAATGGACTCAAGGGCGGTGGACTTCATTCCATTAGAAATCTATGAGGGGGCTTCGAATTGTTTGTTGAGAATCCCATCATCTTGTGTTAGGCAAGATTCTCTAGAGAAACAAAACTAGGACACATGATTTTAGATAGATAGATAGAT
>NW_022111368.1:10031804-10049944 GCF_000313985.2 Echinops telfairi
AGCAGGCAGCAAGATGGGGCAGCAACAGTCAGTAGTGAGGGAGCTTAGCGAAGAAGGAGCCTTGGTGGCATAGTGGGTCACAAATTGAGCTGCTAACCACAAGGTCAGCAGTTCAAACCCACCAGCCATTCTGGGGAGAAAGATAAAGCTATCTGCTCCCATAAAAATAAAATCCTTAAGAAACCCAAAGAAGCAGTTCTATTCGGTCCATTAGGGTTACTCTGAGTTAGAATCAACTCAATGGCAATGAGTCTGGTTTTGGCTTTGGCTTTGCCTTTGACTTTGGTGGAACACCTATGTTTAACAAACTAATGTATTTTCTCTCTTTAGATGCTCACCACCTAATAGAGTGTATGTGTTTCCTAAAGCTGTCATAATAGGGTGTCACAAACTGTGTGAGTTATAACTGCATCACAGTTTTGGAGGCTAGTAGTCTGGATTCATGTTTGTACGCTCTCTGTCTGCTCTTAGGTATGATCCTTCCTTGCCTTTTCCAGCTTCCTATAGCCCCAGGGATTCCTTGGGATCCCTTGACTTGTAAATGAATCCTCACATGGCCATTTTTCTTCTCTCTAGATCTTTTCACTAACATGGGATTAGGACTCATCCTCCTCTCCTGCACTGGCAGGAACTCACTTAGCCTAACTGATAACATCTTTAAAGAGGCTAACACAAAGTCAGGTTGCTAGGAATCAGGGATTCAGACTTCAACATACATTTTTCAAGGACACAATTCAAACCTGAACAGAGGAGTAACAGCCAGTTCACCATCACACCTGTAAACAGCTCTACCTTTGCATCCTGAACAAAATGCCCTGGATGTCTGTCTCTTCCTTGTAGATCATATGAGTTTCTAGCATTCCTATAAATTTCCATTCTAATTAAATAGGGAGTAGGTTACAGTGGTTATGCCAGAGAAACCCAAAGATGTGTAAAGATTCCAACAGAAAGAAAATTTACTTCTCAGTTAATTATCCTAAAGGAGCGTTCTAGGTTGATGGGTGGCTCTCCACATAGGGATTCTGCAGCCCAGATCCCTCCCCACAGTGAGGTGAGCCATCCTGTCTTGCTTCAGGGCAAGGCAGCATGAAAAACAAATATCTGCTTCTGAAAGCCTTAGCTTAAAAGTGACAACTATCCCCTCCCCTCACATTATTTTGGTGAAAACTAGTATTGGTTTCACCTAGATTCAAGCTGGGCTGGGACATTTGGTTCCTGGCTGGCACGATGTTCCCAGAAGCAAGACCAAAACCGCTGCGCCTCCCCCCTGGTCCTCCCCCACTGAACTGCTCCTACACATACATACACACACATTTACAGGAATTTCTTTGAGCTGAAGGTGCTGCCAGGTCTCTGCCTTGCTATGATGAATCTAACATCTGCTAAAGGCTAACTCTAAGTAGCATTTTAAGTTTAATCTGAACCTTTCCTGCTTCATTAAGATGCAAAATATCTTAGATCTACACCTGCCAATCCTCACACACCCACTTCTACTTCTCAACGTGTTTCAACAACTGGTAAAGAATCCCAGTTACCCTGAAAATTCATATGAATTGCTGTGACACGAGTACTGTGAAAAGAAGATTCATTTAAGATTCTTTGCAGGAACTGAATAATAATGATTTCTATCATTGTGGGTTGAAATAGAACTAAGAACATGATTATTAATGAAAAATAAGTTAAAATAAAAATATCAATGATATAGCTAGAGACTCAGAAATATGATAAAAAGGCACTTTGTCAAACATCAGTTTTATTATCTTCATGTATACCTATGTATCTATCTCTCTATATATCTAGTACATGCATCTCTAAATCTACTCAAGATCTCATATTCAATAAGGTGTTTATTTACTATAGCTGTGTTCAGAATATGCAAAAATATAGCACAGTAAATTTTTTAGAATTAAATGAGATATACTTATGAGAATAGCTAAAATAAAAAGTAATGATAACACCAAATGCTGATGACGATGAAAAGAAATCTGATCACTTATACCTTGCTGGTGGGAATGTAAAACGGAATATCCACTCTGAAACATAGCAATTTGGCAATCTGCTTTGAATCTCAAATTAATCTCAAATTAGATTAACCACGTGGCTCATAAAATGTTTCTTAGCCACTTATCACAGAAAAAATTAAAACATATTCATATAGAAACAGGAACACACATGTTTATAGCCACTTCATTTGTAGTAGCTCAAAACTAGAAATTCTCCAAAGGCCCTTCCTTCTCAGTTGAGCTGCAGCATCAGACCTCAAGTGTGAGAGAGGCTCACTTCACTGCAGACCTGAGACCCACCATTTGTGTGTAGTCCTGGGCAAGTGGGCATTTCTGCGGGGAGTGAAAATTGGCATGGTTCCTGGGAAGGCTAATCCCTTTCTAGCTACAAATCCCAACCCATTCGGCTCTGTTTATGGTTTGAAATGGCATTAGCCTACACACCAGCCTGAAGTATATGTCACTGGCCCCAGAGAGGTGCAAGCTGCAAGACAGCCACTGGAGCGTGAGGGACTTTTAGTCACTAAAGTTCCCCATAAACTCGATTTGTGCATCATAGCAAACCGGTCTGGACCTAACCATCTCAGTAATTATTCCAATACGCATCCCTATCTGTCTCCTTTCCATCGCCATTTCTTACTCTTCCTTCATTAGTTTATATGTACATGTGTGTGTGTAAACACAGAGACACATGTATATCTACTCTTATTTTCTTTGCCCTTCCTTACACAAAAAATTCATTAGTTTATATGTACATGTGTGTGTGTAAACACAGAGACACATGTATATCTACTCTTATTTTCTTTGCCCTTCCTTACACAAAAAATAACTTAATGTGCATATTTTTTCCCACTGGAAATCATATTTTGGAGACCTTTCCTTGTTTCCAATTAAGAGCTTTCGCATTCACTTTCACAGCTACATATTTTATTTATTATAAAAGATAACCAATCATTCCTTGATTGTGAACATTTGGGTTGTTTCCAATTATTGCTAATTCACACAATGCTACAATGAATATGTAATCTTTTGCCAACTCCCTTTTGCATATGCGAAGGTGTGCCCTTAGGTAAATTCCCAGGAAGAGGATTTATATCTATCATTTTAATAGCTATTGCTGAATTGCCCTTCAGCATGCACTCACACCAACAACGTGTGCAGTGTTTTCCCAGATCATAAAGCACGTTGTCCAACTTTGGGATGTCAAGCTCCTAAGTAAAAGTAGCATCTGAATAGGTTGACCCACTTTTCACGTGTTTAAGAATTATTTTTCTTGACTTTCCTGTAGACTGATTTATTCATTTCTTTTGCCCTGTTTCTCTTAACTTGGACCTTTTGTTGAATCATTAGATACTTTACGTATTTGGAAATTAGCCCTGTGCTTGTGATTTGCACTTTATAAAACACCAGTTGAATTTACAAATCTTAGTGTTGCCAGTCTAAGCTCTAAAAAAACTTACCATTGTTTTTTCTAGCATTTTATGTTTTATTTGATTTACTGACATGTTCTTTTATTTGTATCTGTTTTGAGTTTATCCTGATGCATGGTGTGGTAATACAAGAAGCCACATTTTTTTCCAGTAGCTGCTCAGTTTTCCTAATACTGTTTACTTGGAAAGCACATCTTTTCCAGTGATTTGAGATGTCATTGTTATCATATATTAATTCCTATAACTGTTTCTATATCTGAACTTTCTGTTCTGCTCCATTTGTCCTTCAGTCTCTTCATGCCCCCGTACCACACTAATTTAATTACTGAGTCTTGATGTTTAATATCTAGTTAGACAAGGGTCAGTTCATTTATCTTCTTTTCTTAGGGCCTCTTGGTTATTGTTTATTTTTCCCTATGATTTTTGAAATTATCCTGCTTAATTTTAAGAAAATTCACGTTGGTAATTGCATCGGGACTTTACTATATGTATACTATAATTTAAAAAGAAGTTACATTTTATGAAGTTGGCACTTCTTATTCAAGAAAAGTTTTTCTTTCTGTGTGTTTCAATCTTCCTTTGTGTTCAACTATTTTAAATTATAGATTTTCTCATATTCATTTTTCACATTCCTTACTCAGTTCTTGGTGGGTTTATTTTTGTTGATGTTGTTCTTTCTTTGTGTGGTAAACAAGGGTATTCTGTAATATATTCCAATTTGCTGTTTGCATATACAAAGGTGTGGGGTTTACCTTAACTTTGCTCAGAGGATTTCATTTTTGTCCTCAGTCCTTGGACGATTATCTCATAATTAAAAACCTTGGAATTTCAGTGTCCTTACCTCAGTAGGTGAGACTACAGGACACTGACATGGAAGCTGGCTAGACCCAAGGAACCCATTATGTAATACCTCTTGATCAACCCGCATCAGAGGAGAGGGACTAGAATTCACATAGAAGTCCTGGGTCCTGAAACTTCATAAGCTTTCTGGTTGGATAAAACATCTGTTACAGTGAATAAAGTTGATGGTGCCTGGCTACCATAAGATATAGCGTCTGGGGTCTTAAAGGCTTAAAGCCAAACAAGCGGCCATCTAGCTGAGAAGCATCAAAGCCCATATGGAAGAAGCACACCAGCCTGTCTGACCACAAGGTGTAGAAGGGATCACTTATCAGACATCAAAGAACTGAAAATCATATCAGTAGGTGCCCGCTTTATTGACACAATCACTGAAGACAAACGTGTGCATAAGCAAATGTGATGAAGAGAGCTAATGGTGCCTGGCTATCAAAAGATATAGTGTCTGGGGTCTTAAAGGCTTGACGATAAACAAGCAGCCATCCAGCTGAGAAGCATCAAAGCCCACATGGAAGAAGCACACCAGCCTGTCTGACCACGAGATACAGAAGGGACCAGTTATCAGACATCAAAGAACTAAAAATCAGATCAGTGGGTGCCCACCTTCATGATATGATCACTGAAGAAAAAGGTGTGCATAAGCAAAGATGGTGAAGATAGCTGATGGTCCCTGGCTATCAAAAGATATAGCGTATGGGGTCTTAAAGGCTTGAAGATAAATAAGCAGCCAATTAGCTCAGAAGTAACAAAGCCCACATGGAAGAAGCACACCAGCATGTGTGACCACGAGCTGTCAAAGGGATCAGGTATCAAGCATCAAAGAACAAAAAATCATATCATTGTAAAGGTGGGGGAGTGCAGAGTGGAGACTAAAAGTCCATCGGTAGGCAACAGAACACCCCCTTACTGAAGGGCTGTGGGGAGGAGACGAGCCAATCAGGGTTCAGGGTAGCAACGATGAAACATATAACTTTCCTCTAGTTCTTAAATGCTTCCTCCCCCCCACTATCATGATCCCAATTCTACCTTACAAATCTGGCTAGACCAGAGGATGTACATTGATACAGATGGCAACTGGAAAAACAGGGCATCCAGGATAGATGACTCCTTCAGGACCAGTGGTGAGAGCGGCGAGGCCTGGAGGTTGAAAGGAATGTGGAGTAGAAAGGGGGAACCGATTACAAGAATCTACATATAGCCTCCTCCCTGGGGGATGGACAGCAGAGAAGAGGGCAGAGGGAGACATTGGACAGTGTAACTTATGACAAAACTATAATAATTTATGAATTATGAAGGATTCATGAGGGAGGGGTAAGTGGGGAGGGAGGGGGGAAATGAGCAACTGATATTAAGGGCTAAATTAGAAAGCAAACGTTTTGAGAATGATGAGGGCAACAAATGTACATATGTGCTTGACACAATGGATGGATGTATGGATTGTGATAAGAATTGTACAAGCCCATAATAAAATAAATTTTAAAAAACAAAACCATCTGTTACAATTGGGAAATTGCATTAGACCATCTCAATAGATGTCGGTGCTGAATCAAAGCTCAATTGCTTGAATATGATATGGTAATGGTGGTTATGTAGGAAAACATCCTTGTTCTTCGACAATATGGGCTGAAGGGTTGAGCTAGAGCCGTGAGTTGGCAGCTTATTTTCATATGGTTTAGCAACAAATAAAGCAAAACCACACACACACTGAGAGAGAGAATGAAAATGTTAACAACTGGTGAATCTAGAGTGTTCATTTTATTGTTCTTTTCTTTCTGTCTTTTCTGTAAATTTGAGTTTTCAAGATAAAAAGTTGAGGGAGGAAGGACATTTTTTAAAATACTTGACGTGCAATACGAAGGGGTACCCCCCAAAAAATGGAATTATGCTGGGTGGAACAGAGCTTTCTTGTACACATTTCCCCCTCCCCCCAACTTGCTCTGGGTTAGTGCACCCAGTGGTGTCACCTGGGAAGTTTCCTTCTGGTCACAGTGAATTTTTTTGTAAAAGCATTTTCTCTTGACCCTCATATTTTGTGATGGCTGATTTAGGAGAACAGTGTGCTCTTGAACACATCTTACCAGGACAGCACTGTGGGAAAAACTCAAGTGTACAGGTGGTTTTCTCATTTCAAAAAAGTGAAATGTCAATTGATGACAAACCTCTTTCTGGATGTCCATCAACTTCCTGAGTGGATGCAAATGCAGCTTGTAATACATTTGGAGTTTGTTCCATCAGGTCAGACTATTAATCAAGCTTTCTATTTAGAGGTTCTGAAAAGATTTTGTAACAGTGTGCCATAAAAAAGGTTTGATTTATGGCAGACGGGGGACTGGTTTTGCCACCATGACAATGCACCTGCTCACACAGCCATCTTAATGGCCAATTTGGGGCAACAAACATCATGCATCTCCTGCCCCATGTACCTTACTCACCTGACCTTGCCCCATGTGACTTCTTTTTGTTTCTGTGAATGAAGAAGCACACGAAAGGACAGTGATATGATGACACAGAAGAGGTGAAGAAAAAAAAAATGAGGGAGGTGCTGTCAGCCATCCAAACAGATGAGTTTGAAAAATGTTTCCAAGAATGGAATCACATATTTGTTACATGTATTAAGTGTATGGAAGGTGATAAGGTTATTTCGGGAAAAAATTTTTTTTTTAATTTTTAGCTTTGAAAAAATATTCCTGTTTGGGGGGGGGGTACCCCTCCGTGTGTCTTTAGCTATCTTTATTGTTTTTGGCATGCACACATGGGGAAGACACAATGCGAGATAGAATACCACCTGCTTGGCACCGCCCATCCCATTGACCAGTTGCTTAACTTTAGGGGAAGCCTAGCGTGTTAGAGTAGGACCAGCGTCAATAGCGTTTTCATTGGCTGACGTTTAGGAAGTAGATCAACGGGCCTTCCTTCTCGGGCTCCTCTGGTTGGACTCAGATCTCCAACTTTCAGATTCGCAGCTGAGTGTGTTGACTGTGTGCATCACCCACAGACTCCTTGCCCACCTGGTGCCCACTTTAAACCTGCTAAGTGGGGGTGGTCCTTCCTCTCCTGGATAAAAGCTCTGGGAGGCATCCTGGCTTTTCTTTTCCACATATATCCACAGATAATACAAAGTTCACTAGGTCACTTCTGGACACAAGCATGTGTTTCGTTTCTGTGTTTAAATATGCCTACCTCTACAATCATGTCAAAATGCATTTAAATGTAATGATTTCCTTCCCAGCCCCTCTCACTCCAACACACAGCCCAGCTTGAGCCTACTGCTGCCCAAAGCCTGCAAGGGAGCAAAGAGGCATGGGGAGTCTCTTCTCTGTATCTTCTGTTTCCAGCTCTTCTATCCCTCTCTGACTCTGGACTACCCGGGCCTGTCTAATAGATCAGCTGAGGGAAGGAATGGATGTGAAGGCAGCAGAGCTCTCCCTGGACCGACACGAAGTGATCGCATTAATTTCCTCCAGCCTGGCAGAGATTTCAAGCTGATTCTCGTAGGGAGTTGTAGGGTTCTCCAGAAAACCTGAATCTCTCCTGTGATACACCTCTGATGCAGGGAAGTTCACCTCTTTCTGCCCCAGGTCTTACAGCAGAAAAACCTTCTACTGTTTCTGCTGAGGCTCCCCATGCGTCGAGTTGAATACGCTTCCTCTTGCATGGTCTTCAGTGGTCTAGGGAGAAAAATTCATGGATGCTTTGCCCCGGGAACTTTACAGAGTTCACGTCAGGACGAGGCAGCCACCTCTTTGCTCCATCATCATAGCAGGCAGTTCTAGAATAAGCCTTCCTCCTGTAGAGTCTTCAGTTAAATGAAACCACGGTCCATTATATGCAATCAGCAAAGTTTGTGGATCAAGTTATCAGAGAGGTCTCTAAGAGGCCCTCTGGCGTAATTCATGGTGACAGACTTGGAAAAACAAGAAATACTACTGTCCCCAAGAAACTGACAGCTTAAAGGAGGGGAAAACCACCGACCATGTTAGGTGGCATGAGAAAAGACGACTTGAGTTCTGAGAAGAGCAAGAGGACAGGGTTGGTATCTCCAGAGAGATCAGGAGAGCCTTCATAAGAAGGTGATGTCTGAGTTAAGGGAGGCTTGCTGGGTGAAAGACGGGGTAGCTCAATGGTGGAGCGAAGCAAAGATATGGGAACAAAGGGTAGCACCATATATTCTGGGTGCTGCAAATAATTTACAAAGGAATAGGAATCAAATCTATGGCAACGAGCTTGGTTTGGTGTTAGGGTTCGTGGTTCCATAGTTGAATTCCCACCCTCCACGAGGGAGGCCTGCGTTCAATTCCTGGCCAATTCACTTCAAGCTTCGTTCCCCCTGCCCTGCCAGTAGAGGCATATGTGCTGCTATGATACTGAACAGGGCTAAGGAGAGCTTACAGATGGAGGCACAAGAGGAGAAGATCTGGGTTAGACTTCCAGGAACGTCTTCTGGAATGCAAAAGTTCAGTCCCGTATGTCTGAGGGTGACCTGGTGATAGCTAAGTACATTGAGTTACAGAGAAAACCAGAAATAGGCAGGAGCCAGATGGAGGGGGCTCTGTTAAGCCACGCTAAAGAATGTGGATTTTATATTGGGGAATCAGGAAGGTAGAGCAAAGGTTTAAGCTGCAACTTGCAATGATTATATCTGCATTTTAGAAAGATTGTTCTGGCAACAATTTGGAAGAAGTTCCCTGGAGACCAAGGGGGCCACTCATTAGCCTAAGTGAAAGAAGACGTCTTTAATTCACTGCCATCAAGTCAATGCTGGCTCAGAGCGACCTCCTGTGGGTTTCTGAGACTGCAACTGTTTATAGGAGTAGAAAGCCCAGTCTTTCTCCCTTGGACCTTCTGGCGGTTTTGAATTGCTGACCATGTGGATGGTAGGCCAACGCATAACCACTATACCCCAGGGCTTCTTGTCTATTATGAAGGCATCCAGAAACTACTCAGCTGACACCAAGACAGAAGACATACCCCTGAATATGAAGCGCAAAACTAAAAGCGGAGGCACACGGGTGGCAGGCTCATAGGGCATTTAACGTGGGTGAAGTCAGGTGAGGCACTCCACAGTGCCAATCCCGAGCAGACCTGCTGGAGAAGCTATATTGGACAAAACCGGGAAGAATCGCCCAAGGACAGGAGCAGAGAGTGGGACGATTAAATGAGTGAAAACCAAGCACCCGAAGGAGACAGGGGAGGGGAATTTAATAGAAACCTACCAACACTGAGACTCTCACTGAAACCTCTAGAAGACACCCATTGGAGCTACTGAACCCAGTAACCCACTGCCTCCAAGGCGGCGTTGCCTCACAGTGGCCTGTAAGACTGAGAACTCCTGAGCCATGCTTCTGAGACAGTCAACCTTTACAGGACCAGACCGCTTCCCCTCTCTCGGGAGAAGAAGCTGGTGAGTTTGAACTGCCAGCCTTTCAGCCCACCATCAACTCCACAGTGCCACCAGAATGCCTTCTGAACTGAACAGAAGGCCCAGGTTTAAGATAATATGCCAGAGACGTTTCCACCAGCATACGGAAGGCTCTTTATGTTTACGGAAGTATAGAAGAGCAATATTATAATATCAGTCATCGCAATAAAAACCCTCAACCTGCCTGCCCCTGCCCCTTTTCTTGATGGGCCTTTTTCAATCTAGCTTGCTGGTCAGCGGCAGATTTGAAGCTGCTTTGGAAGGACAGGGAGATGCTAAGGAAGAAGAGGAAGGCATCCCAGGAGAGGGAAATGGCGTGAAGAAAGACACAAGACCTTGCAAATTATTCTGAACGTAAGATTCATTATCCCTTAGCACTTAGGACACTGCATATATGATCAAATTAATGAGTTTTATGTGTGGACTAATTCATCTCCGTCTCTAGGGCTCCTTCTACATTATTTTCACTAACTGATTAATGGCCAGTTGTTTGGAAGTCCTCTAAGCATAGCTTGACTGTGGTGAAAACTGGCCTGAATATTCTTTTCCTCAGAGAAACGACAGCGAGAGTTCCCCGGGCCACTCTGAGCAGGACAGAGGCAGAATGTGTGGTGGTTGCCGGTCTCAGGCGTTGTTGAAGGGGAGGGGTCAGTCAGGTAAAGAAAGATTCAGCGTTCATTGAGCAAACTCAGAGAACCCACCCTCGTTTCAGAAGATAACCCTCGGGTCAGGGTGGTTTGAGTTTAGGAGGCAAGGGAAGATTAGCACCTGAGGGGCCCAAACCAGGACACTTAAATCTGTGTCTGTTATGCGCCAGGCCACCAGCAGGAACCAGTACATGCCCACCTCCCTGGGAGCCAAACTAGCCTATGACCCTAGACAGATTTTGTCAAAAAGGTCTCAAGCTCCTACGATCAGTCAACTGTAAACATGTAATGGCTCCTCGAGACTTCATTTGCATCATGATGGGTAGGTGGATGGATGGTGGGATGGTGGGATGGATAGATGTTATCATGTCAGACCAACCTTACATGAAACAGAAGGTTCCATGGCCCCATCTCATCCGCGTGACAGCAGGTACATTCAAGGTCATCATTGCAACTTTGGTGCCAATCAACCTTGTCCAGGGTCTCCCATGCCTTCAGTGGCCCTCCCCTTTATGAAACATGATATCCTTCTCCAGCCATGGATCCCACCTGGTGACCTGTCCAAAACATGTGAGTCTACCCAGGATCTCTGTGTTCCAGATATTTCTTGGCTAATTATCAGAAGCCAATCATCAGGCCTTTCTTCCTAATCTTTCTTCATCTGGAATCTTTGCTGAAGCCGGTCCACTATGAGGGTCCCTGCTAGTATTTGACATAATGGCAATATAAGTTCCAGTGTCATGGCGACATGCAAACCAACAGGAGGAAAACTTGCCAGGCGGGTGGTGGTGTAGGCTCTTACCTGGCTCTCAATCCAGAAAGTGGGCTTTGGGACACAGCTTTGAAACCACAGAGTTCAACTCCTTCATTGGCGTATAAAGAAATTCAGGCTTTCCCTCCACCTCAGTGCCATCGAGTCCATTTGGACTTCCAGGGAGGGACCCTATAGCACAGGGAGGACTGCTCTTGTGGATAACTGAGGCTGTAACTCTCTATAGGAGCATGAAGGCTCATCTTTCTCCTGATGGGTTCAAACTGCTGACTTGTAGTTCGCCACCCCACTCGTAATTCCTACACCACCAAGTCTTCCTAGATGTGACGATATCAAATGGGCCAGAAGAATCTCACTTATTTTGTCAAGAGACAACATAGTTGAGGGGGACAATCTGTGGATGAAAATGTAAGATATGAAATGAACCCAATTTGAGATAAAGTTGTCTTTTGCTCTTAAGCTGAATTCTAAGCATAGAACACAAAGAGGGACGGAAAAGTCATGTCTCCTAGTTCAAACATTTATTCTATGATTTTTCCCAGCAAACTTCTGAGCATCTTTATGTTGCGCTGCCATTTTGTTCCACAGGCCCTCTCTCAGGTTCCTGAGAGAACTCAGTTTTTCTCTTGATGGCATAAACCAGCAGTTCTCAACTTGTAGGTCGCGACCCTTTCACAGGGCTCGCCCGATTCATGACAGTAGCAAAATTACAGGGATGAAGTAGCAACGAAAATCATTTTATGCTTGGAGGTCACCAAAACATGAGGAACTGTATTAAAGTGTCACGGCATTAGGAAGGTTGAGAACCACTGCTCTAGACAATAATTGTTAAAAGCCTAGAGATACCTGTCCTGACATGACCTACAAGGAGAACCAGACAGGCTCTGGGTTGGGTTGGGAATATCAAAGCCTGACCAAAGCATCCACGGATCCTTGACAATAGCAAGGGACTATCCTCAAAACTGTTGCTCATTGTATACTGTTAAAAAGAGAAAAGGAATTTCCCGATGCTGACTCATGCTGGTTCATACCTGAGAAGTCAAGTCCATGTAGAACAGTATTTGGGGATAACTATGACAGCTCTCAATGGGGGAGGGAGTAAGGCATGACTACAGCCATGGGAAGGAGAATAGTTACAGGGGAAAGTGGCAACGATGAATATCTAATTTCCACAATATCTAATTTCCAACTTTCCTTTCATTCTGCACACAGAATTACTGTCCTTGCCCCACAAACTGGGTTCATTGACAAAGAGAAGATGACTTTTAACTGTCTTAAGTTCTATCCTCTGGCAGTCTGATCTAGAAGCTCATAGTTCGACTTTGTTGGAATTTCCCCATACTTTCTAAGGATCCAAACTCCAATGCACCTGTCTAATAGAAAAATATTTTATTTTATCATGCAGGTTAGATTTCTAAGCCTGTCAGCAAAGGCCTCATTCTCAAGAAGACAATGTGATTGACATATTTTCACACCCACAGAGTTTTAAATGCAGTCAAAGTTCAGGCAAAACGCCGTGGTTGCCAACCACAGGAGCTAAAATCAATGAAAATCCTCATTGCAATTCTGCGTGTGGTGGAATCAAAAGGCTGTGTGTGGGGCTAGGCTTTGTTTTTACCGCTCCCTGGGAGGGTGTTAAGCGTCCCTAACAGTCATGCTGGGTTATTGGCTCTCTGAGAAGAATGTTGTCTTGTGTGTCACCAAGACTGTTGCTACCTCCTTTGCTTTCAGGCCTGGCTGGAGAGTGTGCAGAAATCAATATAAGAGAAGAGGAACTCTTAAGAAAAGCTGCAAATACATATCATAAGTTTTCTAGAAGAGTGTTTCAGATCACTGGAAGAAGCATTTAGACAGGGTGTCTTGGACCAGTTGTCTATCTTCTGTTTCGTACAGCCCCTGCCTACGTACAACCAGGAAGTTTCTGACTTGCTCACATTAACTAAAGAGATACACAGTTCAGGCAATAGAAAATTCTAGTTTCATTCATTCCTCTAAGTATTCCACCCAAGAGAAAGATGAGCCAGTCGGGGAAGAAGAGAATCGTAGGTTGGTAAATTGGGTCTTGGTTTTGTAGTATCATTAAATGACCTTCTGAAGCCCCTGCCAATTCTAAAATGCAAGGACATAGGACACATCATGTTATGATGTATGAGAAGGAGGCAATGCATCAAGAATGAAAATCAAGAACATGAGTCACTGGTCTAAAACAGGTCCAGCTCCATGACAGTGGGTGCACATGGGGTCTGACAGTGGAAAGAACTCACGATAAGTAGAGTCATGGGACTACGTAGGCTGTTCTGGGTGTGGCTTTCATCTCCATCAGAGGGCTTTGCTGAGCGGCCCTCTCAGGATGGGTTTGCTCCCACATTTACTTGGAGACAAGCAGACAACACACACCATGGAATGAGTACATGTTGACAAACAGCAGAGTCACTACTTCCCAACGTATAATTGCTCATCTCAGAGCCAGTCCCCCTCCCCTCCCCAAGCTGCTGCACAGAGACCCTGAGGTTGGAGGACAGAGAGCACCCAAGGTGGCCAGGGTTTCCCTCTCATCCTTTTCTTGCACACCGATTGGGGGAAACACCAGGGAACAGTGCTTTGTTTGGGTTTGGTGAGGTATTTTTAGTTACATTTATTTTCTTTCCAATGGTTTAGATATATTAAAATGAGTTGTACAATCATTACTGTAATCAATTTTAGAATATTTGCTTCATGTTTGCACCGATCGTTAGCTTCCCCAATAAACCCCCAAGCCCCTTGAATTAACCCTAAGGAACTATTAATCTAGTTACTGTCTCGACATTATTGTGTTCTAGATTTCATATAAAGAAAATCATCCAAAAAATCCCAATAAGGACAACAGAATAAAACACAGAGAAATATCCATCCAAGAGGAAGCAGAAGATAATAGACACTAGAGCAAATTCAAATCAAAACACAGGTATTATTTTCACTAGCCCAGCCTTTAAAAAATAATTTTTTAAAAACTTTTTACTATAAAAATTTGGTCCAAGTTGTCAGCATGAATTGGTTTTCCATGCAACCATTCACGCATACACAAACGGTTCTACAGGAAAAACAAATGGTAGCATGTTAAGTATTAACTGAAGTATGTCTGCAATAATGCACTTTCTAAAGCTCTCTGCCTGAGGACAAAACTGTTCACATACCTGACCAATGGCTCCAGGGATGTCCAGGAGGCTTAATCCACGTGGGCACTCTGCAAATGGATTTTGGCCTTTCCCTGTCATCCAGGTTGTTGTTGTTGTTGTGTACTGTGAAGTTCACACCCACAGCAGTCGGTGCACAACAGAGCTAAGCCCTGCACAACCCTGCACCATCCTCACAATGGCTCCTTGGCCTGAGCCCATTGCCGCAGTCACTGTGTCAAGCCATCTGGTTGAGGGCCTTCCTCTGTGTCGCTGCCCCTCCACTTTACCAAGCATGATGTCCTTCTCCAGGGACTGGTCTCTCCTGACAATATGTCCAAAGTATGTCAGACAAAGTCTTGCCATCCTTGCCTCTAAGGAGCACTCTGGCCTTACTTCTTCCAAAACACATTTGTGTGTCTCTGTAGCAGTCCATGGTGCCTTCAATGTACTTCTCCAGCACCACAATTCAAATGAAGCCAATCTTATTCAATGGAAAATACTATGGCTTGGGTTAGATACATCTTAGTCCTAAAAGTAACATCCTTTCTTTTCAATACTCTGAAAAGTTCTTCGGCAGCAGATTTACCTAATACAACTCATCTTTTGTTCTCTTAACTGCTGCTTCTGAGAACATTGATTGTGGCCCCAAGCAAGACAAAATCCTTGACAGCTTCAACCTTTCTCCATTTACCAAGATGTTAACTCTTGGTCCAATTGTGAGGGTTTGGGTCTTCTTTACCTTGAGTCATGATCCAGACTGAAAGCTGCAATCCTTGATCTTCATCAGCAATTCCTTCTCACATTCAGCAACCAAGGCTGTGTCATCTGTATTTCAGAGGTTGTTAATCAGCCTTCCTCCAATCCTGAGGCCACACTCTTCTTCATGGAAGCGAGCTTCTCGGAGGATTTGCTCGGCCTATCGATTCAACAAGTATAGGGAGAGGATACAACCCTGGATGTACACTTCCCTGTCATGTGACGCCTTCTGCAAACCATGCGCTCTGATTTTAAGCTTTAATATTATTTGTTCCTCTGGTCTCAGATTTTATTACTTACAATTTGGGATCCCATGGGCTGGCATGTTCCTTCTGTATGAACTTAGCTGAGACATCACTTAGAGGGGTGCTGGTTTTAAGACAAACCTGGAAGAACCCAGACACTGTTTTCTCTGACAGCAGCTGAGCACCATCTGAGTTTTTCACCACACTTTGATAAAGCTCCTCTCTCATCCATAAGGGCATGTATCGAGCTGGGCCACATTGCATAACGAATTGTTCTTAGATTAGGACTTACAATTAAGTGAGAGCTTAAAGTCTATATATCTTAAGTTTATATATATATATATCCATGGTCCACTTAGAGACAACTTTATCAGCCTGTTGAGAAATAACTTAAGTAACTTCCATGAGACATTTAGTAATTCTAATCATAGTATCATTAATCTACCCAGTGGTATAGAATTTAAAGTATCAGCAGTGTATGCAAGTTCTAATCTATCCAGCATCTGTTGTTTTTGTTTTAATTGGGCATCATTGTTGATGTAAAATGATATCTCTGTTTTATTTGCACCTCCCAGATGGCTTATTATTGTGAGCTTTTTTTTTCCAGGTGCTTCTTGGCCATTTGAATGCCATTTTGGTGAATTATCTGTTCATGTCCTTTGTCCATTTTTAATTGGACTATTTGTTTTTCTCTTATAGAGGTTTTTCAGTAGTCTATTGATCTTAGGGATCTGTCTCTTGTCTGTTGTGTCATTGATAAACATGTTTTTCCCAGTCTCTGGGCTTCCTTTTTACTCTTTTGATGAAGTCTTGTAATACACATAAGCATTCTATTGTAAGTAGGTCCCAGTTATCTATTTTGTCTCCTAACAGTGTGTTCACAGTGACGGTGTAGTAACATTGTCCAGGTAGTAAACACCTACTCTATGTCAGGCACTGGGCTAGATGCTATCTGTGTATTATCTCCATTACGCAAAACAATGCTGCATGGCATATTCCACCACACACTCCCCTCATTTATAGTTGGGGAACGAAGACTCCAAGATGTTGAGTTACTTGCTAGGAGAAGGACTAGAATTGAAACCCAAAAACCAAACTCACTGTCATTGGGTCAGCTGTGACTTATAGTGACAGGCCAGAACTGCCCGTGTGGGTTTCCGAGACTGTAACTCTTTATGGGAGTAGAAAGCCTCATCTTTCTCCCAAGGAGCATCTGGTGGTTTCAAACTGTTGACCTTGAGGTTAGCATCCCAGTGAGTAATCATTATGAATTTAAATAGGATTGAAAGTTGCTAGTATTTTACCGTGTGTTGTGTATCTGTGCAAAGGCCCACTAGCTTAAGAGAGCGAGAACCTGGTTGCAGCATCCCAGTGAGAACTAGGAAGTTAGTAGTTAGTCAGCCTAATAGACAGACTAATTTCTCTTCTATGTTAGTCACCTCGTACTGCTGTGAACAGCAACAAATACCACAAGTCGGTATTTCCTGTCTCCCAGTGCAGGCGACTAGAAGTCCAAGTCTGAGTCTCAGACTTGTTGACTTGTCTCTCAGTGTCTCTCCTAGTTTCTAGTGTTTAATCACAATCCTTAGTGTTCCTTTCCTTGTAGACACCTAGCCTCTGACTTCCCCCTATGCGTATCTCTTTTTATAAGATATCAGTAACAAGGGAGTAGGTTTAGGACCTTCTCCATTCTGATACTGCCTCTTTGACATGATAAAAATGACCCCTACCAAGCAGAGCCACATCCACAGGTATAGAGGTTTGTGTGAAGAATATGATTCAATTCACAACAAATACCATGAGAATGAGGAGATCAGTTCTCGATCAACCGAAGAGGCATAGCACTTTCCCTTTTGGACCTCCCCTGTCTTTGACTTCCAATTTGGGAGTCATCTTTTACCGTCTCCTATCTTCTTCACATCCAAACAGTCATCTTTAGTCTCTCAGGTGCTCTATAGCTAGTTTGCTCCAGGGTTCTCTGAAATAATTATTCTTATTTTATTTCCCTCTAGTACATATTATAGCAAAGTAAATCTTATAGTTAATATCATCTTTCTGGTCCAAATCTCTGATTTTACTGGTAAAAACTTTTAAGAACCAGAGAGTTATTTTTCCAAGGTCAAAGATCTATTTGGTTCATCATCTTCAAACATCACTTAGAGGCTATAATTATTGGACAGATTTGCTTTTGTTAAAATAATTTAAAGCACAGTACTTACTGATACCACTTACCTATCAGACAGACAGCTGATTATTGCAATAAGTATTCATTTATTTTGATAAGAAAATTGATGCTAAGAAATTAAGTGACTTATCCAAGGTCATACAAGTACCAAGTGGCAAAAGCCTTCTGTCCAATGTGCTGAGAGCTCCTCCTGAGATCCGGTTGAGCATGTATTCATGTGCATGCCCAGGGTTGCTGTCATGGAAGCCATGTGCAACCTCTTCGACCTTAGACACAACATCAGAAATGCAAATTGTCCACTAACTCATGAGTGGTTCTGATGTAGTGGGAAGGTCAGAATTGAAGCTTAGAACAGGGAATAGAATATTACTCACCCTACACTACAAGCTAGGCCTCTGTCTAATGTACTATTTTATATTTCAGTCATTTTAAAATAATTTATTTCAATAGAAATGCTAGTGTAGAATGTAGAGGATACTAACATTGATTGTTCCGTGGCCTAACAGAGCCCTTCACTCTGGGATACCATTTTCTAAGGGTTCTCACACCCTTTTTTTTTTTAATGTATTATTTCTTTTTTTTTTAATCATTTTATTAGGGGCTCATACAACTCTTATCACAATCCATACACACATCAATTGTGTAAAGCGCATTTGTACATTCATTGCCC
>NW_022111368.1:10050932-10052594 GCF_000313985.2 Echinops telfairi
GTTGTGTCGGGAAGGTGAGCATCATAGAATGCCAATTTAATAGAAGGAAGTATTCTTGCATTGAGGGAGTACTTGAGTGGAGGCCCAATGTCCTTCTGCTACCTTAATACTAAACCTATAAATATAGGCTCACACCCTTTTACATTCATGCATATATCATCCATCTTACCAAGTCAAACAATTTCTCGCCCACTCCATGAGACCCCTCCCAATGACTCTATGTAAAATGTTTTCACTGCCTGGAAATTCTTTTCTCTCTTTTCTAACCAAGCCACCATCAGACCTTCATTAGAAAAGAAAATGCAATCCCGTGATGTCTTCCAAGATATCCCTATTCGCCTTCAGCAAACTGACCCGGCCACTTCCTTGACCACTTGGGAGCTCAGAGCTTGCTAGTTGCACATGTTCGTTTTAATTTAATTGGAACAAGATGCAGGTACTCTGCCCGTTGTAAAGTATAGGACTATAAATATATATCTTGTTCTGATTTCCTAAAACTCAGCCCTATTTTTATCCCAACCTACAGTTATCTAAAAGCTGGGAACTTAGTTGCAGTCAATTCCAGGTTTCCTGAGCCAATTCACGATATATTCTGCTCTTGTGGATTTTCCCCTTCCCTCCTAACCCAAGACAGCAAGCAAGGTGAAGAACAACGTAAGTGGCATTAAGTCTTTCAAGAAGTTAGCCTGGTCCTTGGCCCTGCTTCTTCTTTCCCTGCTGGCATTTCCTGCCGATTCTTTGCACCTGGTGGATTGTGGTCATCAACATGCATTCCCACTAGAAGATAGTTAAGTACTCATCCAATTCAGGTCTTTCATCCAAGTGCTGCGACTCTTCCTTGTCCCAACAGCAATGCCAGGGATGCCTCTGTCTCAGCACTGAAGCACCCTTTTCCACACACTCAAAAGAAAGTGTGAGCACTCTCTGCCATTGAGAAGGCTCCAGGGTTTGTCTCAAGCCCTCTATGCCTCGAACAGCCATGCCTCAGATTGACGCATTATGCTGGCAGCCGATGGTGAGGAACACTTCTGTGAGGCTTGACACTACCCCAAAGCCACACCCCCAAAGAAACACATGCTCTTAGAACCCCTACACTCATCAAGGTGTATTTAATCCCCACCCCAGCCACTGCACTGAGTACTACCAGTGGAAAAAGGTAGGCAGAGTTTAGTTCCCCTTCTCAGGACTGAACTGAATATGGCTCTTTGTTCCCCCGGTTCCCTCTCCACCTTCTCCATCCTTTGCTGTGCTGGGCTGTGTCCACAGGAAGCTGACTTCTATGGGCTTCATCAGTCTGATTTCCTTCCCCTCTGGCTTTTGGCCAAGCAGAAGAATTAGCGATGACTGATTTGTTTTCTCTTGTTGTTGTTGAGAACAGACCAGAAGAACATCCATCAGTTCCACAGTTTCTGCATGTACCGTCCAGTGGCTTTCTCTTTGTCCAAGTCGTCCTGCCCTTTAATCACAGACTCATTGCCCCTGTGTTTTTTATCTAAATTTCCCAATTGGTTTTGTCAACTTGAATCCACTAGATAAATCTATAAAATGCAGACTGCTCAAGGCAGATATACTTTACTAGTTGAGCTAGACTATTGTTTTGTTTTAAGAAAACTTGAGGGGGTTAGGGGGTGACTTATAGTTTAAAGCAGCGGTTCTCACATG
>NW_022111368.1:10054408-10062238 GCF_000313985.2 Echinops telfairi
AATGTACAAATGCGCTTTACACAATTGATGTGTGTATGGATTGGGATAACAGTTGTATGAGCCCCTAATAAAATGTTAAAAAAAAAAGAAAAAAGCAGCGGTTCTCAACCTGTGGGTCCCCACCCCTTTGGGGGTCGAATGACCCTTTCACGGGGGTCACCCGATTCATAATAGTAACAAAATTACAATGAAATAATGTTATGGTTAGGGGGTCAGCACAACATGAAGAACTGTATGAAAGGGTCATGGCGTTAGGAAGGTTGAGAACCACTGGTTTAAAGATTGTTTCAGAGCAAGCATTTCAGGAGTTCACCAGCCTCCATAGATCCAGAGAGAAATTCAATACTGCTCCACATTTCCCACTCCTGCCGAATCTCTTGCTTTTGGGCTGCCCTTTGTAGTGTCTATTTCTCCACCAAAGATTACAGTTGGCGACAGGTGGGCCTTGCTTCTCATGGGATTCCAGTATTCCGTCACCATTTCTCTGTAGTGCTAAGAGTGCTAATAACTCTTACGGTTGCTAACTCTAGAATGCTTCTTTGCCCATTATTATGTTTCCCTGAATTCCAACCATATATTTATAAATATTCCTTTTTTACTTACTTTTTTGAGTGTGCCATTTCTTCTGGTTGCTTAATACAAAAGCATTTACCTTGCACTCATCTGACTTCTCCTCCTCTAAGGCTGGGTGTTCCTCCCAAAGCTATTGGTTATGGCTGACACAATGTCCTTGAAATTTATCAATCTCAATCTTTTATCTTTGCGGTGACCAAAAGGGGTTTTTAAAGCAAACAACGACAACAGCACCTTTCCATTCCTAAACAGTATTCTAAATTCAATACCATTGGCTAAATTAATGGTCCTTCAATAGAATTACTATGTGCTCCAAGGGGGTGATTTATAATGTTTCCCAATAAAATGATAATGTTGTCTCTGGAGAGGACCAGGGACATATATAAACCATAGGTATATGGATGGGTTTTGAGCTTCCATAGATTAATCATAGCCCTAACCTAAGAACAATCAGTTCTTATGAGGTAGCCCTACTCAACATTTGCCCTCATGAAGAGATCACTGAAGAGATGGGTGCTTTAGCAAAGCGTGGTGAAGAAATCAGATGGTGCCCAGCTATCAAAAAAGGCTTGTCTTAAAACAAGCAGCTATCTAAGTGAATGGCCAGCTATTGCCACATGGAAGAAACACCCCAGCCTGTGCCATCCAAGGATTGTAAATAACAAAATCCAATACCAGAGGAGAGAACAGTATTAAAGCTAAAATTCTGAGGACCTCATTTGCAGAAGGTTAGGATTGACAGTGAAAGCCCACAATCGATTCACAAAGTCCCCTCTTGAACTCAGCCGCTGGTGAATACCCTGTGACCACTGACCAGCCTTGCTGTAGACCCAATGCATTGGAAAGTAGCTAATGAGGATATTAAAACAAACAAGCAAACAGACAGTCAGGGCTGACTCATAGTGACCCCCTGAGGGTTTCCCAGACTGTAACTGTTTACGGGAGTAGAAAGCCTGATCTTTCTCCCTTGGAGCTGCTGGTGGTTTCGAACTGCTGGTCACGTGGATCAAAGCCTAATGCGTCACCAACAGGTCTCCAATAAGGATATAGTTAGGTTAAATTTTTATTTTTTTACTTGTTCTTCATTTTGACCCATTTTATATTTTGTTCTAGTTTTTATTATTTTCTGCTTTCTTTTCCATTGAGATTTTTTTTAATTTAATTTTGTTGGTGTTTTTAAGCTGGGTCTTGTTTCTGTGTTTCTTTTTGCATGTTTTTCTTTATGTGAAATCCAGGATAGATAAATCTATAGAGACAATAATTGAACTACTAGTTTATTAGCATTATCACAGGTGAGGTTGGGAAGAAACAGAATGTTGAGAAGTGCAAGAAAGAAAAAATGTTCTAAAATTAATTGTGGTAATGATTGCACAAGAGTTTTTAATATATTTAAACCATTGAATTGTATGATATGTGAATTAGGTGTCAATAAAAGTGTTTAAATTTTTTAAAAAGCAAAAGAACCACACATGGTTTAATAAAAATGAAGAAGTATGCCTTATAGCTGTGGAATAGGGAAACATTTCTTTAACGGGCACAAAAATCTAGAGGGAAAAATTTATAGATTTGACCATTAAAATATGTGTTTTCTGTGCATCAAGCTCAACACTAGCAAATGAAAAATGTGAATCATAATATAAATAGTAATTCACAATTGTAAATGCATGCACATACATACAAGTCAGACCTTCAAAAAGGTAATGGAAAATTTTAATTATCTTCTAATTCCATTTTCCCATAGATTTTTATGAAGTCCCATCTTAAAACCTGAAGTCTTGTTACAGGTAAATAATGGTTAATGGACTATTAAGGAATGTCTACCTTGAACAGTATGGTCATTTAACCAATTGAGAGTAGCAACTCAAGAGCTTGGATAGGAAGCCTCAGAGGCCGCGGCTGTATGTGGATGGGGAGGCATACATCCGAGAAGGAAGGCGGTGCGGTGCCCAGCTGGAAGGCTGACATCAGTGGCCTCGTGTTGTCCATATAGAAATTGCTGAATTGGTACATGTCCTGTTGTATCTATTCTCAACAACAAAATAAAATAAAATAGAAAGAAAATACTATTTGAAAGCAAAAAAAAAAAAGGAACAATCTAGAATAAAAATGCATGTTAGTATCTATGCATTTATTCACCACTTTTGTTTCTACCCAGCATTCATTTGATAATCATGCCCTGCCTCTCTTACTAAATGAAAACTCCTCAGGAGATGGAAAGAAACCAGTCTCCTGCTTCGTGGGCTCATTCTACATAATGGTAAGGTTTGTGTATTTCCAACGGTGGGAGCAGTAGAATATTGTCTATTCTACCTCAACGCATTTGGTCAAACATGCAAGTAAACGAAGCCTGGGAACGATTGGATCTCCCAGCTCTCCCGCTTCCTGTTTCAGAATGGTTGGCCACCGCTCATCTGTCCGCAGAGGCCGGTTGTCGTTACGGTGCCGAGGCTGTTCCAGTGGGTTTTCCGGATCACTTTGTTGAACCTAGACGTAGATCAAGAGACAGTGGTGGAAGTAAAACAGGAGGATACCGCACAGCTTAACGTCAAGAAAGCGTGCGCCCCAGTTGTCTGCTTTCACCATACTGAGCAAATACTCTGAGAAGGTGAACGATGAAAAAGAATGTGACATTAGAATTGGAGGGAGTTTCATTGACACCCTGTGATAGGAAGAAGGTACAATCTTGCTTGCAGAGAAGGAAGAGCACTTGAAGCACTCTCTGATGACGATCAGATCCAGTCTTCGTATGGATTGCACGTCAATGTAAAGGAGGCATAAGTCGTCGCGATGAGGCCAGTAAACAGCATCATGACGCGTTGAGGCAAAACTAAAGCCAAGGTTTTCATTTTCCTTAGATCCAGAATCCATGCTCCTGGACACATCAGTCAGGAAATCAAAAGGTGAATTGCATTATTTCTTGAGCACTGAAATGTCATGGCCACCAGTATGACTTCCACATTGCTAAATCCAAATGCCAATTCGCTATTCTTATCTTACTTGCTCTATCAGGAGTATTTGATGGAAATATCATTCCTTTCTTCTTTGAAATACTTGCTTTATTGGACTTCCAGGATAACATCGTATTATGATTTTCTTCCTTCTCCATCGCCTTTGTCAGTGAAGTCTCATGTTCCTGTACTCTGAATGCTCTACTAGACCAGGGCTTCCTCACGCCCTAACTCATATCTTCTAATTCCATGGTGGTGTAGAAATTAATTATTACCAGAAGTATTTCAAATGGTGCGTGGGGTAAATCTAAACCACCTCCTTTGACTGCTAAGGAATTGGATTGCAACATGAGCACCCATGCTGTTTAGTATGCCTAAAGTTTTTCATGTTCGATATGATAGATTTCATTTAAGTTTAATTTTATTTTAAATCCACTTTCTCGGCCACATCACCACATGTCAAGTGCCTAGAGGGGACTGTACTGGAGAGCAGAGCTACAAAACATTTCTGCCATCACAGGACCTTCCTTGGGAAGCTCGGGTTTAAACATTTGATAACATACAAGTGTTCTGTCTCCCATTATTTTGGAGATAAATTAGAGTTATTTAAAGCTGAGAGAGGACAAAATAATTTATCCTCTTTTAATACAGTATCATGGTAGCAAAATTTAGCAGATTTGTGAAAAATTAATTCAATAAATCATCTTGCCATGTGGCTGGCTTCCACATGAATGTGTGCATGGAAAGCAGACAGTAATAAAACCCTATAAACTGGATCTGAGCATCAACACTTGGAACTCACATTAAATCATTCCCTTAATGCTTCGTGCCAAAAGTTACCATTTTCCAACTGTGGGCAGCAGAGCATTTAGCAGAAGGAAATCCACACTTGCTAATGCCAAGAAGTTAGCTGCTGCCACCACCATTTTGCTTCACACACACACACCCCCTCATATGAGCAAAAGCATAGGGCTGAACGGAGCTACCAGATGGAGTTTTCCTTCCGTATTTTTTACTTAAAATATGTGTGTGTGTGTGTGTGTGTGTGTGTTAACTTCTGGTTCTTACAGAATAGTGACTTCTGAAACTGGAAAAATATGCAGGTTGTTGCACTAATGTTATCCTCATCGGTGTAATGGGCTCACTAGTTGAGAACTCAAGCTTGTAAGCTAGTGTCAGACACTTCATGGCACTGCACTTCTTCAGCTACAAAAGAGAGCCGATAACCCCTCCCTTCCCCCCCCATGACTTTTTTCACATTCTAAAACAGTGCAAGTAAATATACACTTAAATGCATTTGGGGAGGAATTGCGAAGTAAACTTTACAGTGATTAAGGTAGCATCATAGTCTCACCATTTCTAAAATGAATGGGATATTATTTCCTTTGGGCTCTACAGGGTAATGAGTCTATAACAATGAAAGAATAAATCAATTCCACTTCCCATTGTCCTCATCTCAGTAAATGGCATTACTATTCACCAGGTTGTGATTTCTTTTTCTCCCAGTCCACATTCTATCCATCAGTGTATCCTACCATTTCTTCTTTCTAATTATATGTCAACCTATCTATCCAATCCGTGTCACATGGCTCCACCCTAAGCCAAGTTGCTTTTGTCTCTCACCTGAGCCCATGTGATAGCCCCTCAGGGCCCCTCTGCTATATCTCTTGCCTTCCTTGAGGATACTTTCCACAGTACAGCATGACATGCAATACATGAATACTCCTTTAAATGTCACTCTCATGCTTAAAGACCCTCCAAAGTCTCCGTTGTGTTTGCCTTGTTTTGTTAGTATTTTATTCAAGTATAGCATTCAAACAGAAAAGTGTCCAGGTCATAAGAATATACCTCAATAAATTCTCACAAGATGTAACCAGCCACCTATATAACTGACACCCAAATTCAGAATCACAGTGTTACTCAAACCCAGAAGTCCTACCATTCCCAACTGTTCCAACTTCTGACACCAGAAGTGAGTTCTTCCTAATTCTGAGCTTTCTAAAGAGTGCTACTTCATGGCAAGGATGGTGAGACTTATATGTTTGGGACATGTTGTCATCAGGACAGATCAGTCCCTGGAGAAGGACATCATGCTTGGTAAAGTAGAAGAGTAGCAAGAAAGGAAGACCCTTGACAAGACAGATTGATATAATGGCTGCATCAATGAGCTCAAGCGTGGCAACAATTGTGAGGAAGGTGCAGGACTGGGCAGGGTTTCATTCTGTTGTGCATACAGTCACTCTAGGTCATAACTGACTCAATGCCACACAACAACAACCAAGATGAGTCTTACATTATATACTCACTGGTATCTGCTTGCTTTGTGGAACCGTCATGTTGCTATGTGTAGCTGTCATTTGCAACATAGTATTGCATTGTGTGAATGTAGTCAGCCTCTAATATATATGTTATAGGGAGCTGCCATCGAGTCAGTTCCAACTCATAATGACCTGGCAGGAAAGGTACAACTTCCCCTTTGGGTTTCTGAGCTTTTCAGCCCTTACAAGACCAGCAGTAAGTGGCCGGTGGACACTTAATCGTATGGATGAATGGTTCCTGTTTAATAAAACAGTTGGCCTTTGACAAGGTAGGGTTGAGTTGTGTAGATCCACTTTAAGCAGAGCAGTAACATTATCAGTTATATACATTTAAAGACATACTCATGTACTGCATGTCTCTCTGTGTTGTGGAAATTAGATTCAAGGAAGGCAAGAGAGTAGCAGAGGGACAGTGAGGGGCTGTGGCATTCACTTAAGTGAAAGATGAAGGGAACTTGGTTTAGGGTGGTGACATTTGACATAGAGATGATAGGTCGACATATACGGAGAAACAAGAAAGACCCCAGATTGCAGGTGGGCAGGGAGAAATAGATATCACAACCTGGTGAATTAAAAAACAAAACAAAACAAAAAACCACTATGTGATCCTAATGGTCTCCAAGTAAGCAGTCTGCCTCTGAAGTAAATGCCATTTCACAGTGAAAAATGGCCCCTCAAGGTCATTATGTATTTTCTCATCGTGTTCAATGCAACATCACAAGCCTTTAATAATATTATGGGACCCACACAAAGTGCCACTGGTGATGCTGAAAATGCTCCCAAGATGCAGAAGAAAACGTGATGGCATTACAAGAACAAGGGGAATTGAGGCATGTGTACCATGGGGTGAGGTCTGCAGCTGCCGGTGCCTGCCTGTTTCTGGATAAATGGATCCAGCATAAGGACCATTGTAAAATAGAAAAGAAAATCTGTTGGACCATCAGCAATGCCAGCAGGCATGGAAACCTTGCACTTTTGGGCAAAGGTCTTTTTTAAGTCTCATGCTGAAAATGCAACTTCTATGTGATTGCAGGATTGACAATATAGCCCACCAGATGTGTGTGTGTTGCTCGTCAGTTCATTTATATTATCAGGAAAGCTTCTGCTCAGCCATAGGGTATTAGTAGCTATGTTTTAGAGAAGCCAAAAGTTATACAGGGATTTTCAACTGTGGGGGGTTCAGCGACCCTAACCTCCCACATTGTTTGAGGGTCAACAGTAGTTTATATGTAAGAGTTTTGTTCAAAATCATTGGGCTCCACAACTCTACCGTGAAATGTGTATGGCCAGCCTATCTTTATTTCCCAAAATGAGTTCAAATATGCCATCATTGTTTAGACTTCATTTTCAGAGAAATTGTATCACATCTACAAAAGAATCCTTTGGTCAACACACCATTGAAGCAGAGAGCAGCTAAGCAACTTAGATCCACTTAAAATTGTATCATGGCCCTTGTTTGGAACCTGGAACAGGATACTGTAAAGATTTGGATTTCTCCGCCTTACGTTTTCTTAAAGAACATTGTGTGGGCTAATTGATGCCAAAGGCTTTAAGTTCCCTGGGAAGGAACTTCATATACTGTACCCAAATGACTTTGATATGCACCTGAAATCATCCTGCATAAGCCTAATCCCATTAAGCAGAAGGCTAAAAGCATGAGAATAGGAGAGCTGCCGCCTCCCTTGCTCCTTGCCAAGCTGTGCTGCTGCTTTGAAAACATGCATTAGAGAAAGAAGAAGAAAGAGAAAGTAATGGCATTTTGCATAAGTGGTTTCTATTCAGGCAATTATTTAGAAATCACCTCTCTATTGCAGCACCCTCATCAGTGAGTAACTGACAAGTACACATATTTGTGTATGTCAAAGAAAATACCTGAGGGGCAGGCCCCAATCCCAGCTTCATGGTTGGTACCCCCTCCCACCGAAGAATTCACTTCAGAGGACAGCACTGAAGCTACATGTCTGATCAGAGCAAATGAAGGGAGAGGAAGA
>NW_022111368.1:10063607-10071705 GCF_000313985.2 Echinops telfairi
GGTACAGATAGGAACTGGAAACACAGGGAATCCAGGACAGAATAAACCCTCAGGACCAATAATGGGAGTGGCTATACCAGGAGGGGGAGGGGAAGATGGTGTAGAAAGGGGGAACTGATCACAAGGATCTACATATAACCCCCTCCCTGGGGACAGACAATAGAAAAGTGGGTGAAGGGAGACATCAGACAGTGTAAGACATGACAAAATAATAATTATAAATTTTCAAGGGTTCGGGAGGGGGGCGGGGGAAATGAGGAGCTGATACCAAGGGCTCAAGTAGAAAGCAAATGTTATGAGAATGATGATGGCAACAAATGTACAGATGTGCTTGGCACAATGGATGTGTTTGTATGGATTATGATGAAAGTTGTACGAGCCCCCAACTAAAATGATTTAACAATAAATTAATTAATTAAAAATAAAACCCTTGGGGAAAAGAAAAGAAAAGAAAAGAACATGCCAACCTCCAAGTAACTGCAGATGTTGCACAGAAACCTATAGCATACTTATTGTGACTAAAATGCACAGCTAATCATTGGAAAGAAGTTTAGCCTTTTTCCATGTCAATACCTCTAACCTTTCAAAAATCACCATATCATTATCGTATTAATAGCAATGAAAGTCCAGATGTTGCCAGCTGCAATCTCAGAAAGATGCAGGGGTTTCAAACGAGTGCAAGACCACCACATCAGACCCAAAGTTCTGCTGGACCCTTAGGAGGATGAGACCATCATGAAATAGCTAGTGCCAGGGGAAGATTTTTTCTTTGGGGCTGAGATAGTTAAAGTTTATTGTGCCAACCTGGCCTATAAACACATGTGGGGTTAATTGAAGGGCGATGACTTGTTAACTCCCCTAGCAAATCCCCTAGACAGTACTGTGAGTATTAACTGTGAGTTCTGGGCATTTGGGTTAGTCCTGGTTGACTGGAGAAACAAATCCAGGGACACTTGTGTATGTATAAGAAAGAGCTTTATATCAAATAGTAATCGTATATTAAGAAAACAACCCAGCCCAGTCCAGATCTAATGTCTAATACCTGTCTAATGTGTCTAATTTCATATGTCTAATACCTGTCTATAAACTCCTTTTCAGATTCACACAACACGTACAATGATGCCAAATGCAGGAAGATCACAGGCCAGTGGGTAGAAGGTCTTGTAGATCCAGTGGCAGTGGAAGCATCTCAATGTTGGCATGGGTCTCCACGTTTCTCCTCCAGCTCTCTGGGTATCCCAACCACAGGAAAAGGAAAGCAGAGAGAGACTGGGTCTGACCTCCATCACGTCTGCAAATGAGGTCATCAAGCTGCAACCGCATAGTCGTGAATTAGGGAAGCCAGCATAGGTGTAGAGTGGTGTGGGAAGAATGGTTGGTATCAGAATAGGAAAAGGGGGACGGAGCGTGGAGCATGTCTGACCCCTGCCTCTTGGCAATAGGGAAGCCAGAGGAGGATAGATCTGGCTGCCCTCTGCACTGTGTTCTGCACCTCATGTGTAGCCATCACCCATCTGTCAGTGGAGGCTTGCGTGTTGCTATGATGCCCAACGTGTTTCAGGAGAGTTTCAGACTAAGACAGACAAGGAAGAAAGCCTGGTGATGTACTTCTGAAAACCAGCCAATGAAAACCCTATAGAATGGAACAGTCATCAGCACGGGGACGAGGCAGACGGAAAACATTTCATTCCGTTGTATGTGTGATTGCCAGGAGTCAAGGACCACATCAATGGCAGCTAACAAGTGCCTGCATCTTTCTCAGCTATACAAGCTTCACCTGGCTGCTACTTTAACTTCTTATTTGCCTTGCTGGCCACTCAAGTTCTATTGACTGCCCATTTCAAGCTTCAAATGAACTAATCAAACTACTCTGTATCTGAAAGTTGATTCTTGCTAATGACCTTGACAGGTCTGGAATATAAACTGAAGTATGGCATTGCTTTTGAAAGAGGCTTACTGCCTGCGTGGGGAAATAGATACATAAACAGACTACCAAAGGAAGAGTGCCGGCAGCGTAGCCTGTCACGGGAAACCTAAAGAGCTGGCACCAGACTCTGTCTGGGAAATTCAGGGGGGTGGGGCTTCCTAGAAAAGGTCCCACGTGACCCAAGTTTTGAGGAATGAGAGAGAGTCGACCAGCTGAATTGGAGAGGAAGGGGGCTGAGGACAGAGGGAGCTGATACTCCACAGCCGAAGAGAGCTCAGGACAGAGATGGGAATTATATGTGTCAGGACGCACGGGGCTTATAAGAGGAAGTGTTCAGAGTAAGCAACAACAGGCCTCTGAAACTTTAAAATTTCCTTTTTCTTTTCTCTCTTCTTTCTGTAAGTGAGTTTTGTTTTAAGTCTGATTGAGGCAGGAGTATCTCCCTTGTGCAATAATGACCCTATTGACTCAACAGGGGCTTAAACAAATCCATTTATTTTAGAGGCCCTGTAGGTTTTATAGTGTGCTGTATCTTTTTCACTGCCCTTGAAATGATCATCCATTACATCTCCAAAGGACATCAAGTGCACAAAGAGTATGTAGGCAGACAAGCAAGTCAACTTTATCACTCAGACTTGTAATCATATGCCGGGTCAAGTTGATTCCGACTTCCAGTAACCCTCTGTGACAGAGTAAAGGAGCCCTGGTGGTACAATGGGTTCCATGTCGGACTACTAACAACACGGTCAGTGGTTCAAACCCACCAGCCTCTCAGAGGAAGGAAGATGAGACTTTCTGTTTCTGTAAAGAAATGCTTACAATACAATAGTAAGTGAAAACAATAGGATATAAGCTTGTATGTGGATTATGATTACAACTATATACAATCACATAAGCATGAACAGTGCTTAGAAGGGAATGTATTAAAATGATTATTCATTAGAGTGCGTGGAATTAAGTGGGCTTTATTTTTCTTTTCTATATACCCTAAATTATATTTAATATTGTTATATCACTTAAATCTTTGTTAGTGTTAATAAATAAACATGCAAAATTCCCAGGCTCAGTGGGTTTTTAGATTTGATTAACCATATTATTGCCGTATCATTACCTCAGCACTCTCAGAAATGGCTGTTGCCACCATACATTTGGTAAAAGCCAAGTCCTGTCCAAGTGGTATTATTTATCTTGATTGTTGACTTTTTGGCAACCCTTAAATTTTGCACCAAAGGCTAACGCTCCCCTGACTTCATTCTGAAGGAAAATATCACTCCACCACTGTCTTGCTTCCATGGCTATTGTTTTAGAAAGGCAGCTGTCGGCCTAGTTGATGCTGCACTAGAGATAACCTATCTCCTTTCATGGCTTCGTTAGGATTTGTGATCCCGCCGTTTCGCTGTGATGTGCCTAACTATTTTCATGATTGAAGTACATTGGAGTTTTTAAATCCTGGGTTTCAGACCAAGGAGCCCTAGTGGCATAATGGGTTTGATATTGGGCTGCTGACTACAAGGTCAGTAGTTCAAACCCACCAGTCACTCCAAGGAAAAGTGATGAGGCCCCTATTCCTGTAAAGACGTATAGTCTCAGATACCCACAGGGGCAGTTCTACTCTCTCCTATAGGGTCTCTATGAGTCAAAAATTAATTCAATGGCAATGAATTTGGAGTTTGGTATGATGACATGCTTTAATCTGGAAAATACTCAGTCATTATCTTTTTAACCATATTTTATCCCTTATTCTTTCATTCCTCTATTTTTAGAACTTCAGTTAAACACATGAAGCCCTAGTGGTGCTGTTGGGTAATGTTGGACTGCTAACTGCAAGGTCAGCAGTTCAAACCTATCATCCACTCTGAAGAAGAAAGATGAGGCTGCCTGCCACCCTAAATACTGACAGCTTCAGACACGCTATATAAGGTCGCTGTGAGTTGGAGTCAACTTTATGGCAGTGAGTGAGAGTGATGAGTAGAAATCAACCAATGGAAGTGGATTTGGGTTTTGAAATTAAACATATACTAAATGTTCTCACTGTATGCTCTATGCCTCTTATCTCTCTTTTTCTTTTTTGGTTGTGGGATCTCCCTGTGATTTATAGATGTAATTGTGAATTATTTCACAGTTTGCCAATTAGCTCTATAGCCAAGTCTTATTTAGTCTTAAATCTGTTGTTGTCAAGTTCACTGGTACAGAGACCTTAGAGATAACAAAATGAAATGTTGCCCATATTCACAATTGTTTCTATATTTTAGTCCATAAATCTATCTAGTGAATTATTACTCATTATTGTAGTCTTACTTCTGACTTTTTTCTTTCCACAAAACTTTTTGTAGTTTCCTATTCCATGTCAATCATTAAAAGCTTGACTCTCATCTATCATAGTTGGTGGTGGTGGTGGTGTTTCATCATGGTGTGCTGGTTCCCACTCTTAAAAGCCTTATACACAAGAGACTAAAACCCCATCAAATCCAGCACCGTCCTGACAGTCATTATGGTAGTTGAGCCTATTGTTGAGGGTCTTCCTCTTCTTCACTGACTCTCTACCAAGCATGTTTCCTTCTCCATGCCTTCTCCATGCCCTATCCTGTTCACAATATCTCACTGTACTCTCCCAAGACAAATTTGTTTGTTCTTCTGGTAGTCCTTGGTACTAATTCACAGGCATCAGTTCTTCCATTTTCCTTTCCATTTCCAGCTTTCCCATGTAGGAACTGATAGAAGATAACATGGCTTGGGTCAGCTGCACCTTTGTCTTCAAAGTGGCATCTTTGTTCTTGAACACTTTGAAGACGTCTCGTGCAACACGTTTGCCCAATGAAATCTACCCTTTGGTTTCTTGATGACCCCTTCCATGAGTGTGGATTGTCAACTGTGAATTCCACACACATGACAATGTTAGCCATATCGGGCCTTCTGGTGATGCTGCTTACCGGTCCAGTTTCGAGGGTTGTTGTTGTGTTTACATTGAGTTGTAATCCATATTGAACTCCATCAGCGAGTGCTTAGAGTCTTACTCACTTTTTTGCAAGCAAGGTCGTGTTATTGGCATATTACAAGTTGTTAATGAGCTTTCCTCTAATTCTGAGGCCACGCCTGTCTTTAGATCACCGAGCTTCTCACATTATTTGCACGGCATACTGAGCAAATCAGAATGGCGAAAGGATATCATCCTGAAACATATCCTTCCTGATTTTAAAAGAGTTCTTTTGGTCTTGGGCTTGGTCTGTGTACAGGTTCCACATGGGCACAATTCAGTATTCTGAAATCCCTGTTCTTTGCAGTGTTAGCCATGGTTGGTTATATTACACACAACAACCAAATGCTTTCGCATAGCCAATAAACACAGAAAAACTTCTCTCTGGTTTTCTTGATTTCAGCCAAGATCCCTCTGACACCTGCAATGATCTCCCTTATTCCAGGCTCCTCATCTCTACCTGCCTTGAATCTATGGCAGTTCCCTACCAGGATACAGCTGCAACCAGCTTCGAATTGTTGTCAGTAAAATGCTGTGTGTGGTTGTAATCATTTAAAAAATAATCTGCATTCATTTGGTCACCTTTCCTTGGATTGGGCACAAAAATTGATTTCATGTTACAGAGTGACCATACCTATAGAACTGACTATATTGATCAATGTTTGTATCTGGTGTGCCTCTAGTTACATTTTTTGTGTCTTCTGTTTCTGCTCATGGTATGCTATCTACTTGGGTCTGGTTACCTGTGAAGTATTTTTTTAAGTATTTGAAGAAAGTATCTGAGGCCTAGAATGATATATTATTTATAGGGAAGATATTACTTGCTTCTGCCAGTTCACTAAAAGAACTAGCAGTCTGGAATGACCTTAAATCAAAGTTTAAATAATGAGGCTTTCTCAGCCACATCGTTGATATGACACAGGGCTGAAAATCGATAAGAAGATGGTGTACATCCAAGTCACCCAACCCTTACATGGTGCAACCCTTCAGAGATGCCCACCCAAAGTAAGAGCTAATTGTATTAATGGAATCACTTTATGCCCACCCCCTCCCCGGGAGATGGTGATTGATACTTTTTTTTAACCATAAAGTGATAATAAGACCACAGAATTAAACATGAGTCATACATAACTCAAGGACAAAGAGATGGATTCTGGGCGTCAAATTCATTCTAGCCCCAATCCAAGAACAGTTCGTTGTTATGCCATGGCCCTGCTATACTTGCCTCCATGAAGAGTCCTCAACAAAGACAAGAGTGCTACAGCCAAGTGTGGTGAAGAAAGCAGATGGTGCCTGACTGTCAACTGGAATAGTGTCTGGAATTTTAAAGACTTGCATTCAAACAAGCTGCCGTCTAAGTGAGGTGTCAACTAAATCCACACAGAAGCACATCAGCCTGTGTGATCCAAAGATGACAAATAACAAAACCCAAATATGATGAAGGGAAAGGTATCAGAATTTAAAAAGTGAACACCCAGTTTATAGAAGGCTATAGAGCAGTGGTTCTCAACCTTCCTAATGCCGCGACCCTTTAACACAGTTCCACATTGTGGTGATCTCCCCAACCATAAAATGATTTTTGTTGCTACCTCATAACTTTAATTTTGCTACTATTATGAATCAGGCGACTCCTGTGAAAGGGTTGCTCGACCCCCACAGGTTGAGAACTACTGCTATCGAGGACAATGGGAACCCCAAATCCACCTGCAAAGTACCTCTTCAGATCAGCCCTCTGATAGATCCCCTCTGACCACAGTCAAGGGGCACAGACAACTTTAATATCAGACTGAGTTTATTGTAAATTCGATTATGGTGCATGGTACTATAGTATAATATGATACTTGGTCAGTTGACCTCCATCTTGACCCATCCTGAAATTATTCTAGGTTAAACTTTTCTTAGAAATTTTCCCTCTCACTTATCTTAATATATCTGGCGGTCTTTTCTTTCTGTTTTGTTTAGTTGTGTGTGTGTGTGTGTGTGTGTGTGTGTGTGTGTGTTTTTAAGGGCCGCTTGTTTAACTTCAAGCCTTTAAGACCTCAGACACTGTATCTTTTAATAGCTGGGCACTATCCTCTGCCTTCACCACACCTGCTTATGCACCATTTTATCTTCAGCAATCATGTGGGGGGAGGGGGGAGCATCACAAAATGCCAATTTGTTAGAACAAAGTGTTTTTGTATTGAGGGAAGGTATGAGCCAAAGCCCAAGACCCCTCTGCAGCTTTTGTTATGGATTAATGTATTGACATAAGTGCACACCCCTGTTAATCTCCCTATACATGCCTTTGCTTCCTAGAGCTTGCCTCTGTTTCCTTTTGCCTCCTCCTGCCCCACCATCCCTTTCCCCCTTCTTCCACCTCTTAGGGCTTCCTCTCCACTAGCGTGGTGTTGTTCTAATACTCACAGGATCTCTAATCTCGTGGGGTTCTTTAATTTATTGTTTCTGCTATGTCTCCCAGTTAATAAAGCACAGAAGGAGAGGGTGCATAGAACAATGACTGATGTAATAGCTTATTGGAGATGGGGCAGGGGGAGGTTGAGGAGAATTGAGGAGCAAAAAATGAATGTGGAAGCAGGAAAGGGTGCACTAGAACTGATTGCGATTTTTGTATATACAACTCTTTTTACAAGTAAGTTGACTATGGAAACATAAGTTGTGTGAATTTTAAATCAATGAAACTATTGAATAAACAAACAAGTAAAACAAAGTTAAGGACTAGCCTATAAAGTTCTTCAAGTGGGGAGGGACCTAATTCCGACTTTGTCATTCAGTAAGGCCATCAAAAGCATAGCTCATCCCTCTCTGATTAACCAGTGAATACAAGACCCCAAGTGGTCCTACATGCCAGGTTCACACATCAAGGTTCCCATCTGCTCCCGGACTTGGACCCAGGGATTCCTCACACTCCTATGAACTTTTTGACACTTTTAAATATTGTTTTGTTCATTTTATTTTTTTCCTGGGTTTGGAGTTCTCTTCAGCAGGATGGTTCCAGCAGATTACCATGGTGGCATCACTGAAAGTGGCACTTCCCAGCAAAAATATTCAAATAGAGATAAAACCAAACTTACTACCATCAACTCCATTCTTACTCAGAGTGACCCTCTAGGACAGAGAAGAGCTGCCTGTGAGGATTTCTGAGACTGTAAATATTTACGGGAATAGAAATCCTCCTCTTCTCCCTGAAAGCAGCT
>NW_022111368.1:10072341-10073327 GCF_000313985.2 Echinops telfairi
AGAGGCCAGTGGATTTGAACTGCCAGTCTTAACAGCAGATGGAAAATGGCAGAAAGAAGAATAATTAACTTGAAGTTATCAACAGAAATGATCCAAGTGATCTAAAGAACAGAGAGACAAAATGAATCATTTCAGAGATTTATAAACAATATCAGTGACTTTTATAATTTGCAGTACCTTGCTGAGAAGCTCAATCAGTGCAATTATTACGATCATACTTTTCTGCCATTCTCTGAGAATGTTTCTAAAATCCACCTTTAAATCTTTGTTGTTTAACAAACAGAACGTCTCGGGTTTGGTTTCCATTGAGTCCTTTTTCTCTTGAATGTGGATCTTAATTTCCTGCTTTTCAATATGGCTAGCGATGTGTTAAAACTGAATACTAGATAGGCATTGTGGATGATATGTGGTAGAGACCATGTGGATCAAGAAGACTGATGAGAATGAATACATTTCAATTATGGTGCTGGCCAAGAATATTGAATATACCCAGGACTGTCCAAAGAAGGGAAAAACCCAAGGTGGGGGAATAAGCCCTGACTGCAGGCAGCCTTCCAGGCACTATCAAGAGAGGCCCACGAAGGGGGCCTATCTATTCTAGAAAAAAGTACAGCCAAAATGCTCCTCGGAATAAACAAGGATGGCAAGACTTTGTCTTGTGTACTCAGCACATGTTATCAGGAGGGACCAGCCCCTGAAGAAAGACACCATTGTCCCTCTTGATGACATGTCCAAAGTCAGCCAAAGGAAGTCATCTCATCCTCACTTCCAAGGAGTGTGTTCATTGTATTTCCTCTAAAATAGTATGTCCAACATTCGTGGCCAACACTACAATTCCAACATGCCAGTTATTCTTCAATCATTCCGTTAGATTGCTTTCACAAGCATTCAAGGCTATTAAAAAGACCATGGATTAAGTCAGGGGCACCTCACTCATGAAAACATTATCTTAGTAATTAATTAGTAATGCCACTGGATTGAACAAG
>NW_022111368.1:10074439-10076961 GCF_000313985.2 Echinops telfairi
CTGGGCTGGGATGTTTCTCCATGTTCAGTTTGTCTTGTATACACATCTGTGTGTCCACGGATTTCTCTAGTCCATCCAGACCAGCACACCCATACTTCTGTGGATAGGTATTTTGACTGTTCTGGTTTCTCCCGACTACTTTAGACATCTATGAATTTAACATTCCTGATAGGAGATCAATTGGGTCTCGAAAAATTAGGTAGGAGATTTAGAGGGTAGGAGGGGGAATGATTCTGAAAATGAGGCTGAGAAGGGCGCACAGCTTCAATAAAATCGTCAGTGTCAATGCACTGGCTGGGGCTGAGCTGTGGGGTCAGTGTCTGTTCTGCTGTGTGCGTTCTCAGCAACAATAAGAAAGACAAAATAAATTGACAAAAATATTTAGCACAGGGTGTGTGTGGGGGGGGGAAATGATGTAAATTCCAGAATAGTAATTGTGCTCCTGGAGAACGACGAGGCAGTCATTCACCTCGAACCAGGAGATAGGTGTGTGGTTTAAAATCAGTAGAGGGATGTGTCAGGGTTAGTCGGTCTGTATGGGGAGAAGACAATCCAGGAAGTGGAGGCATATGAAAAATGAATGTGGCCTCAGGGCTGGAGGAAGACTGAGTAACAACCTGCGGTGTGCAGGTGACAGCTCGGCTGAAAGTAAAGAGGACATGCAGCATGTACTGAGCATGAAAGAAAACAGCCTTCAATATTTGTTACACGTCAATATAAAGAAAACAAAAATCCTCACAACTGGACCAGTCAACAAGCTCCTGATAAACAGAGAAAAGACCCAAGTTGTCAAGGGTTTCATTTTACCCGATCCATAATCAACACCCGTAGAAGCAACAGTCAAGAAAGTAGATGATTTATTGCCTGAGGTAAGTCTGTACCCAAAGTCCTATTTAAAGTGGTGAAAGTCAGAGAATTCTTCTTAAAGTTGAAGGTCTGCTTTTCCTAACCCAGAGTATCCTCAGTTGTCACCACTGCATGCAAAGGCTGGGCATTGAATAAGGAAGGCTGAAGAAGAATTGATGCCTCTGAATTATGGAGCTGGCAAATAATACTGAATGTATCATATTCTCCCAGAAGAAAGAATAGATCGGTCTTGGAAGAAGTACTGATAGAATGCTCCTTAGACAGGAGGATAAGGAGACTACATCTCATGTGCTTTGGAAATGTTTAATGGAGGGACCAATATCATACTTGGTAGAGGATCATCATTAAAGAGGATGACCCTTGTGGGGGCATGGAGTGGAGACCCAATGCCCATCTGTAGACAATTAGACATCCCCTCACAGAGGGGTTGCAGGGAAGAGATGAGCCAGTCAGGGTGTAGTATAGCACCCATGAAACACACAACTTTCCTCTAGTTCTTTGTTGTTTCCTTCCCCCCACCAACAATGACCTCAATTCTACTGTACAAATCAGATTAGACCAGAACATGCACACTGCTACAGATAAGAGCCTGCAACACAGGGAATCCAGGGTAGATAAACCCCTCAGGGTCAACAAGGAGAGTAGAGATACCAGGAGGATTAGGGGAGGGTGGGGGGAGAAAGGGGAAACCGATCACAAGGATCAATTTAGAACCCCCTCCCAGGGGGACAGATAACAGAAAAATGGATGAGGGGCAACAGAGGGTGATGTAAGATATGGAAAAAAATAAACTATAACTTATCAAGGGTTCATGAGGGAGGGTGGGGGAGAGGGAAGGGTAAGAAATGGGGAGCGAATGCTCAAGTGGGAAGACAATGTTTTGAAAATGGTGATGCCGGCATATGTGCAAATGTGCTTGACATGCTGGAGGAATGTATGGATTGTGATAAGAGATGTAAGAGCCCCCATAAAAGTATTTAAAACACACAAAAAAGGAGGATGGCCCTCAGAGAGATGGAATGACACAATGATTACAATAATGAGCTCAAACATAGCAAAGACTTTGAGGAAGGCACAGGATCCAAGAGTACCACATTTTATAGTAACGAGGGTCAATCTGAGTCAGCATCTACCTCATAACACCTAATAACAGCAGCCTGATGTGGATGGTGGTAAAAATCCTCAAGGGAACTGTTTGGAAACGTCTAGGAGAAAGTGTTGAGAGCAGAGGCACACGCACTGAAATAGCGTGTGAGAACTATGCAAAGAGAAGAGCAGAAGAATCCCCTCAGCAGAAGTGTCCTTGGCACTGGAGGGTGGTGCCTGAGGGCCGCAGTTCCAAATGAGGATGGAAAAGCAGGTAGAGGTTTTGCTAAAGATATGAAGTTATGTTTTCTGAGAAATAAGATACCACCAATGTGTTGTGAACAAGATAAACTCCAGAAATATAGTTGGTAACAAATCCATAATACATCGTTGCTGTGACTGAGTCTTTTATGACAGCAAGAAAAAATTAAAATATTACAGAACAGAAAGACTTGGCTAAGGATGTTCATCTTAGAAAGATCAATCTAATGTAGGTCATTATTAAGATGATAACCTTTCAATAGGTAATCTCTCCCTTTCTAATTTTGGGGTGATAAATTATCTTAAAA
>NW_022111368.1:10079076-10080301 GCF_000313985.2 Echinops telfairi
TTTTTTTAAAAGGTTCCTTTAAACATTGCTGTATTCACTCTTTGCACTAAAAGAGACTTAGCTTTATGTGCCTATGACAAACTGAGTGAAGAAACGAGGCTGAAGTGGGTTAGGCTAGTAGTACTCTTGTCGTTAGATGCCTTCATGTAGATTCGGACTTCTAGCAACTCTGTGTAAACCAGAAACCCGGCCCTGCCTTCCACCATGCTCACAATTGTTATGCTTGAGCCCCTTGTTGAGCCACTGTGCCAATCCAGCGTGTTGACGGTCTTCCTCCTTTGTGCTGGCCCCCTACTTTACCAAATGTGGTGTCCTTCTCCAGGCACAACGTGTTCCAAGTCTGTGAGGTGAAGTCTGGCCTTCCTTGCCTCCAAGGAACATTTTGACTTAACCTGTTACAAGACAGATTTGTTTGTTTGTTTGTTTGTTTGTTTGTTTGTTTGTTTGGCAGTTCATGGTGCTTTCAATATTCTTCACTGGCACCAGAATGCAAGTGCACCGATTCTGCTTCAATCTTGCTTATTCTTTGTTCAACTTGGCTTAGGTCAGAAACACCTTGGTCATCAAAGTAACTTGCTTTTCAACACTTTAAAGGGGTCTTGTGCAGCAGATTTGCTCAATGCAATGTGTTTGATTTCTTAACTATTCTTTTCCAGTTTGATTGTGGATCCAAGTAAGACAAAATCCTTGACGACTTCAAACGTTTTTCCATGTATCATGATGCTACGAACGGGTTCGTAGTTTATTCTGATTCACACAGGCAGTTGCCTTTGCATAGGCAAAAGAACACGTGTAAATATCTCTCTAGTGCTCGGTGCTTTCAGCCAAGATCCATCGGAAATCAACAATGGAATCCCTTGTTCTACACCCTCTTCTGGATCTGACCTGAACTTCTGGCAGTTCCTTACAAATACACTGCTGCAAACATTGTTGAATGATCTTCAACAAAATTGTACTTGCATGAGATATTAGTGATACTGTTCTATAATTTGCACGTTCTGTTGGGTCACCTTCCACTGGAAGGGGTATGAATATGGATCTCTTCCAAAGAGTTGGCCAAGTAGCTATCTTCAAATTTCTTGTCATAGATGAGTGAGTGTTTCCAGTGCTTTTTAAGCTTGTTGAAATATTTGTTTTGGCTAATGTTTTCAGTGCGGCTTGATCTTCCTTCCGTACTATTGGCTTTTGAAACTCTAACTGGTTGAATGTTGACTAGTTCTCTTTT
>NW_022111368.1:10083027-10084391 GCF_000313985.2 Echinops telfairi
CTTCACCCTGGTCCAACCATCACAAAGCAAGAGACCCAAGAACTAGAAAGGCAAGGCTCACCGAGCCATTTATCTCTCTGCCCTTCAATTAACCCCACATGTTTTATAACTTTAACTATATCAGGATTCCATTTTGTTTTCTTGTGGGTGGGGGGGGAGAAGTACCCCGTCATATAAAATCATTTCTTAGGAAAGCAGGAAAAAATAACCAACACAATAACAAAATAAAAGACAGAGTCATCAATCAAAATGAAAGCATAAAATATTAAAACTGAAAAATTTAAAATGAGTCAACGGGGATATGAAATGATGAAGTGTTGCATTTTAACCTAACAGCATCACTTGACAATGCACTCTGTCTGATAGCAAGGCTATTCCAATCCCTGTTCTATATGATCAGTGGGGATTCTCTGGAGGCTTAGTCCACTCCATATAAGAACCCTGCAAATGGAGTTTAGGCTTTCATTGTTATCCATAGTCTTCTACAAACCAGGGATTCATAACTTAAGCTCGAATGCTGTTCTTTCCTCTAGACTTGGATTTGATTACTTACAATGTTGTTGTTTTTACTTACAATGTTTTATGGATTGGGGCCTTTCATTGTCATCCATACCCTTATGCAATCTAGGTGTTCAAAACTTATGCTCTAATACTGCTCCTTCCTCTGGATTTGGATTTTATATTTACCATCTTTGGATGACACAGGCTAGTGTGCTTCTTCCATGGGCACTTAGCTGACACCGCACTTCAATAGCTGCCTGTTTTAAAACAAGAAGTTAAGACCCCAGAAACTGATCTTTCTTCTGGCTGTACACTATCTAATTTCTTCAGCACACTTTTCTCTAGCACCCATTCTTCAGTGACCTCCTCATCAGAGCAACTATTAAGACAGTATCACAAAGATTCATTGTTCTTTGATTAGGACTATGATTGTGTTTGAGCTCAAAATCCATTCCTATATAGACCTAGTTCTCTTTAGAGACATCACTTCATGGATGATGTTCTTGATGTCCTCCCACAGCTCAGCAGACCTTTTGTCATTAGTGTTCCATGCATCAACTATGTCCTTGAAATTGTAGGAGATACTCAAGATCATATTTTGGCTCTCATGCACTTGTTTTGAATTTTCTTCAGCTTCCACCTGAATTTAAGTGTAAGGAACTGATGGTCTGCCCCACAGTCAGCCAGTAGCCTTGTGTTAGCTGCTAATACTGAGCTACTCCATCATCCCTGAGCTTCCCATCGATGTAGACAATTTGATTTCTGTGTGTTCCATCTGGAGAAGTCCATGTGGATACTCGTATTTATATTGTTGAAAAAGGTGTTTGATGAAGAGCTTCATGGTCTAATCCAATTTGTGAGAT
>NW_022111368.1:10084573-10094483 GCF_000313985.2 Echinops telfairi
GAAGCACCAAAGAACTAGAGGAAAGTTGTGTGTTTCATCGGTGCTATACTGCACCCTGACTGGCTCATTTCTTCCCTGTGACCCCTCTGTAGAAAGATGTCCAATTGTCTACTGGTATGATTTTGTTCTGGGTCTTAAATGCCTGGTACCTGATCCCATCGACACCTCATGATCACACATGCTGGTGTGCTTCTTCCATGTGGGCTTAGTTGCTTCTCAGCTAGATGGCCTTTTGTTTAACTTCAAGTATTTAAGACCCCAGATGCTCTATCTTTCGATATCCGGGTACCATGAGCTTTCTTCACCATATTTACTTACGCACCCATTTTGTCTTCAGCGATCGTGCCGGGTAAGCGAGTACAGTGATATATCTTTCTGCATCATAGCAGCACACAAGCCACAACAGTATGACAAACTGGCTGGGAGGTGGTTGGGCTAATACTCCAGAAGTTCAATATTCAGACAAAAATTAAATAGATATTAGCGATTAAGAACAGTCAATGGAGATAAGGATAGTGCACAGGAAACTATTTTCCATGACAATAATTGAATGTTTACATAATGATTGAAAATACTTCCAGAATCTCCTTTCATTACCTGACATCAAGCCAAAAGGGGGGGGAGGGGTTTCAAACCATTGACCTTTTGGTTAGCAGCCCAGTACTCAACCACTGTACCACTAGAGCTCGACCTGACAAAAAGATGCCAATGAATAAATATATGTTGCTATTAAGTTTATTCTTCTAGTTCAGGCCTCAGTTTGAACTTAACCATTAAAAAATAATTGAAGGGAATGTTTCAAAAACCAAGGCTTCAAATCAGTCCTTCCAGCTTCAGCCATGGCCCACATCGCTAAGCCAGCACAAACCGTAATTTGCCAGATGTGGATGCCTGGAACAAAAATCAGAACAGGAAAGTGCAGGCCAAACCTCTGCTAGAAACTTCATCTCCCTCTTAGAAAACAAGGGTAGCATGCATGTTATAGAACATCCAAAGCTCTAGACAACAGAGAGGAAACGGTGGTGCTCAGCTCCAAGACGGCAGCCTACAGAGCTGCTTTAAATATGCTTTGCTCTCTGTGATTTGGGCAATAATCCATTCTCCTGAATCAGACTCCTGAAGGAGCTCACTCCGCCTCTTCAGAGTCTCCCATTTCAGGGCCTCAGTCTGTAATTGTCCCCATTCCAGTGATCGGTCCAGATACCCACATTTGGCAAATTCCAGTCCACCTTTTTGCTCTGTCCGCCATCATACCTGAACACACCCAGGCCATCCCGAAGCCCTATTCCAAATGCATTACCTTTAAAATCATATTAAAGTCAGCCTTTCACATGATCACCAAAGTACTTGTTATCATCTCTACCTATACAAAGTAGGCTATTTATTTATTTATTTTTGTCGTCCACTGTAGATAGATGTTGTTCAACCTGCTATAACTTGGATTCAATCCCCTGTGATATTTTTAAAATTTCTTTTTTGGGGAAAAAAATACCCAAAGACATATGACACTTCATTTCAATCTATTACAAAAGGAGCTATGCTAGTTAAAAATTTAAAGAGATTGTGATAATGTATGTATCTATTCTATGTCAGATATAAACTAAAAAAGGCGCTTAAATGTTTTAGGACACGTGGAGTGTGTGTGTATGTGTGTGTGTGTTTGTGTGTGGGATGTTGTGTGTATGTGTTTGTGGGGGGGGGAGGTGTGTGTGTGTATGTGTGTGTTTGTGTGTGGGTGTGTGTGGGGTGTGTGTGTGTGTGTGTGTGTGTGTGTGTGTGTGTAGGCAGCTACATGCCCATAATCACGTGCATATATAACCTAGGTTCTCGGAGTCACCTCACAGATATTTTACTCAGCTAAATTACTGAAAATAAAATGTATAGTATGATATATTGCAACCATATATTGTGTAGTTTGTATATAAAAAAAGTGATTAAAAGTCGATGAGAGACTGTTTATAAATCTTGATTGCTTCATAATTTTAACTTTGAGCAACATTTTTATCATAATTATAGGCTTTCTTAAAGCATTTATGCAGATTGTTGTTACTCAAAAGGGGGTTTATTCCATTTTGGTATAAACTACACTTTTTTTTTTCTTTATGAAATCACTCTTTGAGTTCCTAATATCCAGTGCTCACTCTGCCACAGCTACAAAACTCGAACAGTAGGAAGCACTGATCTACAGAGGACTGTCACAGTGCTCTCACATCTGCCTACCTTAGTGCCCTGCTCACACATGGCAAGGGATAACACTCACTATCGTAGTAAGCTTTGAACATCTTTGGAAGTTAGCCAATCCTCTTCGATCACTAATGCTTGTAGAAGGCTAGTTCTTTCTGAACCCATTTTACAGAGCAGTAAATTAAATCTCAGAGGTCTAAGTCATGATGATCTGCAAACAGTTATTCAATTTTGTTATCATGAAGCATTAGGTCTAGAAAGGGAATTTGAAATGCTTTCTTTTTTGAGCAAAAAATCAAGGTCCCTGAGAGGTGAAATAACTTGTCAGGGTTCATGTCCAGATGTCTTGCCTGGGTAGAGTTCCACAACTAAGACGTAGACAGAATTGTTCAGGTACTTTAGTATCATAGGTGTTCAGAGCCAGGAAGGAGGGGGGAAAGCCTATAAACTCTTCTTCCCAAGGTATTTTCATTTCTGTGATGTGTTCATGAACCTAAGAAAAAAGAAGAAGAAAAAAATTGATCAGAAACAAAAACACACCAATAAACAAAACAAGCTCTTAAGAAGTACAATGAAAGGTTCAAAAGTTTTCAGGGAAAATTCCATGAACTTTTTTGGAGACAAAGGAAGAGAGTCAGAGAAAGATCGACTGGAAGTATGTCAGTATTTCAGAATAATCAGAGACCTCCACCAAATTCCATATAAAAATCTCCTTTCCCGATATCATCGTGCACTCAATGAAGACAAAGGTAGAATCTGCTTTCAGTTTACTATTAAATCCTCTAGCCTGGAATGTTGTAGGAAATCATTAACTCTCTCTCTCTCTCTCTCTCTCTCTCTCTCTCATGAATGAAGCAAAAAATTTCTCCCTAAAAAGAGAGAGCATATGAAATAGGGACCACTGTAAGTATTTCAACTGCCTTGTACTATTGAAATTAATCATTAAGTCTTTGTCATTGGGACCGATAACAATGTTTAAAGAATGGCCATGGTTTCAACATGCAATGATGGGTTCAGGCATAGGAACAAGTCTAAGGATGGTGCTGGACCTGCCAGTGTTTCATTTCTGTTGGGCATAAAGTCGCTGTGGGTCAGAATCAACTCAATGGCACCTCACAATAATAATGACATGCTTAAACAACAATGTGATTACAAGGCAAAACCCCCAAAACCTCATTACCGTCAAGCTGACGTCTAGTTGTAGTGCCCCTATGGGATAGGGTAGAATGGCTCCCTGTGAGTTTCCAAGATAACTCTTGACCAGAGTAGAGAGCCCAGTCTCTCCCTCACAGTGGCTGGTGGCTTCCAAATACTGACCTTGTGGCTAGCAGTCAACCACGTCACCACTCCACCAACAGGGCAAGTGATAAAAAGCCAAGCTGCTATACAGATGACAGACGAGTTTTTTGTTCGTTTGTTGTTTCAGCCCTAAGAAAGACTGCACCTTAAGTAAAAGCACTCAGGTGCAAAACATGCACGTGCTAAGGCAGACCACAGACCTGGATTCCTAAAAAGCAATTATTTCTCATTAGAAGTTAATTTTTACCCCCTTGCTGAGGGGTTGTGGGGAGGAGATGAGCCAATCAGGGTGCAGGGTAGCAACGATGAAACATATAACTTTCCTCTAGTTCTTAAATGCTTCCTCCCCCCCACTATCATGATCCCAATTCTGTCTTGCAAATCTGGCTAGACCAGAGGATGTACATTGGTACAGATAGCAACTGGAAACACAGGGAATCCAGGACAGATGACTCCTTCAGAACCAGTGGTGAGAGGGGTGATGCCTGGAGGGTGAAGGGAATGTAGGGTAGAAGGAGGGAACCAATTACAAGAATCTAAGTATAGCCTCCTCCCTGGGGGATGGACAGCAGATTAGAGGGCAGAGGGAGACGTCGGAGAGTGTAACCTATGACAAAACTATAATAATTTATGAATTATGAAGGGTTCATGAGGAAGGTGGGAGTGGGGAGGGAGGGGGGAAATGAGCAACTGATATTAAGGGCTAAAGTAGACGGCAAATGTTTGAGAATGATGAGGGCAACAACGGTACATATGTGCTTGACACAATGGATGTATGTATGGATTGTGATAAGAATTGTACGAGTCCCCAATAAAATATTTTTTTAAAAGAAGTTAATTTTTAGTATTTATAATCTGCAACATGAGGACGTTTTTCTAGGGAAGTTGTGTACTTCTTTTCACTATATCCACAACTCCAAGGAAATTGGCGCAAATGAGTTTGCCAAGAAAAGCAAATGAGCGGACTTTGTGTCATTAGTGAATGGAACATGGAGTCACCCATGCTTTTCTATTTGTTACCGTATTTAGTTATCTCAATAATCCTATACTGCTGGTGTTAAAAAAAGTAAGGATTTGAGAAGGTAAATAACTGATTCAAGGTCACACAGTACCAGGCCTCCGGACAGATCAGCCTTAAGCTAATGCCCATGTTGTCAGCTCTTCTTCCATGCAAATATCTGATACCTATTATGTCCAACCAGTTCCAGGTGCCTGCCCCTCATGCAAGTATAGCCTCTCCTTCAAAGACTACCAAGCACAGGCTAAAAAGCCTCACTGAGGCTACGCAGACCCTAGGGACATCACATGAGACTGAGGGGTAGTCCATGCATTTCAGAAACTTTATAGTTATTTAAACTTTTCAAATGAATGTTTGAATCATGAATTAATGAGTGGCTGAAACAATCCTTTATTCATTTATATGTATGATTTAACAGGCTTCTCCGTTGGACAGCAATTATTCAAATTCTTCTTCACTGACAATATTTAACTCTTTGAAGAGGTCTTCCAATGAAGACAGTGTGTGCTTTGATATTCAAGGACAGGAACAAAATAAATAATTGACCCTATGGAGCTCTGACTCAGAAACTATTATGATATTGCACTTGTATTGCTAGCCCATAATCTATGGATTCCTTCATTTTGTCTGATTGACCCTGTGGGTTGAGTTTGGCAGAGGAAGAAGAAATAGGGAATTGGGGAGGCGGAAGGAAGTTCTGGTCCAGCGGAACACCAACATAGCAATGCAACAGAGCAGTGCCTATCCTTTATGGTTCACCAGCTGATTCCATTATAAATCTTTTATTATTAACCAACTGCATATGACAACATCACCAAGAGGATGTAATTATAGTCTCTAGCAAAGAATAGCTAACACACCCAGTTCCCGTGGAGTCAACTCTGACTCCGGTGACCCCATGCGTGGTGTCAAAGTAGAACTCGGCTCCCTAGGTTTTCAGCAGCTGAGTGGCCAGCAGTACATTGCCGGCCCTTTTTTCCTGAGGGAATGGACTAGAATGGATTAGAACCACCACCGGTGTTTCAATTCGCAGATGAGCACATGAAGGGAACCACCCAAGGACACCAAAGACCTTACATGGAATTTATTTTTTGATGGAGCGAATCCTAACCATGTTAGGAATTATTTCATCTCCTGGCATTCTATCTCCTATAAGAGTGTCCCTCTCTGTGTGAGGTCCTCTTGTTCCCCTCTTCTACCCTACCATCCCTTTACACGGGGCCCTGATGTCCTGGCCCTCACTGACTACCTTCAGACCTGAATTCCTGGATTCTGAACTGCGCAGGCTGTATCATGAAGTTTAACACTTGGACATATTAGATACCCAGACACGTTAGATTTAGCAAATGTCACTTGTCCCTCCTTCAAAAAGGCTTAAGCCCTTTACCTCTTAGTAAGTCTGCTTAATGAGGACCTGCTTCTGTGTCCAGTGCTACCTTACAGCGGAAAGTTTTCCCAAGGACACCTGGAGACAGAGATGAGCATTTGCTTGACACGTGTTCCACCTTAGTCTCCCCCACCTTTCTGGAAAATAGAGGTGCTTCTAGATAAGAACAACCATATTCTTTGGAGTAACTATAAGATTATTATAAGATATCATCCAATACACAACAAATATGAATGGAAACATGAATGTATACATGTTCCACATCCGGTTTTGGTTTATTTTGGGGAACCGTAGGCAGCCATCTCTACATCACCTATATTAAGTGACTCTGCATTATAATTATTCTGTAAAATTGGAAAATAATAACATAATAATTATGAAACATCATGTCTCTGGAGATTTTTGAGTAATTTATTTGAAATACTTGTTTATGCTTGTGATTCTTAACTCTGAATTCCCATCAGAATTACTCTGACACTTTTGAAAAATATTCATGTATTTTAAAGTGTTTGAGTCTATTGGCCGACGGTGGGACAGAGACGAATTTTGGCCACCTTAAACATTCCACCGCTCTCTTGCAATAAAACATTTATACTGTATCTTTTAGGAGGTTCTTATTTTTTGCATTATATTACATTTTGACTGCATTCCTTTGATGTAGACTTGAGAAACATAAGGATCCTATTCCTTATTAACTGTGTTTGCCTTCATGGAAAGGAAGAATAAATAGGTTTTATTTCTGCTCTTGTAGCAAAGCAAATTAAAATTGTGTTTTGACCTATGTTTATTATGAAATAGATACTAGCTAAAGATTCCATAATCACTTGGAAAAATATCTTTCATGTGGGCAATATGCAGTGCAGAGTGAGGCAGCTTTCCTCGAGGGCAAACCCTGATCATTTTTTAAATTCTTTTTTTTTTAATTCTTTATTTGCCTCTCCTCACATGGTAAGGTAATATCAGAATGATCTATTTCAACCTCCCTGACTCACTTTTAAATTCCCCAAATGAAGGGTCAACAGGATAGTCGTGCAGCGATAAAGAGAAATATTAACGACTCCGTTGAAGGCAGTCTGTATTATGGAAACCATCAGAAAGGAATCATCTGCTGTGGCTTGGGCCTAGGACATGGGACGCCACCCTATTGACACCGTCACTTGGTATACCAAGGGAGAGCCGAACTTGGGGGAGGGCATTTAAAAAGGCTAAGGCTCCCGGTGAGTAAAGAAACGTAGAGGTTTCACGCAGAATGGTCCTTTGCTTAGACTGATTTGCAGGGAAAGCAGAATGCGTAGGGCGGGCGACTCATCCCACAACCACGCCCAAGGGTTAACAGGACGCCAGAACTATTAATACAAAGGACACCGGATTCAGGCAAGCTGCTGCCAGAGGGTAGAGTGTCTTTCTGCCACCACCGAGAAGAGCTCCGCTTCTTTCGGAGTCGTAGGGAGGGGACCGAGCACTAAGAGAGGAGAGAGTCACCGGGGAGCCCGCCTCCGGGACGCCTAAACAAAGAAGGTTTTCTTAGGAGGCTGCACCACTCGCCCGCCCGCCCGCCCGGGCTGCAGCGAAGACTGCAGAGTCTTTTTGCCGGTCCCCTCTTCACCCAACAATGGAGAAAAGCCGAGTCCGCCCCAGACGCCCGGACGCCCGGGCCCAGGGAAACTAACGCCGGCCATGCGCCGGGCCGGCTCCGCCAGCGGCTAGGGCTTTGCAGAGGTCTGGGGGGCCGGCGGAGACCAGGCGCTGACCTTGGCCACGCCCGACGGGCTCCGATCCACGGGTCCTTTCGTTTTCCCGCCTCCCCCAATTTCACTACGGGGCAGGGTCTGGGAAAGGCTGGCGGCTGGGAGGCCGGGTTCCTGGCTGGCGCGCTGTTCCTCCGCCTTTGGTAGGAGCGCCCGGAGCGAACCTGCAGGAGGAAAGCTCGGGCTGCACTTGCTCGCCTCTGAGGCTTTGCCAAGAGCTGCCAAGAAATGGAGTGTGTGGAGCAAAGGGGGATAAGGGTAGAGGTGGAGCAAGAGGGGTGATTGTGGCATTTATATTTGTCTTGGGACCCCCCATCACCTCCACGGTGCCAGAACCGCTCATTCACCCAGCTTCCCCTCTGCAGCCGGGATACAGGCGCCACTTGGGTTAGGGCCCAGCCAAGATAGTTTTGAATGCTTGCATTCCCTAATTTGTGTACCGGGTTTACACCCTGGTTCCACTTTGTGAGACCTCGATGTGGGTGAAAACTCAATTTTACAACCCCCATTTATACGAGATATGGGTTTGACATCTGTTTGCCAGAGTGTTTTGCACTTAGCCTAACACCCACTATTAAGTGACAAAATTGTGGCAGCCTGTCAAACCCAGCTGACTGACAGCTGCTCTACTTACAAAAACCATTCAAATATTTGCAGGTTTTGAAGCTTTATACAGTGTTGTACCCAATCTTTCAGTTATTTAACATGTAAAATATAAGTCAAAGTTTTAAATCTGGATCCCCAAATGTTTCCATTTTCCATACAAAAGGAAAAAAAGCTTTCAGTCTATCTGCTGGAATCGATCCAATTCCAATGCCTCGCTCCAGCATTTCCCAGCCACCAGATCCCTGCCTCTTTCCTGGCAACACAAACCTGAATTTTGAAAAATACCCAGAACCAAACTCTCTTCCTGTTGTTACTGACGTCTCAGATGACTGAACTAAATTACTTTAAACACCAAGGGAATGCAATTTTTCAAAAGTAGATTTCGAAAAGAAATAATTAATCCCCCAAGTTAAGCAACGTACCTGCTGTGTATTTTGTGTTTGACAGACCTGGGAAAGGGAAAAGAGGATTTCTAGTCAACACCTGAGTTCTGGTGATCTCCAGAGCACAAACTCCTCTCCTGGTACTTCTAAAAAGCTTAGTCCGATTACGAAATAATTTGCAAATGACATAGTTTTTCTCTAGATTAAGATCCATTGAGCAAAAGTCATGTGGGTTTTTGTCTCTGCTATTAGAGCCAGCCAGACAGGGGTCTCCTGAAAACTGCAGCTGTGAGCAATAGAAAAATATGTAATTATCATACGTATGTCCAAGAGCGATACAGATAAATACACACGGGCTCACACCCTAGAACAGTTAGGGAGGTGGCCAGCCCTCAAGCTGCCCCAATCCGTTCCACGAGTCCTATTTTTGTTTTTAATGTTGGTAAATATCTTTCCTTCAGGTGGGAGGGGTTCATAAATCCTGTGGGCAAACCCTGGGGATGGTCACCAGTTCCAGAGAAGAGTTGTTGGCTTTTGGATACATTTCCAAGGAATGTCAGAGGTTGGAGGTTTTGAGTCCAAAGTGCTAATACGCTAGAGAAAGACTGAGTGGTTGATTGATTGATGATTGATTGATTGATTCTCAGCAGAGGGTTTTCAGCTCTCCCTGTGCTCGCGTGCAGGTGGGGCGAGCGTCGCGGGCCTCCGGAGGAGAGACCCCGGGACCGCCTGCAGAGGGAGTCTGGATGCACAGCGAGGGTCCACACTGGGTGACTGGGGAGGGAAGGGGTAGAGGAAGGGCAGGGGCGCTGGACTGTCCCCTCCCAGGACCGCACCGGGCCTGGCCACCGCAGGAAGCCTCCGTGGTACTCCGACCCTAGCCCAGCTCTGCGGGGCTCCCCGACCTGCTGTGGAAGCCTGGGAATGACAGACGGCCTGGCGATGGCAACTTTTTACCTGCAGAATTTTGTGTCCACAATACTGATCGTCATACACGGTCTTTCGTTCGGCGGCTGTCTTCAGTCGGGAGGGTATGGGGTGGGGGGTGAATACAGGTGGGAGAGTTGTCAGGAATTCGGTAGTGGGTGGGGTGCGCAAGGGAGACCGGAGGGAGCAGTTCCCATCTCCACTGAACTCTTCAAATTTAAAAACTGCGACAACAACAGCGAGTCAAGTCCTGTCCTCCCGAAACAAGAACAGTCTAACTCCTTGGGGGCAGGAGATGGGGCAGGGGCGGGGACTAAGGCTCTGATGAGCGCTGTGAAATAACAAAGGTGACTCTGGA
>NW_022111368.1:10095888-10101502 GCF_000313985.2 Echinops telfairi
AAGCCAGGCCGGTTGATTTGGGGGCGAGGTCGCGCTCCCTAGAAGCCCAGGTCGCGGGCGCCCCCTCTCCTGCCCGGCGGCGCGCGCCTCTCCGCCCCCTGCCCCCGCGGCGCGCCCCGCGGGCACCGGGCCTGGATCAGCGCCCCGGCGGGTGCGAATTACGTTTTAAAAATTAACATGTTGAAGCGTGGTGCCATTTAGTGAGAGGTGTTTTGGGCAAAGAATCAATTTCACTCTGACTGACCGGCGGGCTTGACGGTATGAATACTGCCAAAAAAAAGCAATAGGCAGAGAGCCCTTGACACGCACGCCGCTAACGCCTTCTCCCCGGAGCCGGCGGGCAGCCGCGCGCCGGGTGAGACCAGGTGGAGAGTGGGCGCCCCAAGGCTTGGGTCCCGTGTGCCCGGAGGGTGACACCCTCGCGGGCACCCAGCCTCACTCACCGCCTGCCTCCTTCCTTCCTGCGAAATCGCCTGCTCGTTCGATGCCCTTCAGTACGATGATGGGCCGCTCGGTCCGCCAGGACCCGCAGCTCGAGTCCCGCACTTTCGAGTCCGAGTGGCCTGGCGGCGCAGGGACCTTCAGTCCCCGCGCCCCATTCTACCACGCACCCCTAGTTTTCAGCCGCCCGCCGGGAGCCAAAGGTTAGGAAGTTTTAAAGGTGAAATGGATTTTTGGTGGTGGTGGCGGTTGGAGTCAATCAACAGGCGCGGGGCAGGTCTGGCAGCTATCGATTGGGGGCAGAGAAGGGGTCTGGCTGCCTTGCCTTTCAAGAAACAGGTGTTTAAACACGATAGCAGCCGCCAGTCAATTAACCCATTAAAAGCCCTCTTTGCAGCATTGATTTCTGGGAGCCACTGATGGGGATCGCGTTCAGGAAGCTCCTTTGTGAAGGGCGGGGTGGGATGAGCTGGGGAGCCTGCACTTGATCCATGGCAACCCCGTTGGCGCAAAGGACCCCAGAAGCCCCTGCCACGGGGCGAGCAGCGGCGGGGCTGGCTGCCCTGGCGGAAGACGGGTAGAGAGTTCAACCGCCGGGGTGTAGGACACCTGCCCTCACTCGGTTTTCCCCAGGACTAAGACCTTGATACCCAATTCACACACACCCTGCACGCGCACCCTTGGAGCTGGGCGGACGTGTGGGGCCTGCCAGAGAAAGGGGTGGACCTTAGCTAAAGTCACCCAGACCCCCTCAGCTGGGACTGCGGATGCGGTCTGTTACAGGCCCCAATGAATGCCCACTACCCCACCCTCGCTTGGGCGCTGCTTTTGTTTCCTTTCCTGTTAGCGGCTCCAGGTCACTAGAAATAGGTGTCGTGGCTCGGGCCCAAGTCATGGATGCACACAGAAACGCCACCCATGCTGGGGAAGGGGGGAGGTGTTGACAGAAGTACTCTGAGTCTAAATTATTATTGCCAAGATAGAGGGTAGAGAAGGCAGGAGAAAATGGCAGGTCGAACAGAGGGGGTCATTCCTTCAAGTGACCCACAAGAATCGGAGGCATCTAGACTAAGTGCTCCCCTTCTTTCCTGAGTAGGAGATGGCACACCGGAATACTGCCACCCAGCTGGGCTAGGTTTGAGAACAGGCACCAGGTCCAGAACCTATCTGAGGGATGGCAGATACCACCAGCCTCTCCCCTGACACCACCCTCTACAAACAGACCTGTGTGCCCTGGATGGTTAACAGAAGTTTCCACTGGTGAAATATAACCACAAAGACCCCTGACCTTAAACAAATCCAAATACCCTCTCCAGCTGCCATAGGGGGTGCCTTTGCACACTAGGGACCCCTGCCACTGCCCAGAACCACTGATACCAGTGCAGGAACACATCGGTCCACAGAGGAGGAAGGGAGCCCGTTAGCTAGAACCGGGCATTTTCCACTGGCAGGGTGTTGGGGAGGTAGTGGCAATCTCCCTCCAGCCCATTTTGTAAGGCTCCCCATCTTTTCAGCACAGCCCCAAATGAAGATTTAGGGTTCAAAGGCCATCACACAAAAAGAAGTATGGAAGGAAAGAGATGAGTGTGGGAGGGAGAAAGAAAAGAAAGGAAGAGAGAGAATCTGTCTCTGATCTGCCTAATCCCCTTGTCTCATTTGTATGGTGGCCTCTCCAGGATGGTCCTGTAAGCCAGGGTCCCCAGGGGCTGGTGGGAAGGTGGCCCTACAGGCATTTTCCTACTCCTTCTCGCCAAAATGTTAAAGAATGAATGAGGCATCACACGTGCACACCAGAGAGGCACATGTGTGCACTCCGCCTCCACCCAACCTAATGGAAATCTGATTTCCTCTTGAAGGACAGCTGGCTTGTCTTTGCCTGGTAAGATAAATGGCATTAAAATAGAGCCCAGGGGCCATCTATTAGCTTGGAGTATAGGGCAGTAGGGTGGGCTTTTTAAAGCCCCATCCCATTGCCTGACAGTTTAGATGGATCCGCTTTCCCCTTGTTTGCTGTTTTCTGAAGTAAGCAATGCATGCAACTGAAAAGGCTTGAAATTGTGTCAAAGTGATGTTTTAATCTCATTGAAAAGTGTATTAAAGGACAAGATGTAATTTATGTGAGATGCTTCGATGAAAAGAGAGATTGGAGTGGATGATCCTTTCACTCGGTGTGAACCGGGTGTCATGTTTATATTGAAGCCCGTGTTGCTAATCTAATTTGCAATAACTGTGATGGCCTGTAAGAAAAAGCATCTCTGATTTCACTTTATTTCTTTTCATATAGAAATTCCTTATGACTTGTCTCCTCTTGTGAGCCGTGCCTTTTCTACTTGGGGGCTAATGAGCAAGAATCTGAGAAAAGGTGCCCTTCACTCCTAACTCCTGCTTGGTCTTGCACACACCCGCTCGGCATCCCGTGCCACATTGTCCTCTGGGGTGTGCAACGTTGCTCTTCACGTTGCTTTCTTTCTCCAGGGTAAATTCCAACTGCAACCAACAATTTCTAACCCCACTTTGTCCGCCCTGCTTCCTGGAACCAGGGGGCTTGTGGTGCTTGTGTCTGTTTAACCAAACCCATCACCTTGAAGCGAATTCCTACTCGAAGCGGCCCTCTAGGACAGAGTAGGTTTGCAACCTTGTAAAGCAGACCGGCCACATTCTTTCTCTTCAGCAGTGGACAGGTGGCTTCCCAGTGGAGCACTTTAATGGCTGTGCCACCAGGACTCCTTTTGTGTTTAACAGCTACACCACTTTCTCCCAGGGTTTTTTTGCATGAGAAGTGTGCTTCAGGGATGCGGTTTCATCCGAGTCCTGTGTTCTAGCATGTGGATAGTCTTTACATTTTCATTTGAATAGTTGTGACGTGCCCCCGTATTTAGAAAAGTTTGATCCTATACTGAGTCTTAACCCTATCTTAAAAAGAAACCCCACACACCGGCTGCTCAGATTGGATCCTTTGTATTCTGATTATTGCACCGAACGTGCGCCGCCTTTATCAATAAAAAACGACACGTGTGAGGAAAATTACGACTTTTGTACAACGTGAAAAGGTGTATTCAAACTGTTAATTACGGGGGTATGTGTAAATGCAACTTTAGCAGTGACCCATTTAATTTTGCAGTAATTACTGACAAAATAAGACAAGGATGATTCACAATACAGTATACTTATCTTGCAGGGAATATTGTGCTGACGTAGTTAAACCAAGGAGTGAGGGGGGAGATCTTAAGGGAAGGGTGGATTCATAAAAGGTTCTCAAACACCACACCCTGCAACCACTTGTGTTCAAAGCGCAGAAGTTGCGATTTAGGTCGCTTCTCTGAAAATCTCGATTACATGTTGGAGGTGACAGCAGATTCCCCACAAAACCCAAGGTTCCTGAACCCTCTTTGGTGGCAGGGCCGGATGATAAGGATCTCATCTCTAAGGTCCACCCATTCACCTTCTCGGGCTTAGCTTTAGCGGGACCTAGAAATCTGGGAGGCAGGGGAGAGCTGGCAGCCCCAGCGCGGCGCACTTTGAAGATCCGCGCCCCCTGAAGGACAAAGCTTAAGAGATGGCGTATGTTCGCCCAGCAGCATTCAAGGGTGACGGGAAACCACCTTCACCTTAAACCTGACCTGAGAAGAGTGGGCAAGATGGGTGGTCAGAGGGTGTGACCCGGGGGCCCCCTTGAACAGTTCGCTTCCTGCAGCAGAGCCTTGACCAGTGTTGTTGATTTCCTTCCCTGATCTTTTTCAGAACCCTAAGCGGCCGCTTGAGAGAAAAAAACGGGATCTGGCGGTTTGCTTGTCCATTAGGACCTCTGCCTGCTGTCCCAGGGCTGGCACCGGTCCAGCAAAGCCAAGGAAACGGAATCACTAACCCCTAACCAGAACTGCCCCCCCCACACACACACACTCACCACTGTCACCATCACCACCACGACCACCACTACACGAGGTGGGAAAGCTCTTTCCCGCCTCATGCAGTCTAATCTGCGTGGGGACTGGGTGCCGGCCACCGGCCTGGCAACAGCCGCCTGGGTTGCGCCGCTCACCAGCCGCACTAGCCAAAGCTGGGGAACGAGCGTAGCCAGAGGTCCAGGGTGCTCACGCCTGCGGGGTCGTTCCCGCGGGCGGCCAAGGGTTGGGAGCCCGGGCAGATTTCGTTTCTTTAAAGGGTACCCTATCGAATTGCGTGCGGCTGCCGCAGTCGGTCCAGCCTTCCCCTCCGATTGGTTTGGTCGGGGCATCTTGTGGCGAGACCCCAGGCCAGGACAGCAGGGGATTGGCAGGCCTGCTGAGATTCTCCGCGGAAAAGTTTCTCACAGGAAGAGGACCGGGGCAGGCCGAGCAGTCGCAAGAGCCCGCGCTCAGCAGCGAGGCGCGGGCAGCCTGGCACCGGCGGCCGCCCAGGGGCGTTCCTCCCACCCACCGCCCTCCAGGCACAGCACCCACAGCTCGCCGGGCCGAAGGGCGCAATTCTTCTTTTTCTTTCTTTCTTTTTTTCTGGTTCCCCCTCTGGTTCCAGTCTTCTCCCTCTTCTTGTCTTTTCTTTCATTCATAAACCTGGAGGCTACAGACGCAGCTTGAATATTGACGTCTCTCTCCCAACTGCTCCGCCGTTAACCCAATTACAGAATTCATCAAGAACTGTGTTGAATTATCTCTTTCCATACAGTATCAGCATTAGCCTAATTAAAAGCTATAATGTCTGATATAATGATTAAATCGTTAGCTCTGCTGTAGGGAAGCAATATTTTGTTTTCCCTTCAATTAGAAGCTGATTGAGGTTTTCAGAGCAGGTCAGCTGTGAAATTTGAATTATATGTGTGAGTACTGCTCACAGGGTGAGCCCCTACTCGAAAGCTCCAGAGATTCTCCAAATGCTTTCACCCAGTGAGCTAGGAGGCACACACTCACACACACACACACTTGTTTGTTTTTCCATTGTGGATTTCGGGATCTTCATTCTAATTTCTGGAAAGAAAGTCTTGGCTCCTTTCAAGAGCAGGCACTTTATTTACCCCTTCCCCTCCCAGCAGCCTCCAAAAGAGGAGGGGTTTGGAGTCCCTGGAGGCGATGGCGCGTTCGCACCCCGGAAGCCCTGGGAAAGGTCTCTCCCTCCGTTTCTATCCCGAAGGGCACACAGTCTCTCTCGAAGTTACTTACTTGCAAGCGACTTCCTTTTC
>NW_022111368.1:10102136-10106700 GCF_000313985.2 Echinops telfairi
CTGTTCCTCCTCTCCCTCGCCCACCGCTTCTTCGTCGCCCTCTCTTCTTCGTCTGGAGAGAACGCTTTTCTCTTTCCAAAGTCCTGCCTAGGAATTGGCCGGGCTCTCGTTACTCCCCTCCCTCCAGTAGTGGTCCCCGCCCTGTCTTTGGGGGCAACACCGGAGTCCGGAAAGCTTCCCCACTAGCACATCCTCCGAGATGCCTCCGTGTGGCCTCAGCGCCCCCCACCCCAGGGCCCTGAACGCCACGGAGCAGACCTCTCGCAGGGCAGCGGGCGGGGTCCGGGCGCACCTGGGGAAAGGACAGGGCATCGGGTCGCCAAGTCAAACCACCGACCCCTGGGCCACCGGAAGACACACCGCTGACTGAGTGCGTCCATCACTCATAGCCTGTTTGGAGCTGGGGACCAACGCTGGGCGCAGAAAATCCATTTCAAGAGATAGGGACGCTGGATTCCACGTGAAGGCCAAGACAAGACATTCTGTCTCTAGTGTCCTATCTCTATCTGCCTCATGATCTCTCCTGAGAACAATCAAGGGAGAGAAAGAAAAAGTTGTAATTACTTAATATAGGGAATTTAATGAATGGCATTTGTTTCACATTTAGCCCTTAATTTATTAGAAAGTCAAGGGCTCTTGTGTAATGGTTTAAATATATCTTATTCATTGATATCATGTGCATACATACATGTTTGTATGCTATACAAATATGTACCTACAATTTCCTCTAATGATGGCTTAGGTCTGAATTTGCTTTGAGGATTATGTCCACAGGTTAAATAAAAGAACACAAAGCATCTTTATTTATCCACATTTCTAAGTTGATCCTCTATTTGGCATTTAGAGCAAAGAGGCACAATGAAGTTTCTGAGTTGCCAAGAGAACAAATTTGGTCAATCGGCAGTGAACTAATCCTTCCCCTCAGGGTCTGGGCTTTCTCTGACATTACTTTGAAATAGTATAGTCATTCTTCAAATCCGCAAGAGTACTGCCTTTGGAAAAAGGTCTTTGGCTTAAAGGAGGTCCCTGCCAACCTGGTTGGGGGGGGGGGGTGAGGGTAGAGAGATGGAGTGGGGGAGAAAAAGAGAAACTTTTCAAACTGTTTTTAAGGACTGTTTTCCCTATTTTTAAAGAATCACTAGTGACGAGTCAGAAGGATCAAGATACTGAGGCTCCCAGAAGCAATTACTGATAGGAGTTAGCAGGATGCTCCTCAATCTTCATGCCAAGATGGAAGGCACCCAGAGGTCTGGCACTCAGTGCCCTGCCACTGCCTAAGTGGTGTAGGCTATAGCTGTCCCTCAACTTGGCAACAAGTTACACCTGGAGCTCCTGTGTGATACTTATGCATGTGGGCACCCAGAGTGTGTATGCCTTCTTGGGTCTGGGGAATGAGACTCTCCTCTCTAGAAAGGGTTTAGGCATAGGGCCCTGAACACAAAATATTAACATGATCTCATAAAAGGCTAAACCATTTACCTCCTATTTAAATGCTCTGGAAAGCAAGGGGCATGTCATATTTGAAAACAACTTTTGAAACGATGGTAGGCAAAAACTAGAGTAATTCAATGCCAGCTACCAAAGTTCCCAAAAGTAGAAAGAAAGCATGCCTGCCCTGGGAGCTGGAGGGCGGGGTATTTATAAACTGGAGTGCTCCATTGATATGGAAAATAATGCACCTAGCCTGATCCACACAAAGTATTTTCAGGGGGTCTTGGCTATTTAGTTTAAATTCTAAATAGAGAAACAGAGCAAAGAAATCTTTCCATTGCTAAATGGATAATATTGTTTATAATTTGAAAACCATTTCCTTTATTTCAGTCTGGCTGACTTTTCCCTAACCCTCTGACTCTCACTGCACACCCATTGCCTCCTAAATGATCAAAGGAAACATGGATCTATAGCATTCTTAAATAATATTGTTTGTTTTGTTGTTGTTCATTCACAATGTAACTGACATTTGCAGGTAGCACATGAAACATATCAAAAGATTCAAAAACTGGATGGGAGGGATAGGAATGTAGTTGAGAATTGAGTTTATAACCTAGATATTTATTTGAAAAAATAAATATGAAATGCACTTCCTTTCTAATATAATTATATATTATTTGATGAATTTACTATTTGGTGCTGAATGGCCTGAAATGAAAGCAGCTTAATCTGCAGAGAGAACAATTTACTGTCGCAGTACACACTGTAGCAATCCTGGGGCGGGGGTGGGGGGAGCTATAGTAATAATCATAGTGATTGAGATGAAAGAAACCATTTCTCCTGTATCTGGGATAAGTGATAAGGTCAATTTTTAAAAATACAATACAATAAAACGGAGAACAAAATGAGATGCCACACGTTCACTACCCAATATATTGAAACGTTTTCTTCTTATCACCATCATCATCATTATAGGTGTATTTCTAACATGAGAAGTCAGGCATGCTGCTCACTATCATTAAGCATCCTTTTCTCAGGACGATTAGTACAGATGATGCTTGGAACTTCCTGAGGACTTAGGAGTAATAATTGGGTGGCCCCAAAGGTTATCTGAAATTGTTTGAAAATAATTTGGGGGGGGTCACTTATTCAGGGTAAAAATCACGAGTGCAATGCTGTTGCTTGAGATTGGGCTGGAAAATGTCTTGTATGTACCCAACTCAAGAACACTTTGATGCTCAAGAATAACTGCAAGTTGATGCGTTAATCATGTAATGAAGTGTGTCTTTTTTGCATAATAGGAGAGAAAATGGGACCATTCTCTCTGGCATGAGACCCATCTCTCCCATGCAGTTTCGGGTGGGCCCTGGTAAACTCACCAAGTTTTTGCACCGCTGAGGGAATTCTTTCCAGAAGAGTGTGGGTGACCTCGATTTCGTTTTTTATTTTCTAACTCCAATTTCAACCAACTTTTTTCAACTGTTACTGCGTAATTAGCTTCCAGATCCATGTTTGTTTAGCTTCTCAGAAATCTCTTCCTAGAAGGAAGAAGTCAAGTTGGAAAGCTTATGTGACTACAAACACCTAGGCTCATTTTAAAGACATACACTCCCTACTCCATGCTCCTCCCCTCCAAAAATGGGCTGGTACAAAAGGAATAGCTTACACAAGAACTCCCAGAGCTGGGCTGTGGTAAACTCTTCAAGTTTTTGTACTACTTCAGAATACAGTGGGCTCCATGGTCACAGGAATTACAGGGGACCTTGAGCAGTGGTTAACTAACCCTGAAAGTATAGTGGATTAGGGCTTGGGCTGCTAACCACCAGGCTAGCAGTTCGAGCCAGCCAGCTGCTCCTTGGGAGAAAGATGAGGCTTTCTGCTTACATAGAGTCTTTGGAAACTCACAGGGGCAGTTCTACTTTACCCTATTGGGTCGCTGTGAGTCAGAATTTGACGGTTCAATTTGGCTTTTAGGTTTTTGAGGAGTGGATAAAGCGTTTGGCTGCTGAAAGGTTGGTGGTTCAAATCCACCACCTGCTCAGTGGGAGAACTCAATGAGATCGCCAGCTCCCATCATCTCAGCCTTAGGAACATTACGGAGCAGCTCTCTGTCTTGGAGAGCTGCTATCTCCTCCACGGAGATGGGTTCCGATTGCTTTTGAGTTGTGAAGTCTTGGCTGTGCGAAGGGGCACTGCAGATTGCACCGGAGAACTTCAGTGCCTGCGGCGTTGAAGGGGGCATTTGGAGTGGGGAGCGGGGCCCCTCAGGTTGCCCTAAGCTGAGTAGCGGAAGAACCCGTGTACACCTAGGATTGTCCCCCCTATACGTGAGGGCACGCCCCGTTCCAGCCATCTAAATGAGCTGCCGGGCTAGATGCTGGCCTCGGGTACCAACTTTCCCCTTCTTGGAGGTCGCAGAGTTAAGGGAGGGGGAAAAGGGAGGTGATGGGACCGAAGAAGAGCTAGGTCGTAATTCTGAGCATTTAAATCTTACCAGAGGCGGTAGTCCCCACACTACTCTGCCACCCCTGCCCCGGCCCCGTCGCTTAGTTCTGGGTCTCCGCTTTCAAATCCAATCGTTCCCGCTTCCGAGAGCGCGGGCGGGGAAGAAGGCTAAGAGGGTGAGCTTGGAGTTCGCCGCCGCTGCCACCGCCGCCGCCGCCGCGGCGCGGGCTCAGGAAGCAGCGTGCCTGTGACCCCTTTCCCGGGCCCCTCCCTCCCTCCCTCCCTCTTTCCCTTGCTTCTCTCCTCCTTCCCCAGCCTCTCCCCTCCTTCCTCCCTTGCTCCCTCCTCCCGCCGCCCGCGCCGAGTTTATATACTCGCCTCCCCACGTCACTCGCCAGCGCGCCATGCAAATAATCCCCCCGCCGCCGGCTCCCATTGGCCGCGGCCAACTCATTTAATGGCAGCTCGGGGCGCAGCGTATGGCTGCTGGGGCCCCGGCGCGCCGCGAGCCTCGCTCCTGCGCCTCCGCTCGGAGCGCTCCGGCCGCCAGCAAGGACGCCGAGAACACCTTTCCCGGCCACTTCTCCTCCTCCTGGGCTCCGAGGTGCCAGCTCTCTTTTCCCTCTCCCCGATCCCTCGCTCCCTTCCACCGCCCCCCTCTTCCGTCTCCTCCCCGATTCAATTTTAA
>NW_022111368.1:10108668-10112592 GCF_000313985.2 Echinops telfairi
CCAGACCCTGCCCGTCGGCGGCCGCGGGGACGCCCGGATGGATCCAAGAAGAAACTTGCCTCTCGCTCCCCGCGCGGCCCCCCGCCTTGGCTTCCCACCCGGGGCTCCCGCCCCACGCCCAACCTGGCCTTTCTCTTTTGTACAGAATGTTTTCATGTCCTTGTAAAAATGAAAATATTGATGAAGAAGAGAAGGTAACCGTTGCTCCACTTGCCTTTTTAGAAGCTCCTGGGCACTACTAGGTGTTGAAACAAGTTTTGCGTTTTAGACTGAACTTCAGTGTTTTATTGAGACTTTTTGTACAGTATTTATCGTTCATGGAGGAGGCAGAAAGCGTTTTATTTGCTAAAGAGGACAAAAAGAACTAAAATATAGGCGACGCCAACTTTTATATAGCCGCTGGAGCCGTAACTTTCGTCCTCTCATCTCTTCTGTATGGCCTTTTATTGCTAAGACAAAGTGATGGGGGCATAGTTCTCATTTGTTACATATGTTGTAAGGCATATCCAAACCCTTAAAAGTTTTTTGTAGGTGTTACTGCTTTTTTTTCGTTTTTCGTTTTTTTGTTAATTTATACAAAGAGCATCCCCCCACCCACCCTTAGACTGAGACCTTACATTCTGGGTTTTGTAAAACTTTCTGTATCTGAAAATTTCCTTTTTTTTGGTTTTGTATTATTTCTTGTAAATGTACTGTGAAATTTTTATTTTAGGAGTTGCGGTGTGGAGGAGGGAGATTCGGATTATGTACATAGTTTCCTAAAAGGCTTTTCTTCTAAAAGGAAAGAAACATCCGTGCCCCAGATGCATAGAATTTTGAATCAATAAATTTAAAAGCGGGAGGGAAAAAAACGGTCTTCCCATACAATTGAAACGTGCTAATTTTGTATGCATGTTTTATGGCCTCAAATATAATTAGTAAATCTGGAAAGAGAGAGAGAGAGAGAGAGTTGTCAGCAAAAAACGAAAAATAGAATCCCAGGGGCAGGGAGTAGGATTTCCACAAAGCTGTATTAAATGGAAGGGAAGAAAGTTTCAAAATCGATAAACAGATTCAGAGCGAGGTATCTTATATTGTTGACAGTGTTCATATGGAAGGAGAAAAAATTACCCCCCAAAATCTTTTTATAGTCTGGCCCTTTCCTGCATTTGCTTTCAACTTCAGGCAGTGGCCAGGGCAGCTCCTGGTCTCAGGTCTGCATCACAATCTAGTCTGAAGCAGGTGAAAAGGGGGAGACCCCAGTGGCAGGGCCAGGCCAAGGATGGGGGATAAAGAAGATGCGGAGGCACTGGCCTCCAGTCCGCCCTGTAATTAATGGGATTGCAAGAGGATTTATCTGGATTTGGCTCTAGGAAACACGATCTGTGAACTGAACTGTATGGCAACGGCCCCCTCAGTCCATCCTCAGTCACTCCCTCTGGACTCCTTCCTTATGAAAAGGCCAAATATTTTTGTAGGATTTTCACGAGTGCGCGAGTGTGCTCGCTCACACACACACACAAAATCAACTCCCACCCCACTCCCTCTGGTTTTGGAACTGGGGCTTGACATGAACACAAATTGCCAGGTTTATGATTCCTGATGAGCCCTGAGATTGTGTGATGCTTTAAATTTTTTAATTATATTTTTTCTAGATGTTTATTATTGCAGTTTTTCTGGAATTGAAAGTTTTCTGTAAAACTTTGTCTTCAAGTAATCTGACAGCATTAAATATCGCATTTAAAAGTTACATTGTAGCAAATGCATTTTGAAATGAGTCACAACATTAAGATATTATATTTTGGGGGGAGAGTTTTAAGTCTACATCAGAAAATGTTGATGACAGCAGTTTTTTATACATCCATCTCATTTTCTCAGCATCTTTTCTGTGTCCTGGAATGAGTGTGGAGGATCCATCAAGAGTGGGCATGTGCTAAGTGCCTAATGAAGCCCCAATTCAATGTACATCCAAGATTACACTATAAGTAGAATGCCAACCTGACAATTGATTTTTTTGCTTTTTAGTATTTTGATCATTTTACTTAAACTAATCATTTGTTAAAGTGATTGCAAAAATTCCAAGAATGATGTTTACCACTCTAACAAGATAATAAAAATCCACTCCCCTTTGATAACCCCCCTCCCCTTTCTCTTCCGTGATGTGATCCTTTGTGAAACAGTAGTTTCTAAAAATATTTGGATGTATATGGGTTGCTGAGAGGAATAGCTAGCGCCAGCCATGTCTGGGAACAAGTGCCACACACAGACTCCCCTGGGAGATGCTTTGGGACATTCTTGAATGCGCTGTGAATTCCAAGCTTTAAGAGCCCAGGCCAATTTACCCAGAGTTCAATTTGGCGGTTGGAAGCACTTCTCTTGTTGATGCTAGATCTCAACACCTCCCTGTAGTTAACATCTAGTCTTAGACAAATGTATGGCCTTGCTTACCTATGTATATACCCAAGTTTGTCTTTATGTTCAATTGCTGGCATTGATATCTGGACTCATCACCCGCAAAGGGAGTGTGGGTTTTAGTTGAGGCCATTATTTCTATTGTAAAATCGGCAGGTACATAAAAGGCTTAGCTGGTATGTTGGAGACAGCAGGCAAAACTGTCCATAGTTTCCTGGAAGTTTAATTTGTAGTTGACCATTCTGCAGCCTGTGCCACATGCACAGCTAAATTAGTCAGTGCCCGGTGTTCTAAGCCATATGATTTCCACCATTTCCTTTTTCTCTGGTTGATTGTACTGGCATAGAGAAACGCAAATACAATTTCTTTAATGACTCAATTTAAAAACAACACGGGTATGGGAGAGTAGAGATTAACTGAGATTGATTTCTCACGATTAAGGTCCCAACAACCTAGCAATGTCTCTCCAAATTAAATTTGAAAATACCAGGCCCTGGAGATGGTTCACTCAACTAGAAGTTCGATTTTGGCCAAGGTAATAGTAATCACATTCCAGAAATGAAATATTATGTGAGCCAAATTATTACAGGATGACTTCCTTTATAAAATCACAGTGTAGGGTTTCCATCGCTTATCCTAATATCTTCATAAACCATATGCAAAGGGCGGCCAGGAGGAATTTTGAGGTCTTACATAAAGTTCGGATGAATTGATAGGGTGCTTCATTCCTTTCCTTCTGAATCCTTCCTCACCGGACAGTTCCTCACAGGCCCGATCTAAAGCCCGTTCATTCGATGGAAACAGACGATAAAGGTTGCTCTGCTTCGGTTTTGTTATTTTTTAAAAAACCCACGCCATCCTTTTGTTGTTAAGATGTTAGCATCCCCTACTACTCCCCCCACCCCACTCCCTAAGTAGCTCCATGAAGTGAATTCATTTTTAAAAGAAACCCATTGCGGGTACCGCATGCTGGATCTGCAGGTGTTGGTTGGGTAGCATGACTGACAGGTCTATTAAAATAATGTATGTGGGAGAAGAATAACACATATATTCACGAATTTCATTTTCCCAACGAAGACTGGGCGAAGCAGATTCTTGTCTCTGGAAAATCCTGGCTAATTAGAGAGCCTGTTCTTGGGCCCTAGCCCCCAGGAAGGAGCGATCTGAGGTCAGTCTCAGCCCTCCCAATGCCCCCCTGCTCGCCAGTCCCTTCCTCCGCTGGCCAGCCTCCCCTTTCGCATCCTTGTCCCTGGTGCAGAGACACCAGCCAGGCCAGGAACAAAATTTAATAATAGGTTGGATTCCTTGGAAACTTCAAGTGAAGAGAAACTTGGCCTTGGCTGCAGCCCCGCTCTCCAGCGTAACTCTTTGGCGGGATTGAAAGGCCGGCTGGGCCAGACCGGGAGGAGGTCGAGGGTGGGGGGGGGCGGGTCCCCCAGGGTGAAGCGCCTGCCTCCCCCGCCGACCCCAGCCCTCCAGCAGGGGTGGGGGATGGCGCACCGGAGCTGCGTGCGGGCTGGGAGTGGACCGCCG
>NW_022111368.1:10113011-10149284 GCF_000313985.2 Echinops telfairi
CTCCCCGACTCGGCTCCGGGCAGCCAGTTCCCCGGAGCGAGTCCTCCGTAAGGAAGCCCGCGACCAGCTGCCCACGTCCTGCCCGGTCCCTTCTCGTCCGCGCTCCCTTCGTTTTCGCTCCCCTTTCCCAGGACCGCCTGATCCCCTGCCACGAGGATTCATTCCTCCATCTGGGTTTCCCTTTCTTCCGTTCTTCCCTCCGCCTCGGACGCGCAGACGGAGCTGCTTTGCGCGTACTTTTCTTTCTTTGTCTAGCCCAGCTCTCCTCTTTGTCTCTCCAGTCGTCCTGGTTTCTCCCTCCCCGGCCCTGGCCCGAGCCCTGGCCTCCACTGCGCCCTGGCCCTGCCGCAGGAGCGCTTTCTCCGAGACTGGGGGTCGGGTCAGGCAGGTGCTTGGAAGTCGGCCCAGGCTACCCCCCACCCACCCACCCGCAGTCGGATTCCCTGGTGCTAGGCCCCTGCATTCTGCAGGGGAGGGGGCAGAAGAGGGGTGTTGGAGTCAACCAAGAGGCACAAACTATCTCAGGGGGCCTGTAGACGGTGACTACGTTCTCCCCCCCTACCCCAACTAAGTGACTCCTACTCCATGCCTCTGCCTGGGAGCCTAGGGCAGGGTGTCAACTATGGGGTGGGGGTGGGGGGATTAAGATGACTGATGTGAGGGACCAGGGCAGAGTGTTTTTGTGTTTAAAGAGAGCTGGATTAGTGGAGAGAAAGTCCTGACCCTGGGGTCAGTTGCAAGTCAAACCCTTTTACAATCAGCCAGCGGAACAAACTCATCTCGGGGCTCTACCGCAACAAGTGGGCGAGAGGCGGAGAGCGGGGGGAGGAGGGAGGCAGGGCTGCCCTCTCCTCAATCGAGGGGAGAAGCTGGCGAGGAGAAGGCGACAAAGAGCGAACAGAACCCCTAGTGCTCAAAGTGGTGGTCCTGTGGTGGACAAAGCGGCGGAGGAGAGGTGCACGCACACCTTGCCAGAGAGCCATTGGGTACTTTGTGGGCTGTGATTAGCTGTCCATCAAAATTCCTTCTCTTTTAGTAAAATATCTTCGTTTCCCGATTTGAGGGGGGGGCGGGGGGCAAGACCTGGGCAAGTGTTTGAGAGATTCTCTACTCAGAGGATCTGTCTTATAAATGCAATTTAATTTCCCGACGAAACCGAAATGGGAAACAGCCAACTTCTAGGTCTCGCTCCCTTTCACTTTCTTCCTCACGCTCGCCAGGAAACAGGGCCTTATCTTGGAGGTCTTACCTCCAGAGACACCCCTCTCTCTTGAAACCTTTGTGAGTATGAAGCAATATGGGAGGTGAGTGTTAAGGTCGTTAGTGACTAGGGTAGGGGAAGGGGGGCGCTTGTTTGGACCAGAAAGCAGGTGGCTGTTCACCTTTGGATGAGATCCTCCTCCGTGCTCATCTGAAAAGCATTGGGGACTGAAGTTTGGGAGTGAAAGATCCGGGTTAGAGGAGAAGAAATGACCTTCCTTCACAGCAAGATTGGGAATCTGTGCTAAAATAACACGAGCAAGAGTTTGAACCAAGACAGAAAACTTGCAAAGAACCCACACAAGTGATCGATCCAAAGATAGAGAACAAAAATCTATTTTTGCAATTTAAAAAAATTTTAAGGGCTTGCCAAATGTTTCTTCTTAATTGGCGTTTCATCTGCCAATGAGAAAAACTCAACTCTAAAAATAAATAATTAAGTTAGAGGCAGGCTTAAGGGAAAAGACAAAACAAAAAACTCTAAATGAACTCATCTCTGTACCTTGGATAACGTGAATGCACGTTGGTGGGACTTGGGTTGTGAGTTCAAAATCACCCCACAGACTGCCACCTGCTAAATTGCTAAGGACAGGCACGGTGGCCCTTCTGAGTCGTGCAGAATGCCTCTGCAGGCTGGCTCCAGGGATTTAATTGTCCTCCACCACTTCAGAACAACCATGTGAGTATATTCAAGATGTTGTGTGTGAAGAACAGCGGGTCATCACATGCAAAGCCTCCAAATAGTCCACCAGTCAAATCAGTGGGAAAAAAATCAGCTTTTGTTAGATTTTGCAGTTTCAGGAATTAGGCTTTCACTGCCAAGCTGCAGTTTTGAGAAATTGCAATGTCAGGCGTGTTCCCAATGGGGAAATATTGTGAGAGTGTGGAGGAACATAAGACTGGCTTTGACAATGGGGAAACTGACAAGAGTCATCACCCAGACATTGTTTTCTCTCCGAGCACCCCGGAAATGCTAACTAGAGATCAGATCTAGTGGCAGCGATAGCATTCTGTGTTCGCCCTACACTCAGGGGCACAGACACCGGAATCTTAGGCATCTAAAGGACTGACTCAGGCCTTCACGTAATGAATAACAATGTGGGGGGCAAAGGCACCTGATAGGTATGTAAAACCCATGAACAGCAGTGGAATGGCAGCAACCTAGACATATTCGTTGCAGTCTAATTTCCTTAAAAAAAATTTTTCCCCAAGTAGCAGTATATGATGAAATCTAGGTGAGCATGCTTTGACCCAGGAAGGGATTTAGAAACCTTTAAGTAATCCAAACCCCATGGTAAGCAGATAAACTCAAGTTCCTATGATATTTAACATCCATGTAGATTCGCTGCAAGCATGAACAGAGCTGAGTCTGAACCAACACAGATGTACCAGATAACAACAACATACATGTATGTAGATGCAAAAGCAGGAGTTGTTCCTTGTGCTAGAAATCAATCAGAAATTGAGGTTTATCCTGGTGAAACGTGGCCTTTTACATGGATCATGACAGTCATGTGCATGCCTGTGTCCTTCGGGGGAAATGTCTTTACCTCGGAATTCCTTTTCTCTCTAGTAAAATTTAAAAAACCAACACCAATATTACCATAGGGAGAGAGTCAGGATTATTGAAAGGACGCCCTCAATAAACGGTCATTTGATGTAATGACATTTGAATCCTATGTTAACTCAGGTCGACTGAAGTGGGGAATTATGACAGTAAGTGCTACACTTGGCCTACGTATTAAAGAAGAAATTATACAAACCACAGTCTTCCCATTCACCCATGTTAACTGCAATTTCTCTTTAGCGTTGCTTGACAATTGTCTCATTCATTCATTCATTGTTCAACACACATTTGCTAGGACCACAGTATATAATAACTAGGTCAGGAATTGAGCACATCTAATGTGTGAGGCTCTGCACTCGGTGCTAAGAACTATGAAGATCAATCCATTGTGACCCTGCCCTCAAGGAACTCGATGGCTGGGGCTGGGGCAAGTTGCAGTAGAATATCACACAGGCAAGTACAATGCCAAGCATCACCACTGTGTGACAGAGGTACATTCCAGAGGCAAAGGAAGCGTCTTTGCCAGATCTGAAGGAAGCAGGGAAGACTTCCCAGGGAAAATAAAACCTGAGCTGAGACCTATCATTGCAGTTGCTCTCTTTCTGAGATGTTGCAGCTGTTTACATATCTTCATGGATAGAGGATAATCGTAATATAAGATTGAGCAGGGGGGAAAAAAGATTGAGCAGGGTATGGTGAACTGCTGCTTTCAAACAATGGCTGACTAGATGAAGGGTATAGTTTAAAATTGAGCAGGGTATAGCAGTGTTACGCTCAGATTGGTGTTGGTGGTCAAAGATAGAGACTTAGCAGACATCTTTTTGACAGTTGTGGTCTCTCAACATAACAACCCCTCCCCCCCAAAAAAAATAACCTTGCTCAACATGAAAATCCTCAGACCCAGTGTTTCAGAGATACAGATTCTAGCGTTTGAGTGCAACTCGGGGAGCTGCCATTTCTTAGGCGCTCCACCAATGCAGAAGGTTCTGAGGCAGGCCAAGAAGATGCTTGAAGACCTGCATTAGATGACCCTGAATAAGTTTCTGGTAAGTAGATACCCAGAGGGTGTCTAGATCACTTAAGTGCATTAAAGTCTCAACTTATTATTATAAAGTGTTCTCACTTATTGTTCAATTTAGATGGTTTGGAGGAAGAATTAAAATTAATGAGAGAAGAAAAACATCCACATTAAGCTGGGTAGATAGAAACAAGTGATTGATTGCTAATTTCCTTTTCCATTTCCCAACTGGTTTTAATAGTTTTCTCTTCTCCTACAGCACAGTCAATGGAGAACATAAGGGATGCACACCACAAACATATTTTGATTTTTTTAAAGGGACATTAAAAGGACTGAATGAAGTCTTCTGCTCCTTTAACAATTTCTGATTTGTATTTGCAAAGACGCCCTGTACCACGCTTGTGAAGCCAATGAAGGCCCAAATATTTATGACAATTAGTTGAGGGTTATTTTAATGTATTTGAAAAGTCAAAGTACCACTTAAATGTGCACAGAAAATGGATTAAATGGGTTTCTCTGGTAGATCCTAATTATAATCATATTAATCACAGTAGTGCCATATTACATGGCTAGTCACTCGAACTGAACTGTCATCTGTAAAACAGGAACACCTGATTGCAAAACAGGCTTGATACATGAAGAACTTTAAATGCCTTAGGAGTCCTGGTAGCAGAGAGGTTACACATTGGACGACCAACTGCAAGTTCGACCGTTTCTCTGCGGGAGAAGCACAGAGCTTTCTGTTCCCCCGAAGTCACAGTCTTGGAAGCTCACAGGGGCAGTTGGCCTCTGTCTTACAAGGTCACTATGAGTCAGCACGGGCTCGGTGGCAGTAAGGTGTTTCTCTTTTTGTTTTTAATGCCTTAGAGAGAGTGTGTACAAATAGAATGGACTATCATTTTAAATGGTATAAACTATTATGTATCAATATTTTTACCTTCCAAACATTCCTTTTCAGCATTGTGGATGTTACTATTACTACTGACAGAAAATGATTGAGAGAGAGAACCCATGATTGATAAATTACGATATGGCTGTGGCAAAAATCACTATCTATTTGAGTTGCATATGAAAATGAATTTTAAATAGGATACAGTGAGAGAAACTAGTTTATATGAGGGCATCAATGCTCTATTGATAGTTTAGGAATTCCAACATGGTTTTTAGTATAATTTAGGACACACAGTTTCCCTCAGCAAATCTGAATGCTTATCCATTTTTCAGCATTTGGTGGGGGGCATTGTCTTTGTGGCCTAATCTAATCATAATTTTAGTGGCTGAGAATATCAATCCAGGTAATCATAAATTTAGTGGCTCAGAATATCAATCTTGAATAATGGGGAGGGCAGAGTTTGGTCAAACCTTCTAATTATCAAATATTACTACCATTGCTACTATCATTCCTATAGAAATATTTCTTGTAAACTGCCCACCACACCCAGAGCTATACACATTTTGCCACCAGACTGTTTGCACAGACAGGAAACAAAATTCCGTATACAAAAAGAATGTACTAGAAGAAAATGATTTGCATCAGTTAATCAAATGAAATAGAGCAGTGAAATCTAGGCCGAGTCTTCAAGCAGTCTCACACAGGAGCAAAACTATGAAAGCATGCCACTTTGAAAGTTGGTTGAAATCTTGGGGTCAGGAGTGTTGAAAACTGAAAGAGATACAAAGCCAATGAACATGTTAGTAATCCTTTGGCACATGAGTTCACACGTTAGTGTTTTACCATCTCTAGCTATGTCTGAGTGACATACTGGGCTGCAAACTGCAAGTCCACCGATCCAAAAGCCCCAGTGCCTCTCCAGGAGAAAGAGTTTCAGCCTGGGAAACCCACAGGGACATGGGAAACCCACAGGGACAGTTCTACCCGGTCCTGCCGGGTCGGTATGCGTGGGAACGGACTCTATCGCAGTGTGTTTGCCTTAGATTTTCAGGCACGGATTTAAAGTTGGTTCTTTTTTTTTTTCCCCCATACAAACAGTTTTATTAACCGTGAGGCCGCCCTCACTTGAGCGTCACACACAGTCCCATGTCTTCCTCTGCTGGGCCCGCTGGGCCATCACGCCAGCACCTCACACCCACAGCAGCACACTTTCAGCAGCAGTCATGATGAGGCTGCAGGAAGGGCGATTCTTACAGACGTTAACTCACGTAACCAAAGTGGGCAACAAAACCAGGCAGAGCCTCGCAGGTCCCTGGGCTAGCTCCCTGCCATGGGGCTCTAGTCTTGCTCATTTTCTCCTAACAAGGAAACATTTGGGGAAGTATAAAACTGGCCAATTCTTTTTAAAAACGAAGATCAAGTTTCAAAGGGACTTTGAGACTTCTTAGATGAGAGAAGTCAATTGACAGATACTATGCACAGCTGGATGCCACAGCCTGCGAAAACAGATCCAGCTACACAGTATCTTCGGTCCCAATGAGCGCAGGTCATTCTGAGTCTGTGGATTTAAAATGTTCGTCGTCCACAGTGGAATAGATGTGGCCCTCATTGCTGAGAAAATCCACAGCTTGCTTGCTTGCGGACACATTCATGTAGTTGAGCTGAGACTTGAGATCAGGAAAGTTCAATCCTTCGGGTCTTGGGCAAGCTTTAATCAAATTCAGCACCTGGTTTGGGGCCACAGTGAGGCCATTTGCTGGAACGAAGCTGTTCCCACCAAAGTTCCCTGCTTCACCCATTCCTGGATTCCTGATAGGTGCTCTCTCTGCTGACCACTTCCAAAATATGGGTGGTGAACTCATTCATATCCTCCAGGGGCATGATTTTAAAGGCCACCGGACTTTTTTTATTCTGGAAAGACCTCAGGTGGCCAGCCCCTTTCACGGACGTCTCGGGCGGAACCACAGTGTTTTCACCGCTCGCGTCATCTGTGTCAACCCACTGCCGAACAGCCGTGGGAGCAGCTGTCATGTCATCGATTTTGTAAACAATGTTGGTTGGTGCCTTTTCTGTGTGTCTGATTATCCCCACAATGATGACTTGTGAAATTTCAACATTGCCAATTTTGAACACTTCATCGACCAGAGTGGCAGAGAGCAGCTGGGATATGGTGCAGGGTACAATGTGCTGGGCTCGGGCTCTTGATTTCTTTTTGGTCTGGGTAGGGGTCGGCGATCCAAAGCCCCCCCACCCACCCACCCACCCACTGTGTGTAGCCGCTGGCGCCACCATAGGAGGAGCTGGGGTAGTTCTCAAATCCACTATTCCACATCGCAGTCGCGACTGCCTCCGGTGAGGCGCTCAGCAGACACCAGGACAAGGGGGCCCCGGCAAGTCTCCTCCCCATTAGTTTTTCAAATGGAGAATACACCTAGGAATGTATTCTGTTTTAATACAAAATTCCGACCCAGGATTTTGAAAACCAACTAATCACTTGCTAAGGGGAATTGTATAAAGTTGTAAAAATAATTGCATCACACTGTAGTCTTCCAAAATAGTTACCTGTGGTAACTATTTGCAGGAAACTCAAATTGTGCATAAAGGTCTCTGCTCAAAGTAAATAGTTACGAACTGCAATAGAGGCCATTGGAAGTGCAGGTGACTGATGGGCTGAGCTGCTTACTGAACAGTTGGAAGTATAAAGCCCGCAGGGATGTCTCGGAAGAAAGGCCTGGTGATCTCTTCCCCAAGGCCCAGCTAGCCTTTGAAAGCCCTCTGGAATACACATCTGCTCTGACAAAACGTGGGGTTGCCACTAGTTAGAGTCAACGCAAAGGCAACTGGTTCTTCTGGGGCCTAATCTAAAGTCCTCGACTGCACGTCATACAAAAACAGACACTTTAAATCAATCCATTAGCTACAAGTTCAATATCCATTTAAATAGTATACACTGCAATCAGTATATGTCATTACTGGATTTGAAACTTGATATTCAGTCATGTCATTGCGAACATTTGCTGTGACATTTTAAGACGATTCTTCCTTTTGAGGTTTTAAGACCTTAACAAACAGAATGGGGTCCTCATTTCCTCTTGTGGTCACTGCTGCTACCATGCAGATTGTCAACTGGATGTGAACGGTGGCTGTGCCTGGCTAGCGTATGCCCTGAGGTAGCACAAGTGCCTCTGGAAGGAGCACTACATGGCATCATGCAAACACATTTGCCGGGCGGGTACCATCCAGTCTCTTCAAGAACAGCCACTGTAACCGGGTTGATTTCTTCCTTTGGTCCAAGTAGCAGCACATTTCTGGGTACTTGGTCGAGGTCTAATACATATTATTGAATTGACTCCCATACAGCAAGCAGAAGCCGGTCTTTGGGCCAGCTGGTGAGGGGCTGCCACATGGAAGAAACTGCCGAGAGAGGTGCAGACCTACTTTGAACCAGCAGCCTTCTAGCTCTTCTGGGTGCACATGGTTCTGTCATCACATAATTATGCAGATGGTGATGTGCCTGAAGTACTTAGCATAGTACAACACTCTAAGCATGAGCTGCCTTTCCGGTGGATGTTAAGGAGGTACAGGAAGCGCAGCCCTGAGGGAGGAAGTGGTAGCAAGGATGGCATTAGAGCTGGGTTTTTAGGGGCCAGGAGAAATGTGCTTGGACACCAAGGATTCTGTTTGGGTAAGCAACTCAGAGGGAGCTCTGGGGGTGGAGTAGATTACATGTTGAACAACAGTAGTTGTCACAGAGTCAGTAGTTCAAACACACCCGTTGTGTTTTCATGAGAGAAATAGGAGGTTTTCTGCCCTTGTAAAGATTGACACTCTTGGAAATGCCCAGGGGTAGTTAGTTCTACTCTGTCTCAAGGGGTCACAGTGAGGCTGAATTGACTGGGTGCCAGAGATTTTTTTTTTCACTTTTTGTGAAGCAAGTCATGTGCTTGTATTACATGGATGCTGGAGTGAATGAATTACTTTAGACCCAGCGGTTAGTCTTTTACCTCCAAACTTCCCAATAATTACGACATAATTGGGTACATAGAAGTGTACAATAAACATGTGCATATTTCTGTGATCGCTGCATTGTATTTTGTTGTGTAACATTTTATATTCATATGTTTATCCTCTTTGGAGAATTCCTGGCGGGGGCGGTGGGGGGGGGGGCAGTGTTACAAATTGTTAATGCATTTGGCTGCTAACAAAAAAGCTGAAGGTCCTACTTTGATAAACCGTACCCCCAGAAGAAAGGCATGACAACCTACTTCCAGAAAAATCAGCCACTAAAATCCTTATGGTAGAGTTCCATTCTCACCTTCTTGAGATCATCGCGAGTTGTCGTCTATTGAGTGGCAATTGGGTTTGGGTGTATCAAGACCATAAGGTACATCAGGGGCGAAGGAGTAGAGCCGTCATCTGGAAGAGAGGTGGGTAGGCAGAGCAAAGACAGCTGGTCCTCTTAGCGTGATAAACTAGCTCTGATGAAAACCTGCCTCAGCTGGCTTTACACGTACAATTAGCAAGGTCTCCCTGAAGGTCTTTGTAGGTGAGAAATCTTATGAAAATGACCTTGATTTGAAAATAGGCTGATGGTTGTTCTTAGCAAAACTTTGTCTCCAGCAACCAAAGTTAAGTTTAGTTATCGTGCTTTGTAACGTAACTTAATGCTGTGTGAATTTGACTGTGCGATTTTGCTTGGTTTAATTATATTTAAAACAAACACCACTAGAAGGTGCATTTTAAAAGCAGAGGGATTCATGTCATGAGGAAAGTGGATAAGCACTTACAGGGGGGTGAGGGGGCGAGGGGGGGGGGCGGGGAGGCAGAGCAACGCCTTTTGTTCTCTCAAAGGATGAGCGGATCCCTCCTTCCCTCAGACCTCCCGGGTATTCAGAGGGACATCATGGGAGATGTTTAAGTTTTGAGGCAAGGATCGCCACACCAGACATTTGACAGACACCATGCATTGCTAGCTTGAGAGAGGGTTCACAGTTTCAACGTTAGCTTGCAAATGAATTTGTTCAGGTGACATTGTATCTTGGTGAAATTGGGGTGTCAGCAGTTATGGGAAAGTCAGCATGGAACAAGAAATGGGGGTGTTTACATATAAGCCCATTCGAAAAACTAAAACTAGACCACTGCGATGGAGTCAATACCAACTCATAATGACTTGTAGATGGTTTCAGGCTATAAAGCTTTAAGGGAGAAGATCCTCTCTGGCTCACTGCCAAGGAGTAGAAGCCGGCTCCTAGTGGCCCTCTGGGACACGGTGTGACCGCCCGCTCTGTGGATTCCAGAGACTGTTTCCAGAGGTGGACAGCCCTGTCTTCAGGGACCTGATAGCCTCATCTTTCTCCTGAGGAGCAGCTGGTGGGTTTGAGCCACGGGCATGTTAGTGAGCAATGCTCCCCTGGCAGTGTCACGAGGGCTTCCCCCAAAGCCCCAACGCACCACCATTGACTCAATTCTGACTCACAGCAAGTTCCTATGCTGCAGGTAGATGCTGTCAGGCCAGTTTGAACTCATCCAAACTGCCAACAAGTCAGTGCTGACTCAGAGTGACCCCCCTGTGGGTTTCCAAGATGGTAACTATTTACGGGAGTAGAAAGCCCAGTCTTTCTTGCACAGAGCTGCTGGTGGTTTTGAACTGAGGACCATGGGGAGCACAGTGCAGCTTGTAACCACTACGCCACCAGCGTGCCTAAGTGCAGCAGAAGGATACGCTGCCCTGTCCCTGCACCATCCTCTCAGTGGTTATGTCTGAGGCCATTGGTGCATCCATTTGGGTCAATCCATCTTGTCTAGGGCCTTCCTCTGTGTCGCTGCCCCTCTCCTTTACGAAGCTTGACGTCCTTCTCCAGAGACTGACCTTTCCTGACATGTCCAGAGTATGAGAGACGAAGTCTCACCAACCTTGCTTCTAAGGAGCATTCTGGTTGTCCTTCTGCCAAGACAGATTTATCTGTGCTTTTGGCAGTTCATCGTGTTTTTAATACTTTTCACTAGAACCATAATTCATATGCATGGAAATGTTGTTTGTTTCTTTCACATTGTGTTTGTTTCTTTTTTTGTTGTTTTAATGGCTTGGCACAAATGGCTAAGCATTAGACTAAACAATGGTTGCCCGTTCAAATCCAACCAGAGGCTCATTGGAAGTAAGGCCTTGGGATTTACTTCTAAAAGGTCAGAGACTTACAAATCCTATGGAGTTCATATCTACTTTGCACACTGGGGTTACTCTACATCAGAATAAACTTGATGGCAACAAACAACAACTAAGTTGTTAATAAGTAAATATACATTCAATTGTTTGGACTTCACTATTTAGCAAACAACTGTTACAGTTTTCTTTTGACTAGGCTGCTATGAAAAAATTACTGAGACATTGAGGATCTTGTAAAAATTTATACCATTCAAATTGGCATTGAACTTATAGCTCATGGATTTAAAATAATCTATTTTTGTTCATTTGGTGCTTTAATATATTTGCATCACTTAATTTGAGCTGCAATTTTTAATACAATTTTATTTTCCTGAAAAGAGTTACCAGGAGTGATATGTTCATTTTGGAACTGTAAAGTATTGGCTTAATTACCTTAAAAACTTTATCTAATTACCTTAGTAAGTGAATAATTTAATTTGTTTTATACATTTCATCATCAGCATTTTAAAAGCTAGAATACTTTTATAGTAGTATTCTCAGTTTGAAAGACTAATAAAAGTGATGTATTTTTAAAGAGTGAGCATGAAAATATTTAGTGCAATGTCTTAATTAGATTAATATAAGCAACTGTAAATCTATGTAACTCAACATTAATGATTATAAAAGACTAACAGGTAACTCATATGCCAAAGAATTGCTAACATTTATTCATAAAGTTTTCATCTATTTCAGTTTAAAAAGCTCCCAGTATGTAAGATTCCTTCCTCCTTTCTAAAAAGATGCTTAGTTTCTGAGCATCAGCAAACTGCTTTAAAAGTCACCCTCAATTTCACTTGATTAATTGTAATAAAATGATTTTATTTCAAGATAGTCTTTCTTCTGGAGTACAGGATTTCCTTCTGCTGGGAAAACCACCCAGTGACAAAATGTGCATAATTCTGGGTTTGGTGGGCAGTATACATGGGATATTTATATAACACCCATAATAATCAGAGTCACGACAACAATAATAATATGCGTTCACGACGAGTGGTCAGTCAATTTAATGTGTGAAGGTAGTGGTTCAAAACATGGGAGGGTTGTCTTGGGCTTTGCATTTTATCATTGCTGGAGAACGGAATACCTCAATGCTCATACACAACGCCTCCAGGCTGGAAAGTATGGTTACGACACTGTTGTTTCCCATGTAAATTGTATTTTGTTGCTATTGAGAAAATATATTGCAAAACATACGCCAGGCCAACACTTTCTACAGGTGCAGTCGAGTGACGTGGATGACTTGTGTCAAGCCGTGCAGCCATCCTCTGAGTGGGTCCTCCCTCACTAATGTGAGCTCATGCTCTGCGGTTCTGTCTGCTTCCTCGGGTCCCTCCTGTCGAGCTGCCCCCAGAGAAAAGGACTGAAAGCGAATGTTCGAGGCAGAAAGGTTTACTAGTTACCTTAAACTGTTGTTTTGTTTCATGTGGACTACACTTCAACGTAAAGAAAATAAAAATCCTTAAAGCTAGACCAATCAGCCACATCATGATAAACAGAGAAAATATTGTTGTGAAAGATGGAAATTTTATTTCTTTTTTTAAAGCATTTTATTAGGGGCTCATACAACTCCTATCACAATCCATACAGACATCAATTGTGTAAAGCACAGTTGTACATTCATTGCCCTCTTCATTCTCAAAACATTTGCTCTCCACGTAAGCCCCTGGCATCAGCTCCTCATCTTTCCCCCTCCCTCCCCACTCCCCCACTTCCCCATGAACCCATGATAATTTATAAATTATCATTTTGTCATACCTTTCACTGTCCTATGTCTCTCTTCACCCACTTTTCTGTTGTCCGTCCCCCAGGGAGGAGGTTATATGTAGATCCTTAGAATCGGTTCCCTCTTTCAACCCTACCCTCCCTCCACCCTTCCAGTATCGCCCCTTTCACCACTGGTCCTGAAGGGATCATCCACCCTGGATTTCCTGTGTTTCCAGTTCCTATCTGTACCAGTGTACATCCTCTGGTCTAGCCAGATTTGTAAGGTAGAATTGGGATCAGGATAGTGGGCAGGGGAAGCATTTAGGAACTAGAGGAAAGTTGCATGTTTCATCATTGCTACACTGCACCCTGACTGGCTCATCTCCAACCTGCAACCCTTCTGTAAGGGGATGCACAATTGCCTACAGATGGGCTTTGGGTCTCCACTCCATACTCCCCCTCATTCACAATGATATGATTTTTTTGTTCTGATGATGCCTGATACTGGAGTCTCTTCGACACTTTTGATCGCACAGGCTGGTGTGTTTCTTCCATGTGGGCTTTGTTGCTTCAGAGCTAGATGGCCGCTTGTTTACCTTCAAGCCTTTAAGACCCCAGACACTATATCTTTTGAAAGCCAGGCACCATTAGCTTTCTTCATCACATTTGCTTATGCACAGCTTTGTCTTCAGCGATTGTGTCGGGAAGGTGAGCATCATAGAATGCCAGTTTAATACAGCAAAGTATTCTTGCATTGAAGGCGTATTTGAGTGGAGGCCCAATGTTCATCTGCTACCTTAATACTAAACCTATACATATATGCACCTAGATCTATTTCCACATCCTCGTATATAAATTTATGCCTTTATTTAGACCTCTATAAATGCCCTTTGCCTCCTAGCTCTTTCCTCTATTTCCTTTCACTTTCCTCTTGTCCCACTATCATACTCAGCCTTCATTTGGGTTTCAGTAATTCCTCTTGGTTACATTACCCTTGGTCACGCCCTACCAGGCCTCCTACCCCCTCCTCACCACCGATTTGGATCACTTGCTGTTCCCTTTTCCATGGGTTTGTTAACACCTCTTCCTCCACACTCAGTGCCCATGTAATTAGCAGCCAAGGATGCAAATCCATGTTGTATTGGGCCAATGTGCTGCACAAGGCCTCTTTGAAGGACTAAGGTGTGCCTGACCCAAGCCGTGGTGTTGGTGTAGTGGTTATTCTTTGGACTGCTAGCTGCAAGTTCAGCAGTTTGAAACCACCATCCACTCCCTAAGAGAAAGACAGGGCTTTCTATTCCCATAAGGATTTATGATACTGGAAACTCATGGGGACGGGGCTAACCTGTCTAAAGGGATGCTGCGAGTCAGAATCGACTCCATGACAGCAAGTTTGGTTTTTTTGGTTTCCTATGCACGCCAAACCTGCCCAAGGATGAAGGAACGCCAAAGAAGAAGCAATGCCTTTGAGTCTGGGTGCTGACAAAGAATGTTGCAGCATAAACCTGCCACAGGCCCCCAGAAGAACAAACCAACCTGCCTTGAAAGAATGACAGCCAGAATACTTCTCACACAGCAAGGCGAGACCTTGGCTCATGTACCGTGGCAATGTGATCAGGAGGGACCAGGGCCTCAAGAAGGAGCCCGTGATTGGGAAAACAGAAGGGCAGAGAAATCGAGAAGGGCACAGGAGGAGGGTTTCATTGTGTTGTACAGAGGTGGCAATCAGCTGAAAGCAACTTGATGGCACCTAGCAACAACACTGTTCAGTTTTATGATCGTTTCAGAAGATACTCTTGGCTTCAGGTTTAAAGATGATTTTGAGGCAATAGTTGGAGGTGTTTGTGCAGCCTCCATGGTTCCAGAAGGTCTAGAGACCATGAACATTTGAAATTCTGATTTGCATTTTCTCTTTTGGATCAGGATTCTTCTATAGACTCTTTAATCAAAATGACCAGTGATAGTAGTCAAGTCAATGACTGATTTTTTTCAGATGTCGATCCCTAAGACTGTTTTCTGAGCCACTTCTCAATGACTCTAACCTCCAGTCTTTTGGTTAGTGACCCAATGCTCTAACCATTAACACCGTCCAATGACTCTAACCGTACTCCTATGGAGGAGCTTTGCCTACAATCAAGTGAATGCCCTGGAGCTGGCTTTGGCTCTACTCTAAATTACTATCTACATAACTGAAGTCAAAGCCACACGATACCAAGGGTGATTATTATTATGATCACGTTAGGAGTACATCCTGGAGACATTGACCTATGAAATGTAAACAGTATTCTGCCTCAATCATGGAAGAAAGGGATCGGAATAATTACCGGGTGCAAGATTTTGTCTGAGTTTTCTACTTTATTTTTAATCAAACTTATCTTGTCATATTAAATGCATGCAAACCTTTTGGGAAGAATGCAGAGAGATGAACCACTACACACTTCACATGCATAAACTTATTTAATTCTCACTAAAAGAGTACTAGTGATGTGGTGGGTTACGCAGTAGGCTGTTAACCACAGGTCAGCAGGTAGAAACCCCAGCCATTCCAAGGCAGAAACTAAGACTTCTGGGAAGAGTGTCCCTCACAGACACTCCCACGGGCCAGTTCTACTCTGTACTATAGAGTATGAGTTGGAATTGATTTGATGGTAGTGAAGTGGGGTTTTTTTTAGTCTAAAATTTATATTGTTTTAAACTACCTCCCTAGTCCCCTTCTTTTTGTTTCTTCCTGAAGTAGATATATTGTATATTTTTGGCTGTATCGCTATTTTCTATGAACTTTCTTCTAAATAAAGAAGTACACTGTTTACAGCCAAACCCAGAGATCAACTATGATTGTTCTTCCCTCCTTAGGAAACCTTTTGTTTTCCGTGAAATAATGATCTCCTTTTGTTAGAGGTGTTTTTCCACTTGCATGATTTTCCGTTTCTATCACAAATCCTTTACAAAGTCTACATCATTATTGTAAACACCCTTGACTATAAGGTGAAGGACATCTACATGTTATCACTCCATGTCGGCTTAGATTGCTCATGCTGCTCTAAGACAATTATTGGAGACGAGTAGCTCTAAAGAACCAGATTACTTGCTCGTCATTCTGGGGACTGACAGTCTGGGCCGTGGAGCTTCCATCCTCCTGCGTCACCTTGGGCATGCCTATGTTTGGGCTCCTTTGACCTTTGAAGACCCTCTGTCTTCCCCTGGGTACCAGGGAGCTTCAAAAAATCTGTAGCAGAAATCCATTATCTTTACATTCCATTTTCTGTGAGCTTTTAAAAACCCTGTCATTCATCTATTCTGGTCTTTTTAAAACTCAGAAATGATTAGGTTTAAGGGCTCCCTTACACCTGTATGCCCTTATTAACAGGACAAATAAAACCCTATTTCCAAACAACATCTCACTCAAAAGCACAAGTAACAAGAACCCAACACATGTTTTGGGAGATCGCAGCGAAATCCACACTACATTCCCTCTTGGAGTGGGTCTTCACATAAGAAGCTACTCACTTGCTGCAAACCACACTGGCTACCCTCCAGCCTTTCTTGCCCAGTCCCACTCCCTTCCCATAATCACTGTGAACTGTCTTCCCATTCCTCACTCTAGCTCGATCGCATGTGGATCTTCCTAGGACTGAATCTCATGTTTTTCTCTTCCCTATGTACTCCTTTGTTCTGTAGCTTATCTCGAACAATAACCTGTAGACAACACTAGAGTTAGTGGCATAGCTAAGTATAAAATGACAAGTTGAAGCAAACAAACAAAATTTCCTCTTGGGAGTTTTATCTTGTAACTTTCTATGTTGCTAGCAAATAGGTTAGATTATAATGTTACAGTTTATTGACCTATATGACTTATATACAATAATCTGCACACATGTAAAGTCACATGAGTTCTAATGACGCCACATGTACACTTACAGTTGCTTAGACATTTTTTAAAACTGTATTTATGGGCGTGTAGTAACGTCTCAGGGAACTCCGGTGTCACAGTGATTAGGTGCTGAACTGTTGCAGGAAAAGCCAGCCTTTTGAACCCACCTGCCTGGTCCCTTCAAGAAGGCAACGCTTCCGCCAAGATTTGCATCCTAGAAAATCCTGTGGGGGAGTTCTACTCGGATCACTGGGGAAGCAATCATCTCGTGGACAAAGAGTCTGATTTGAGTCTGGTGGTAGTTTTCATCGGCTTTTTCTGAAAGACTAATTATGTTGAACATCTTTCCATATACCTTGTTTTGAGAAGTAGAGCTTCAAATCTTTGACCCATTTTAATTGGGTTATTTGTATCCTTATTATTGAGTTTTGAGAGTTCTATATCTTGGATACAATATATAAGTGAAATACATTTCCATAAATACTTTATCGGCTTTGGGTTCCTTTCCATTTCTCTTTTCTCCCTCTCTTTTAAAATACTTTTAATAGAGTATTGATTATCGTTATATTGATCAATGTAATATTCTTAGATGTTTTCAGACTTTTAACTTTTGACATTATAATTTATTCTTGCTGGCTGTATAGAACATCCATAACAAAATGGACATCAAGTCAACAGCGTGACATTGATCTTTTTTTTCAAGGTGTGCAGCCATTCCCACTTGTCTTTCCAAATTGTTCTTCCCCCATTGATGCAGATTTGTAGGGTGTCCCATCTACTTTTGGAGGTGCTGTTGTCAGTTGGACCTGATGTAGCTAGTTCTTCAAAGAGTCCACTGTTCAAGGCAGACCCTTTTGGTTAGATAAATTACACTATTGTTGGGCTTTTACAAGATGGGATTTTTGAGGGGTTAAGGTCTAAAGATTATCTGAGGAAAACACTGTCAGAGGTTCATCCAACCTCAGCAAAGTCTGGAGTCCATGAACATTTCAAATTCTGCTCTGCATTTTCTCCTTTTTAACCAGAATTCTTCTGTGGAATCCTTGATTGAAACATTAATTCATGGTAGACTTTGAAAAACAGAAGTTTTCAATTCTTACGAAGTCTGATTTCCTTTTTCTTTCATATATTATGCTTTGGGGTGTTATACTTAAGAAATGTTTGCCAAATTTAGGTTTGCTACGATTTTCTTGAGGACTCCTGCTGGTTCAGCGGTTAAGCATTTGTTCGATTGGCTGCTAACCTAAATTTGAAGCCTCCATTGCTGAGCAGGAGATGTGGCATTTTACATCTGTAAAAATTACAGCCTTGGAAATTCCACAGAGTGATTCTACTTTGTCCTGCTATGAGTCAGAATCTACTTGACAGCAAGGGATTTGGTTGGGGCTAAGATTTTCTCTTATGCCTCATCTAGAAATGTGCTGCCCAATATGATAGCTGCATTGATTCTTCACCTATTGGCTAAGGTAAAGTGTAACGTGATAGGCACTAGCTACATGTAACTGTTGCATTTAAAGCTGTATCCATTAAAATAATAGCATATGGTCCCTCAGCTACACTAGCTAGAATTCAAGGGCTCACTAGTCACATGTATCTAGGAGCTACCATCTTCTGCAGTGCAAGGACCATTAACATCATTGCAGAAAGTTTTATTGGGCAACATTCTAAAGTTTTATAGTTTTGGTTCTCACATTTAGGTCTATGATGCATTACAAGAAAACTTTTCTGTAAGATCAGGAGTGATTTTTTATTTATTTATAATAAAATATAATATCTTTATCCTCATTGGGTTTTTCTTGGCAAATGGTCTTATGTCTACCTCTGTATTCTCCTCCACTGACTTATTGCTCTACCTTTATGCCAATACCATTATAGTATTGGCTAATAATCTTTAAAACAGGGAGTATTTCCTCTAAATTTAGGCTATAATCACCCCCCGCCATTGCCATCGATTCAATTCTGACTCATATTGACCCTGTAGGACAACCTTGTGGGTTTCTGAGACTGCAACTTGTTTTGTTTTTTTTTTTTTTGACTGCATCTTGTTATGAGAATAGAAAGCCTCATCTTTCTCATAGTGACCCAACAGGACTGGGTAGGACTGCCCTTGTGAGTTTCTAAGACTCTGCAGTTAACAGGAGTAGAAAGATGAACATGAACAAGAAGCTCATGCTTCCCCCTCAAAATGTTGCTCTCCAGAGAAAATAATGTGATCTGAATGCTGCTGTGTACGAAATACTTCAAGGCAATTGTGAAATTCATTCCAGAGATCTAGAATTTTATCTAGGGGCCAGTTAGTGACATACTACTGAGAAGCTGTCATGGAAAGACTGTGTCGCAAAAGAACTAAATGACTCATGGACCCTATTCAGAAATGTCCAGAAATAGAAAATATATGTAGGCTGCATAAATTATTAATCCATTAAACTCTTCTTCATCATAGAGAATGTGGGTTGTACTTTAAAAATGTGTTTTTTTTAAGTCCTCTAGAACTACTGTGGTCAAAAAAAATGATATACTCTAGCAATTGTGTAATTCTATTGGACGTGATTGAATTATGGAATGATATGATAATGTGTTCACTCCCAATTAGTGATAACAATAAATGATATGCCATCTTTAAACCTAAAAGGGAAGCCCTGGTGGTGTAGTGGTTATGCATTGGGCTGATAAATGCAAAGATCGCAGTTCAAAACCACCAGCTGCTCCATGGGAGAAAGAGGAGGCTTTCTATTGCTGTAAAGAGTTACAGTCTCAGAAACCCACAGGGGCAGTTCTATCTTGTCCTTCTATGGTCCCTGTGAGTTGGAATTGACTCGATGGAAGAGAATTTAGAGAAACCTTAAAAAGGAATGGGCTTAGAAACCCACAAGTCAAGAAGACAAACAACAACAATAGAAAACATTGTGCGATAAGTCTTTATTTTTTTATGATTCAGAATTTTAATAAAGAATAAATCAGAAAAAGATGCCATGGCCATTCATAGTCATGGTTACACTGAATCATAAGTAGCATCTTACAAACTGGTGTCTGACAGACATCAAAAAAGAAAATGGAATTAGCTGATATGAGAGCTATGTGAATAATCCTCATATGAACTGGAACATTGTTAGGGTAACTAGCAAAGCATACCATTTCCTGGTGTATCTTCTACCAACTTCTGTCATACATCAAAACCTATTTGATTGGTTTTTAAAAATAAAACAGAGAATTTGATTAAGTAAATAAACCACTCTGTTAAATATAAAATCAGAACACTCTTTTAAAAATTGTATTCTATGGGGCTAATTGCCTGCTTAGAGCTTTTTAATTTGAAGTATAAATGAGGTTTAAGACACTAACTCAATTTGGATTAAGAATAAATTTGTGAATTCAGTATTGAGAGAGTAGATCAAGCAAGGTCTCTGAAATCTAACACAATCCTTTGGATTCCTCTTAGAATGCTTCCAAGCCTGACTTTCACACACACACACACACACACACACACACACACACACACGCACACGCACACGCACACACTTCTGTCAACCAAATCTATTTTCATTTTATATTAGCATGTGAGAGGATTTTCAATTGCCTTAAAAGGAGAATACATGTTTCAGTATTTATGAGCCATATTCTTATCATTTATTTACAAGGGAAAGAGACCTACTGATCTAGAATTTTCTAACAATAACAAATTGACACATGCAATGCATTCTTCAACATAAAAGGGTTAAAGTACTCAGCTGGACCAAGTATGCTAGTTCTCACATCATTAACTGAGTGTATGTGGAGTCAGTGATATTTAACAGATGATTTCCAGAAGACACCTATCATCTACATCCACATATTTAATATACAAACAGAACCTACTGTGTACAAAGTTATAGTCTGCCTTCAAAAAGTCAAAGTGGAAGAATATATTTCTTCCTTTAGAAAGTGTATGACTGATAGATGCCATCACAAGTGACTAAAGGAAAGAAATGTCTAGATCATAAGTGTAACATCATAAGGCTAGACGTGTGACTCTTTCATATGAATATTTGCATATCTCTCTGGCCTAATCGGGTACCAGAAAACGTGAAATGCTTCCTACACATATATTTCTTGGTCCCAACCAAGAAATAGCTGCCCAAATTAGGTACATTCCCATCTGGGTTGGGGGTGGGTGTCTCAGGAATATGTCTTTTCAACAGATCCTCCAATGGCGTGGTGGTTTCATGCTGGGCTGCAAACCACAGGGCCAGCAATTAGAAACCACCAGATGCTCCGCGGAAGAAAGGTGAGGCTTTCTACTCTCCTCAAGCTCTGTAGTCCCAGATGCCCACGGGGGCGCTTCTCCTCGTCCTCTGGGCTCGCTGTGAGTCCAGGGCATTTTGAAAATCACTGGACATCAGTCAGAAATCCGCTCTTCTTTCCCACACAGACTGACCACTGAACAGCCAAGGATGCCTTCCTTCAATGTTCTCAGGCAGTGAGTGACTCCGGGTGGATTACTGAGTCATTCCTGTTTGGAAGTTGAATTCATCCTGTCAAAACGCAAAAAGTTAGATTTTTACAAAATTAACTTTAAAGCTATGAACAAACCCCTTCATCCTGCAGAGCTGTCTTGTCCACATATGCATATTAAAGTTTAATTTTAATTGAAATTTTATTTTCTCAGTTACAATCACACTTCTAATGATCAACTGCCACATGTGGCTAGTGGCAACCAGATAGTGCAGCTGTTGAACATTTTTATCATCACAGAAATTTCTATCAGCGGTTTTGTCTTAGAAAGTAAATACAATGTCCACTGGGGGCCAGCTGATTCAGCGAGAACCTAGATGTGTTTATAAAGTTTTGATACTAACTCAGGAAAGGCACTAGATTAAAACCTCACTACTAGTGTTATACTGACAAGACAATACAGTTTGTCCATCTTATATTTAAGAATAAGACAGAAATTTTAATAGAAAAATTTAGAGATGCAAATAAAATATTGCATCTTAGGCTATATTTGTCAGTTCTGGAATGTCCATGTATTCTTTCACAGCATTTTCACTCCTGTGCTGTTCTTGCTGTGTTTCTCTTGCTGTTCCCACAATGTGTTAGTATTTTCATTGAAGTCATTGAGCCTTTTGGTAATAGTTGTATTAAGATCCTCATCATTACCATAGCTGGTCCATTTCTTCTAACTAAATATTTTTAATCACTTCCCCCTCCCGCCCCCACATTTTCCCTCTTTACATCTCTGGTCATTTTTTATTGCATGTTGGACACAGGGGAGGCCAATTTTTGTACATCTGAATTTACTTGTCTGCGTCTTAGAGAATATTAACTTTGGTTCTGACAAGTGGTTAATATACATTCAGACTGATTTTATCCTCTTGACCTTTGATGTTAAATCGTGTTAGGTCATGCCTAGGCTGAGTGTCACTTCAGAGATGAGCAACCCCAGTCTTAATGCTTTGCCTTTCTGGGATGTCAAGTGAGCGCTTAGTGTATGCAACAAGCTCTCCTCACATTAGCCTGCTGATCCTTCGTTGTCTCCCGACTCTGTTCAAATTCTAGGACTTTCACTCAGTTCGCAGCGCTCTGGTGGTTGATCGTGCCTGCTAGTCCCCTTAGCATGCACAGTGAAGTCGTTTATCAGACACCCCAAGTTGGTCCTATGCACATTTCTGGAACATCTCTCTGTCATTCTGATGACCTCTTCCATCTCCTTCAGTAGTGATCATCTCTGATCTCTTTCTCCTCGGCTCAGCAAGAGTGCCTCCATTGGCTGGGGCCGCCCCTTTCTCCATCACGGGTTGAAAAGTGCTCTCAGGGGGACGGGGGGGGCCTCACCTCATTTCTTTGCATTCTCTCGAGGATTATTGTTTTTACTGCTTGTTGTGCAACATCTGAAAACAAGCCCCCCCCCTCATATATCTTGTCCAGCTTTATCATTTTTAATGTTAGAAAGTCTAGTTGTATACCATAAATGCAAAAAGAAGTTAGCTATCCAATATAGCTAAAAGAACTGCTAGACTTAAAAAAAAATCTGAAATAGTCGATTTTCTACTAATCAAAGAAATTTTCCCGAAGAAGACAGTCCAGAGAAAGATCGATTTATTTGGCGAAAGAGTGCTTTTCAGGTTTCATCAGACCAGGAAGTTGTCCCATACTTCCATCAAGTCTGTTTTGGGCGCATAACTATTTATAAAATGAAATCCAAACGTGGTCCTAGAGGGGGAAGCCAGAGTCTTTGGCTGTTTTGGATCCAGCTCCCTCTTATTTGTATAACCTTGGACTAGAACCTTGGCTCTCTAATTGGGTGCCATGGTGTTCTGGGATGTCACAGCAAAATCACAGGTGTGCCATCGGAGGGTTTCCACTTTTAAGGTAAAGGCAGTAATACTTGTCACCTGCCAGACACTGCCCACAGTACTAGCTGGATATGGTTCTCAGACTTACCATTAGGTTGTACGACATTCATTACAACCACACCATTGCCTTTGTCAAGCCGAATCCTTGGCAGCTGCTGGGGTACAAAGCAAGTACTACAGAAAATTCAGAGTCACTGCGATGAGGTGGTGGGAGCCAATCTGATTCTAGCGCCATTAGCAAGCAGTTACAATTGCTTACGCATGAAATTTAAATATCACCTTTTTTTTTTGTCAAGTTGTGTGTGTTTTTTTCAACTGGCCTTAGAGTTGTTAATATACAAACACTTCTTAAGATTTTTTGAACCTAACTACTTAATAAACAAAGGTATTTGAGGAAGGCTCAGAAGTTGATGGAAAAATCAATGGGAGTACATTGTACATGAACTGCGACAATCTCAGAACCTCAGAACTAAGCAGAGCGTTAACTTCTCTAAAGTATCACTGATGTCATCTGTAAAATGAAGGCATTTGAGTCCACTACCTTTAAGACCTCCTTTTATTCTAGCATCTTAGGAATCTGTGGCTCTACAATGCTGCATGCAGTCACTGGAATGGCAGAAGTTACAATTTTGGCATGTGATTTGGGTCGCTTCTCTAGGAGTAGGATCACGGAATTGCTGGACCTCAGCATGGATTTCTGAAGCCAGTGTCCCTAAGGGGCCCAGGTAAACAGAAGATGGGACAAAGCAGCACAAGTAGGCCAGGCCCACACAGAAGTAGTAGAAGGACCTATGGCTTTGTCACCATTAGAAATAATAGGTATTTTTATGTCACAGTAGAATTGTTGCAAATATCTCAAAATACCACTTACACACACAACCACTTTGCAATTGCAGGGGTCATTAGAACTACCACCAGATCATATTACTTACTGCATTATCAAAGCAAGTTATTATGGTATCAGAAAATATTTAAAAATATATTTAGATATTTGCATTTCAATATAATTTGTTTCCTTGGTAATCCAAAATATTATTTTTAACTTTACATCGTGGAGAGCTGGAAACCTGCATGAAGTAGACTGAATGAAAAATACAGAGAACCAGACATATCCATTACCCACCTACACCCCAATATCCTTTTCAACCATGTATTATCTTGCAGGAAATGCTAGATACCGTAAAATTTCATTTATAAATATTTCAGTATGTAGCTCTAAAATATGAGCTCATTTACTTTAAACCTGACCATAATACTGTTCTCATATTTTGAAAAATGAATTCCTTAGCTAACATCACAGATTCAGTGTCCAAACTTCTAATTATTGATATGTCTTAGAATAATCCAAATAAGGCCCATGCCTACAATCAGTTGGTATGTATTTTAAGTCTCTTAATTTACAGAATCCCCCAGCCCCATGCTGCCATTTCTCTCTCTTGCACTCCTTGCGGTTTATTTCTTGAGGGGGAAGAAGGGGGAGCTGTTTGTTCTGTAGGTTTCTCACAGTCTAGCTATTATGGATTGCATCTTCCTGGTGTGGTTTATCATGTCCCTCTTACTCTGTGTTACCTATAAACTGGAGGTTGGATCTGGAAGCTTGATGTTGTTCAGGTTTGATTTGGAGATTGGGAGGGTCATCTATTTCAAATATTTAAATTTCCTATTTAATTAGAGGTTTGCAAATCAATTTGTTTTAATTGCATTATTCTTTATACTTTATCAGCTATAATACTTTTGGTGCCCTGGTGGTGTAGTGGTTGAAGTACTTGACCGTGAGCCCAAAAGTCTTCAGGTTGGAACCTACCACCTGATTTGAGATAGAAAGATCTGACAGTTGGCTGCCATAAAGCATTAAAAAATATTTAATCACCTAATTGGTTATTTGGCTACTCAGTAGCAGAATTAGTATTACTCAAAAAACCACGGTAAATCTTCACAATGCACACAGCCTCATCTTTCTTCCTCAGAGGGGTTTGGAGGTTTGAACAGCTGACCTTGTGGTTAGTTACTCAATGCCTAACCTACAGCACCATCTGGGATCTTTAGAGTTAGTATAGAATGTCAAAATAAATGATTGATTAGTTTATTGGTTTTCAAAATAATGAGTTAGGTTTTAAAATTATGCCTTTAGTCTAAAAAGTGGTTCAAAGCATCACTAAACTGTCAAAGGGGTGCATGGCATAAAGCAATTATTAAACAAATTCCAGCTCAAAAATACCCCTGGGATCAGAGGTTGATTAGGCTCTTGTGTGTATAATAAGAATAAGAATGATGCTCAATTTAAGCCATTACCTGACTTACTTCTAAGTAAGGCAAATTTATCTTTGGATTTCCTCCAGTTTTCTCTTTCTTTAGACCTACCAGTCACACTGTGGGAGAAAGAGGTGGCAGTCTGCTTCCATAAGGATTATCCTCTGGGAAACCCTATGGGGCCAGTTCTACTCTGTCCTACAGAGAGGCCATTAGTCGGGAGCAACCTGACGACAAGGGGTTTAGATCCCACTAGGAGCCCGGTGGCACCATGGCTAAGGATTTGGCTGGTGACCAAAAGAAAGCAGTCCCAACCTACCAATTGCTCTGCAGGAGAACGATGTGGCATTCTGCTTTTGAGAAAGATGCCCAGCTCTGGAAACCCTTCAGGCAGGCCTAATTTGCCCTATGGGTATCTTTGCGTCAGACTCAACTCCATAGTAGTGGGCATGTGGGGGGTTAGCGTGCACTGCTATCGAACTTTTTACAATCCATTTTCTCTCCAAAGTAATTTCAACCCACAGCGATTGCTTCTTTTCTAATTCTTTACAATACTTAGTCTTCATCTCAGCCTTTTTGGTATTCGGTTAAATTCCACTCTCTGTTGGATGGTGCTGTGCTGGTAGTAGTTATGTGTCCCCCCCGTCCCCCCCATTGGTTCTGACTCAGAACAACTCTTTGTACAGCCGAACAAAACACCGCCTGGCCTGTGCCCTCCTCGTGGTCTTTCCAATGCTTGAGATCATTGTTGCAGCCACTGCATCGACCCTACTCATGAGGGTTTCGCATTACACACTGGCCACCGACTTCACCAAGTGTGATGTCCAAGACTCGTCCCTCCGGATAACATGTCTGAAGTATGTGAGATGAAGTTTTGACATCTTTTGCTTATAAAGAGCATTCTAGCTGAACAACTTCCAACACAAATGTGTTGGTTCTTCTTGAAGTCCACTGATATTCTTCGTCAACATCATCACTCAAAGGCATCCATTGTTCGACTGTGTGCCTTATTCATCGTCCATCATTTGCATGCAGAGGAAGTGAGTGAAAATGCCATAACTCGAGACAGAGGCACTTTAGTCCTTAAAATGAAGTCTCTGCTTTTAAAAAACACCACCACCTTGAAAGAGATCCTCTGTAGCAGATTTGCCCAATGCAATGTGCTGTTTGATTTCCTGATTGTTGCTCTCCAGGGCATTGGCTGTGGATCCAAACAAAGTGAACTCTTGGGCAACTTCAATCTTTTCTGTTCAGCGTGATGTTCCTTAATTGTTTCAGGTTCGAGGATCTCTGTTTTCTTTGTTGAGGTGTAACACCTGCTGAGGGCTAGTCTTTGATCTTCACCAGGCCGCTCACAGGTCTATTAGCTTTCTGCAAGCAAAGCAGTGTCATCTGCCTAAGGCACGTTGCTAAGGAACCTTCTTCCAAACCTGTTGATGCCCTCTTCTTTGTATCTTCCAACTTCTTGATCGAAGAAGTGTGTCCTATGGCAGACACGTACATGCAAAGCATATGGTAACTGTGACATAGAGTCCACATGTGAAGTCAGAATATGTAATTCAAATATCAACTAGGCTACTATACTTATATGAACTATATAAACCTAGGCAAATTGCTTTCCTGCTTTGAGCCTGTATCTTCATGTGGATGAATGGCCCAAAATTATGTCTAACTTGATGAATTGTTTTGAGAACTAAAGAGGGCAACATTTTAAAATGCTTGATACATTCCAGGTTGTGAACAAGGATTTGTTAAAATCAACACTTTATTAACACTGGATAGGAGACATGTTAACTAGGCCTTTGGTATTTGTAAAATAAATATTTTATTTTCTTGTGAGATATTCTTTATTTGGAGTCTTAAGTAATAACATATCCTCACATACATACACCCCCAGCGCACACACTTTCTGTCCCCCACAGCACACTCTTGCATATCAGCTCTGGGGGTGTCAGCACTGCCTGAGCCAGAGGGACACCATACAAAATGGGCTACAGTTCCTTCACCTTCGCTAGATCTTCCTATCAATTGATGTCTCATCCACCCTCGGGTTGAAATGGCAATACATCCTATCCTAGTCCCAAACCCAATTTTTAAAAATCTGCCCTATATTTCAACCAATCCATAAATGTTTATCCTACTTCATTTGGCTAGGTCCTCCAAACCCCTCAGGATTCACTTCACAGGTGTGCCCAATCAAGGGCCTCTTCCATTGCGCATAGCTGCTCCGTTCATTTTCAACCACTCCCCTTAAGCAATTTGACACCGCAGATGCGTGGCTTCTTGTTCCTGAGCAAGTGTCAGCATCAGGCTGGTTCCTGTGCTTCACATCTGATGGCACCTGGCCTCATCGATGTACCACCTTTCAAAGGAGAGGATGGCATGAGCGGGCCATGATGCGTGTACTCCTGGCGAGGCTTTGAAGTGATGCAGACATCAATCTGAGTACAAGGTCAGCTGTCAATTCACTGTGTCCCCTGAAGCAAATTATTTAACACCTCTGAGCCTTCGTTTCCTTATTTGTACTAGGGGCCCTGAAACAATGTTTCGGCTTTTGTGTAAGAGAAAATAATAGTTTAGAGACTTTAGTGCATGGGATCTATTAACAAATGTTACAGAATGTTATCAAATATTTTCCCTTGTCCAATGTAAAGGTTACTTCTCCATTTGGCTGAGGCCCGTTCCCTCCGGTTCCAGAATGATCCCAAAGAAGATATAATCATAAAGTGGTCAAAAGCAAAACTTGGGAGCCAAACAAATCTAGGTTCAAATCCCAGGTTTGGCACTTCCTGTGATTTTCATTCATGAAAGGAACATAAGATTATCATGACGGTTAAAGCAGACCATGTTTAAACATAGCATGTTGCCCATCACATATTGAGTTTTTAATCAATGCTATTCTGCCTATTGTTTTCTACACTCCTGAACCTTCCAACTCGTTTCCCTTTGATTCTCTGCTTTCCACCTGCCCAGCTTGTAAAGTGCTTCGTGTCTCCTTCACAGGAAAAGTCCTTTATATACCAAAAGTACAAAAAGAAAGATCTTCCATGGCTTCTTTTTCAGCATTTGCTGTCCCTCTCCCTGTCTGTCAAACTCCTTGATAGAGTTGCTGGGACTCTTGGTTTCTACTTTATCTCCTGTTCATGCCTCATTTGACTACAGGATGACTTCTCCTAGGAGCTGAATATCATTCCACCGAAAATCCTCTTGCTAAACTATGATATCCTCTGAATTTCCCCAAACAACGGACATTTTAGGAAATGTTATTGATTTAGTGACATATTAACGGATAATGTCTTTCTTTAAAATTTCTTTCTCCCTTTGTCTGTTGACAGGATGCTCTCACTTCACCTGTGTCCTCCCCATTGCTTATTTTCAGCTTCCTTTGCGGGAGACCCTGCGCCTCTAGATGACGTCTCCGAAGCGCTTTTTGCCTCAGCAAGCTCATCTACCCCCTTGCTGTCCCTATTACTCTGGACTCTCAAGTCACATCACTCCAACTGTGCTATAGTCAACGTATCCCAAACTAGTTAGAGTTCTTCTATAATGTCTCCTTGCCGATAGAATCGTGACATTTAAACCCCTACCACCACATTCAAGGCCACTTGACATTTTATCTCTAACTCTGCTTCCAGGTCATTTCCTAGCCTTCTCTCAATAGGCACCCGGCCATCTATTCATGTGAAAACCCAAACCAAACCTATTGCCAGTGAGGTGGCCCCGACTTGCAGTGACTCTATTTGGGGTTCATATTTATGGGAGTAGATGGCCTTCCTTTTCTTCTTCAGAGTGGCTGGTGGGTTTGAACCAATGGCCTTGTGGTCAGTTTAACACTTAACCGACAGTGTCACTCAGATTCCTAAAACTAAATAAAAGTGAATATATATACTTATATAAAAGTATATATATTATAAAAGTGAATATATATGTATGTATATATATATACACCACAAACTTGCAGTTTGAAAGCCCAGGATCTTTTCTTATAATTGGTGTTTTGGGAAGACACAAATTCCCTGCCTTCCTTTGCTTCTTTCTACTTCATGTAGCACATGCCTACTCATCCTTTAAGGTCCAACCCATCCCCTGCTCAGGTAGGAGAAGTCTTCTGGAGACAATGCCCTCGGAGGGAAGAATTTGGGGAAACTAAGATCCTGCTATGGTTTGAGGCCATGTTTTGTCTCAATGGGAAGCTGGCTCTGGAGTTAATCAGGTCAAATGGGATCTGCCAATACTGACACATAGAACAGTAATGCTAATAGCAAACATTTATACTGATAGTGTAATAATACATAATACGGATACAGTATTATTCTAAGTATACTGATACAGTAATGCTAATAGCAAACGCTTACACTGAGAGAATGCGTCTAATGAGTCTCTGTCTGGCAGCCTGGCCTTAGGGTTCTTGTTCATAATAACTTCCTCCAGCCCTTAGGCCAAGGTCTTTCTCTCCATTCTTGAGAGTATTTCCCTGCCTCTGGCTCCAATCCTCAAGGGCCTAAGAGAGAAGCGGCATCCGAGCTCCTTCATGGCCCCATGCATGCCCGATTAAAATTCAGTCTGATCATGTCACAGAATTAGAAGCTGGAAAAATGTAAAAAATGGATTTGTATGCATAACATCCATTGCAGTTGGTGATGGTGGAGTCAGTGACTAATAAAAATGTCATTTCCCGTGATTTTTATAAATTACAGTAAATATGTCAGTAATCACCCACATTAGCTGCTGAAATGCAGGCAGCCATCTGGAGTAGAGACCAGGAGACCTCATTGAAGCCTCAAGAGGTAGACCCCACAGGTGCAAATTGACACCTAGGAAAACAGTAGTTAATACATCCTAGAATTTGGAGAGGGGGAAAAGTGCTAAAATAAATGTATGTCAAGCAGACAAATTTGGACTTCTCTTAAGAGGATCTGTCAAGTCAAACAAGAAATAGCTATAAATTACTTGTAATAGTAAAACTCTTGTCATTTATAACCTTTAACGCAACGGGCTCATTGAACACATCAACGCCTAGATCTTAATCTAGGGAGAGTCAATCTGGATATTCATTTCACTTCGAATGTGTAGAAGCCGGGGCAAACCACGCACGATCTGCCAAAGGCACCACCACCTTCGGGCAGCTCTGGAAGCCGTAGCGAGAACCCACTCGATAACTGTCTCGGGCTCAGGCCGATGAACGCATCAAGATATGAAAACCCTTTCTGGGCCTTAAAAGGAAGTGAAGATATGATTGGAAATGTCATGCCTTGGGTAGCCTCATAGCGAATAATTCCCAATAAATCCCACCATTATTCTGTTTATTTGTTTTACTGAGACGCTAGTTGAAGTCATTGGAGCTGAAAGCATGTTTCAACATGCCAAACATATTTACCGTATCTTGTAATCATCTTGCTTACTATTCACAGGCAAACAATAATTGAAGTTCTGTGTTTGTTTCAGATGCCTCCGTATATACTGCCCACAGATAAGAAGTCGTGGCAGAGAGACATTTCTGACAGGGGCTGATGGTCTCCACAGGAGCAGTTCAGGATCTGACCCTGGAAGATGAACACTCAGAGTCGGCTTCGGCATTATCTGAAAATTCAATGCCAAAGAGGTATTTATGAATGAGATCCTTAATGATGTTTGCATGCGCTGAATAAATAAATCTGTGTTTAATAATTGATAGAATGCCTGAAGGGAAGCCTCTGGAGAGAAGGAATAAAAGAGAAGATGATATAACCAGGCAATAAGCTCAACACTCACTTCACTGGGAAGGAGCCTATTGGTTGGGCATGGACAGTATGTTTCACAGGGAGTTGCATGTTAGCTCCTTGACCTATTCTGGAAAACAAAGCTAGTCCCCAGGAAGACACTAACGGTGTTGTATTTGCTTCTGTCTCCACTGACCCATGCTTTCTGCTTCATCTAGGCTCCACTCAGGGCTGCACTGTGGCAGGAGGCCGCACTAAGGTGCTGCTGCGTCTTGCAGCCGTTCAAATGGCACACCTGCGCGTGCCCATGCACCCCCACTCCTGCATTCGCTGCACAGCTACCAAGAGGTGGGGGTGTGATCGCAGTTACGCTTGGTACACCTGTTGGCCTGCGCTCACTCCCCCACCCTCCTGTGTAATTTCAACATTCTTCTAAAGTACACGTGGAGTCGGGTGAAAAGTTAGTCTTGGTGCCCATCTGAATGAATGGAAGCTAATTGAAAAGAAATCACTAAATTTAATTTTAAAACTATATTAGTGATTTAAAATTAGTTTCAAATAGTCACCACTTTGACTGATTCCTTACATCTAACTGGTTGATCCCCCACCCCACCCCCAATGACTGTGTAACCTTTAGCTGAACTTTATCCTATTTTTCCGGGAATCGTTTTTATAGATGCATTTGTTGGAGGTTTTTGTTAAATGCTGGTGAGTTGGGTCTGACTCATTGTGACTCCAGCCATAAGCACACAGAACACTGCCCAGTCTTGCCCCATCCACACAGTGGTTATATTTAAGAGTAGAAGTGTTTGGTGGTGAATATGAAATCATATGTAGGTAGAGTTTAGTCACTCTTCAGATCTTTTAGGTCAAACTCCTGTAATTCAAGGAGAAATATTTATTCTGGAAGTCAACTTATCCAAATTAACCACCTCCATTGTACACTGGCTAAACCAAACTACACCAACTTAAATTATTTATTTTATCTTGGCAGGCACCAAGTAACACATGGAATTTTAGTGTCTGCATAGGTCAAACTAAGAGAAGAATTTGAGGTTTTTTATCTTGCCTAGGTACTTTCTAGAAATGCCAGCAAACTACATCTTTTGCTTCAATTGTCAGGTTACTATTGGTGAAAGAATATTCACATACTTGCCTGTTTCTTTTTTCCATTTCTTTTGGTGAACTGAATAAATACTTCTTAATTCTACATTTTCAATTGTGTACAACCAGAATATTTATTCCATCATATTGACTCCATGTGACAGTTAACAAATGTGCTAACAATGTCAACTCCTATGGACTAGTAGCTAGTTTGGAAATGATTTAAACATAAGTGCTACTAATACATTATTTGACTAACAGTTATAAGCAACTATATGTCTTTGGTTCTGAGGCACATTAAAAAAAATACAGCCATCGCTTCTGGAACCTAAATATATTGTTACCATCAATGCCAACCTAACCTAACAGTTTTTTCTTCCTTTCTTTCTTAGTAGACAAAACAAAGATATGCCTTATAATCAGTGGCTTGTTGAGAGGAAGAGACAAATGTGTGTTTGTGGTAATAGTCATGGTAGGCCTAGATCATCTATGAAGAATTTTATGTCCCTATGGTCTACGGAGAGAAAATGTGTCAAGGATCAGCTACTCCTCTGTAATGCTTCCTTATGTAGGAGTTCAATATTATATCCCTGAACTTCAACATGGCTCCTTTTATCCTAAAAAGTCTCATATTTACAACAGGTGGTTCACAAAGCTGCAAACGAAATTTCAAGAAGATTCTCAAAGGCAGAAGCAAGGTGAGTATTTTCTTAATTGGTACCAAACTGATGCTGAGGGGTGTGTGTGTGTGTGTGTGTGTGTGTAAATAAATCACACTTCGTGCCACTGAATGACGTGATTTCCTATTCTGAATGCCAAGGTGAGTATGTAAATTTGTAACAAAATACCTACTGTGCTGCATTTGTGCTTGTTCTCTGGAAATTTTACAAGACGATTACTGAAATGTAGAACAAGCTCGACCCCTGACCCCTTGGCCACACCTTACAAGAATTTCCAGCCTGGATTCTTTGCATGTCTTTTCTCAGAGCTAGCAGTCCTGGAAAGGATTGGGAGCCAATTATAAATACTAAGCCAGTTTGAGTTGGTATCAGGGCAGTGGAGGGAAAATAAAGAATATTGTTAAATGTTAAACATTTAATTGGTGAGGCTTTCCAAAGCAAAATTGGCAGCATGGGCATGATGCTAGCGCACCTACTTATTACCATAAACAGACTGACTTGTGGACTGTATGAAAACAGATGCATACACACGGAGAGTGACTATCTATATTCCTCTTTTTTGGCAGCCCTGCCATTTAATGACTGAGATTTGATATTGTTTCCTTTCCAGCCCTCTGCTCTTCCCCACCTCTTAGTCCTCCTGGCATGATTACCTCACCATCCTAGATGCACGATTTAAAGAAAATTACCTATTACTTCAATTATTTGTTTCTTATCAACTGATGTTACACTACAAGCGTTTGCATTGAAAGGACACAAAGAAAGAGCAAGTCATGGCACATCGCCAAATAAAAGAGTGATGTTCTGGTGAATTTAGCCTAAATAATTTACTGCTATATAAAAGTGGAAAAGTGGAAGGTGAACCCTTTGACCAATAAATCTCTCCTGCCCGTGAAACCCTTATCTTGTCCCCTCCAATATATTCCACACTGGGAAGCCATCATCCTTGGCTCTGGTTTGTCATTTGTAAACCTTGATCTTCTGCACTCGGTGTCCTAAATATGGATAATTAGCATCAGTTTATCACGCTTCTGCATATTTTCTCTTCTCTCCGAACATGCATGCTTCTATTGGCTGCTATTCTGTCACCAAAGATTACGGAGACAGATTGCAGAGAATGAATGTGCTCAACGAGATTAGGAAGGAATAGAAATAGCAACTTGGCCAATAAATTCCTCGTGAGAGCCTTATCATACAATTACACGTTGACTTGTTTCACACACTCCCAGCCTCTTAATCCAATGCCCCCACCAAGAATACAATTCCACTAATTTCTGAATGACTGCATATCCTCCTGACTCGTCAGTGAGAATGGTGGGAAGGAGAAGCACTAGCTGAGAACAACATGGCGTCAAACTTTAAAATAAACAGTAAACTTTAAAGGTTCAACTATGTGATAGGAATTTGGCATGCTTAAAGCATTTTAGCATCTACAAATAAATGCAAAAAGTCCTGGCATAAAGAGATAGCTAACTTCTCTTTGAGTACCAAAATCCCCAATGTGCTTTGGGGATTCAGAACTGTGTGTAGGGGGAGAATTGCCTCTCTCTAAAACAGAACCAATCGGATTGCTTAAAAGCAGGGTAGAGGGTTTGCTTGAATGTATACTTACTATTATCACTGACAACAGTCTAGGTGCCCCTGAGTAACTCTGACCAAATCACTTGCCCTCTCTAAGGACAGTCTTCTTCCTCAAACAGGCTGCTTCACATGCAAGGCCCTTCCCAGAGCTAACATTCTATAGCTTCTTGTGTTCATTAATGTATATAAATAGGAAAGTCTTGCCTACTTTGAGTCTCTTAAGAGTGTAACCAAGAACTCTATAATAGGGCATCTGCAGGGGGAGCTCTTTTCTTGTTCCTCTCTGCCTGTTAATCGTTATTCTCCCCAGGGCTTTATAATAAGTTAGGTATTTAAAGAGGCCCATTAAGTCTTTCAATCTACCAGGGGACTATTTATAACCCGGAGCAGCAGTGAGGTATTATGGTGCACCCACAAAAGCAAGGCACGGCAGCAGGAAACGAAATGGCAGTGCAGGAGAGAGGCTCTATTGACTCGAAGGGTTAGAAATTCAGATCAAATATGAAAAATATATATTTTTGTTTAAAGAAAAGTGGGGCGGGATTCATTCCTTAATGAAATTCACAGCCATTCCAAAGGGAGTTGTTACATCTGGATCATAATGTTGCCTGTATTTTATTTCTTCCAAGTAATGTCTATTAGACCAGCTAGGTGAGAAACCAGACAACATCCATTCAGCAAAGTTGTGTTAAATGTCCTCTATGTACCCCGCGCTGGGCCTAGGATGTTGGGATATTGGCAAAGAGCAACGAAACGACGCTTGCCCTGGTGAAGCATTCAGTCACAAGGATGCTGGTATGTTTTGATCAGGATGGGTTGGCTTTTTGCAAATTGGCTAGTCTATGGGCTGCTGAAGATCCCCAACCCCCTTTTTTTTTTTAAAAAAAGAAAAAGCTAGACTGAAATCTCCTTCCCTACATGTGCAGAAGAGCAGGTCAAGTGTGAAATAGACAGAGACCAAAGGACCTATAGGGAAACATTAAGGTGCTTGTCTGAAAGGCCTAAACCTTAGGAATAGCAAATTAAAGAACGCTATACCTTCCCAGAACTGAATAGCAGTAGTTACCATTCCACTGCAATGGACACCCAATTCCTAAAATCATCTGGGGGTGGGCGAGGCTAGTGTGAGCAAGCACACCGGAATATGAAAAACCCCAGGGCAGGTCAGAGAGATTCTGCCTTCCCTGCACCCACTTCTCTCCCCAAACCAATAAAATTCCACCGTGTCATTGGGGTGGGGATGGGCAGGGGCAGGAGTTCTGCTGAAGGGGTATGAGGATGGGGAGTCAGTGATGGGATTGTTTCCTAGAGGAAATCTTCAGGAGGCCTTGTAGCTGTAAGGTTCTGCGGTTTAGGAAGGGGGTCTGAGTTGTCATGTAACGCCCAACCAAGACACAGCCACCAAGGTTTTAGAGATGAATAGGCCAGAAGGACGCTCCAGACAAAAGTGGAGTTTGGGCTGCCCTTCCGATGGAGCCCTTCAAAGCTCCAGGGTGCAGACACTCGACCCGGAGGAGAGGGCAGAACATATGAAATTCTCTGAAAAGTTATGAACGATCCTCCCCTCTCTGTTTTTTATGTTTCCTGAAGTGATGGGCTGTGTTGGAGGTTTTGGGGGTGGTGGGGTGCAGGAGGGGTGGGATGGACATTGGGAGAGAGCCGTTTGCCATTAATCTGGGAACAAACTGCTAACCTCGGTGACTGGTATTTTAGCTTTTCTTTTCTCACTTTTCTTAGTGTGGGGAAAGCAGTAAAGCTTGTGTGGACTGATTGTGAGGGGCTCTGCTGGAATTTGGCAGCGCAGAGCCTTGGAGAGCAGCCCCATGCTGGCTCCTATTCAACGGGCCAGTTTTCCTCGAGCTTTGGAAGTTTCACTCAGCCGTGCACTCAATGGCTTCACAAAGCTGATTACAAGCTTCAGCGCATTCCTGAAGGAGCCAAAAGCGACGCAGGTGCAAACGAGCCGAGGGAGCCCCTTATCCCGGTGACAGAATGGGACAAGCTGGGAAAGACTTGGACCACACAAATCCAAGGCTCACCAGGCAGCAGAAAGCCTGTCTTGGGAACCGGGGGTCATTATCCGCTCTATTCAGCAGGGCCCCGGCGGCGGCAG
>NW_022111368.1:10150328-10166733 GCF_000313985.2 Echinops telfairi
GCGCCGCGGCGGCGACGGCAGCGGGGGAAGGTGCCGCGCGCACTGACGCTCTTTTGTCTGATAACTAATTCGAGTTAATGCGATCTTTATGTAAAGCTAACAGCGGATAATTGTCTATTTTCTCGCCAACAATCTCCATCACAATCACTTATCTGGAAACCTGCGGCTGTATTAATCGTTATATTCCCTAAGATAAGCGTCGCTACAATCCGCCCGGGGCCTGGGGGTGGGGGGCACGGGAACGCCACGCCCGGGCGCTCGGACTGCCCCGGGCGCGGGTGGGGATGCGGGGGTGGGGGTCAGCCCCGCCTGGGGCGGGAAAGAAGCGGAGGCACCCGCCGGGCTGCAACAGGGTGTGTGCCCCCGAGGCGGTGAGACTGATCGAGCGACAGGTCCGCCTGGGGCTGCTTTTCAAAATGATTGTGGTTGCTTCCTCCCGTGGGTGGTGGGTGAGGGGTGGGCGGGGAGGGTGGGGGCTGTGCGGGGGCGGGCGCCGCTCGGGGTGCGAGCTGCGTCTGCGGAGGTCCTCCCTCGGCACTCAGCTGCGCGGCCTACGACTCCACGTGCGGCCGAGGCAATGTCAAAAGCGGATTTAAAGGTGTTCGTGTCCCCTACGGGAAGTGTTGCCCCCTCTCTAACACAGCTCTGCAGAAAAATGTCTCCCTCCCATCTTTGCGTTCCTTTAACTTCCATCTCCTGTCCTACCCACCTGGCCCCCGCCTTAAGCCCCTCCCCGCGTAGACCCCCGCCCGCAGGGTCCCCTGATCTGCAAATTATTGGCAATATTTACACAAACCATGATTGAAATTCCCGAGAGAGCAAACACATGGGTTGTGGAAATCTGTTCCAGACTCCAATCCCCATCAGCGCGTTTACTGCTAGGTGTGAAGAAAGGAGAGCAAATGGTATTGAAACCTCTCTGGGGGGAAAGTACTTGTATTACAAAGATTTTGTCTTTTTGAGCGGAAGTCAAAACATCAGTGTCAAATGAAAATCATATTGGTGATGGTGGTGCGTGTGTTACTACTTCAGTGTGATGAGCGGAAGACGATTTGTTTCTCAAACTAAGTGCTGCGTTTGGCTGGTAACTTGGAAGCAACCCACCGGGATTCCATTTACTTCTAACACTTGGATTTGCCACCCAAAGGATCACCGTGGCAAAATTTCAAACTGGTGTTTCTGGAAAATCTCTAATTCAGAATCCATTCAGTGACGCAGCTTTTGGCCAACTGAGCGTGTGAGACCCCGCCCCTTCCCGACTAGATATTTCTAAGTGAAAGAATACAACGAAATGAAATGCCCGTTGTGGGGCTTATATGTAAAAGAGGCTCTAAGTTACTCTCCAAGTAGGACATTGTAAATTCTCTTATAAAATCCGTTAAGTTAAATGATTTAAAAAAAGTAAAACCCGTAAGCTCTGAATTTTTTCCACAACTGATAGAGCTCTTTAAAAGCAAACAAGTAAACCAACCGTCAAAAGTTAACAAACGGAAGTTGTTGTTGTTGTGGGTGTGTGTTTTAAGTTCCCAGGGTTTTTCTTTCTTTTTTTTTTTCTTTTTTTTCCTGGTGGTATTTGAGAATCATCCCACTCCATCTCTCACCTGAATCTTGTCATTTCTGCCATCTTGAAGTGATCTGGGAACAATACTAGTCCCTTGGTCAGACCAGGCTGGTCAATCAGGCAGAACAGACTATGCAAATGGAATAGAGAGGCGAAGAGCCGAGAACACAGGCGCCCATTGTCTCGGGCATTTCAAAGCGCAGAGCAGCTGCAGCCGACTTGTCGCCCCGGACCTTCGGTTGCCACACTAATGTCATCATTGCAAAACATCAGATTTTGAAAACTATACAATCTGAATTCATTAGCAGCCTCTTCTGCGGAGATTTCTCTTTTCTGTGACAAGTTTCAAAGTCCAGCTCTCCTCTGTTGATAGGTGCTGGGAAAAGGAGGTGGGGGTGTGGAGGGTGTCTGGGCTTGGGTTGTGTGTGTTCTTGGGCCCAGGGAGAGTTTTGCAAATGACCACAGTTGATCAATCCATAATTTCCTCTTTCTGGTGCATTCACCGACATTAAAAGGTCCTAGAATTGCTGCGTGCCAACGCCTGACTCAAAGACCTTGAGCTTTCCAAGATTTCCCCATTTGCTTCCTGTTAACGGAGAAAACGTTGTGTTTCGTGGTGGAGAACAGTTTTACTGTAACCGGTTCCTCCAAAGTGTTGCTAGCCAGTTTAAATTCATGGAAAGCAGTCAAGGTTGCAAGCAGAGTGAAGGTATCAAAGATACCGCTGTATGCTGTTTGAATGCTAGCACCCAGTAGGTGACTGTTGTTGATGGTTTTTTGTTGTTTTGTTTAGTGGAACTCAAAGCAATATCCCTTAGAACCATTGTACCCCAGTAAGACAAATAAATTAGTTAAGACAACACTATTCTGCAACATGGTTACATGCAGTTTGTAAACTTTGAATGCCTAAAGGGAAATTTGCCTTAATTATTATTATTTTGTAACTGCCTTTTCTAACAGTTGTTGAGAGTTCAAATTGCATATTCCTTTCTATAGCCCTGCCCATCTTCATTCCCCCCACCCCCCACCCCCAATCTCCGGGTGACTTTGTTTCTCTAGAAACTGCAAAAAGACTGGCCCAGGAGCATGAAATTGCCTGTATGCAGCTGCTGCCCCTGGTGTTGCCGGTTGGGTCCTCAAACTGGTGAACCAGTAAAACTCTGGGTGAGTCTGTGGAGCAGTCTGGGCATTTTGGTGGCCCTGGTTGGCACTGGTGCCTCAGGAACATGCAGTCCCAATCCTGTTTTAAGGGAACCAGGGGTCTAGCTTTGCCTCACCAGATGTCTATGAAGCCCAAGGGTGTTCTGTCAACAGAGGCCTGGACACACTGGAGCAGCTATTCTTATCTAATAAGCTTGCTTCCTTCTCTGGGCTCATCTATCTGGTTTAACATTGTCCTTCTAAATCCTCACAGGATTCCGTGTCCCTTCTCCTCTCCCAACCTCACCTAAATGCTGGGAAGACTTCCTAGGAAAAGGTATCCTTTCTGTATGCGGAGAAAGTTGGTGGCCAGTTGGTGACCCTGAGCAGAGGAGAAGAAAGCAGCTCAGTGTCCCTCATCACAGCTTGGGCTGCCAGCTGCCTTCCTGGTTTTCCACAGACGGAAGGGCTGGGACTTGAAGACCATAACAAAATCACAGGTCGGATTTCTGGAAGTAGAAGCAGGAGAACAGGGGCATACATAAATGGAGAAAAGGCCCCAGAGTGTGTCTTGTTTGGTTGGGAGGCAGGGATTGGAGGCTGGTGATCGTAACTCCAGGAGAAACTGTAGGCGGACTCTCAGTATAGACACCTTTGGGGAATTGAACCAGAGCATCCCTTCCCCCCTCAGAACATTGTATGACTTGGGGCTCATGGTTCAAGATCAATCCCATGTCACTTTAAGTTGGAGTCTTTATATCTTTGATCTCATGACTAGCAGGAGCTCTTTGAGGTCATTGCACCAGCATTTTTGATGTGCCCACTCGGCTCCGGTGAAGCAGGTCTTGCCCTGCCTTATTTGCCTCATAAGGTACCATGTGCCACCAGCAATGGCCTGGGGCAGGGGCAGAAGGAGATCATGAAATAGGGTTGGGGGAGGGGGAGTGCAGGGGAGGAGTGGGCTGTTGCAGAGGATAATGGAAACTCCCATGGGGATGGAGTTTCTACCACTTGGGCTCATCCATGTCTCTGAACCCGTGACCTAGGTTTTCAAGGGTCTTTGCAGAAGGAATGACGAGGCTCTCACCTCGTTGACCTCTGAGAATGGTGAGGTGCCAGGCTAGGCCTCTCCGCCACACAGAGGGGCTTTCCAGTGTTCCCCGTCTAGCTTACTCTGCCTCTGGCCCAGTTCCAGCCCCCTGGATGCTCTTTCCTCCTTCCTCCTCACATGCACATTCACTCTCCATGTGCCACACACATTCTTAGACACACCGATAGCTATACACTCACAAGCTGGCACCAATATCCAGTATCTGTCAAACTGAAGACACACGCTCTGAAGAGTCTCACTCGCAGTCCCCCCTGTGACACAGTGACATACCCATTCACTTTCACATGATTCAGACATGTCAACCCCCCCGCCCCCCTCGCTCAGGCTTACAGCCATGTTATAATCTCCTGGGGTCTACCTTGGGAAAAGGCCGGACGAATCTCAAGGTGGTTTGTGGTGACCAGGATGCCTTACTTCTCATGGGAGCAAAAACCACGTAGCTGATCTTCCCTCCTCCCAACACACCCACAGGGATGAGTGAGTAAGTCCCTGGGGACGAGGGAGGCCAGTGGTGGGTAAGGCTCTGTCCACGCCGCTGATTTTTCAGTCAGATTGCTACTTCGGGTGCTAGAATAAGCCCCTGTCACTGCTTTATTTTGAATACATCGAGACATACACTTTCTCCCAGTCTTTTTCTTTGGTTCCCTTGAGTGCGACTTAGATTTGCATTGTTTAATAGAGTAGTGACTAGTCATGTTAAAGAGCAGCCACGGTGATTATGCGTTGAGGTGCTAACTGCAAGGTTAGGAGTTCAAAACCCCCAGCTGAGAAACAGGACGTTTTCTACTCCTATGAAGAAAGGTAGTCTCAGGAAACCCACAGGGGCAGTGCTACCCTGTCTTCTAGGATTTCTAGAAGTCAGAATTGACTCTATGTCAGTGCGTTTGGGTTTCTTTTGTTTGTTTTTGAGTCACATTGAAAATGTGGCCACTCTGACTTGAAATGTGCTGCGACGGCCAGCTACACATGGGATTTTCAAGTCTTAGTAAACACACACACACAGCAAGTAAAAATGCCTCATTAATAAATGTTTCCTATCAGTTACAAGTGGGAATGATTGTATTTCAGATAGATTGGATTAAATGAAAGTGCATTATAAAAATTAATCTCACGTGCTTCTTTTTATTTTTTAATGCAGCTGTCAGGACGCATCAGACTTCTGTTGGACAGGCTCCGAGTTTCTCACCGATCCTCGGGAAAAGGAACATATGAAACGGAGAAAAGGGTTCAGTATGCGATGTAGCAGGGAGCCAATGCAAAACCAACCTGTTCTAAAGCTGCTTTTGTCCTGTAATATATTATCCAAGCTGCTTTTCTTTCATGAGAATGCATGGTGGGGAGAGGGGTATTGCACATTGTATTTTACTGCATGATTCACTTTCTTTCCATTTTAACTTTAATTCCATCTAATTACTGTATTGTGATCTCAGTCAGCAATAGTAAATGAACGCTCAAGTAACTTTTGAAGAATCTTGCTACGAATGTTGGATAATGATGAAATGCAAATTGCTACAGGTTATATTGTATAATGTCTACCGTGTATTCAAGCAGTTTTCTTGTAATTTTCAAATTTCAGGTCACCGTTTTGCTATTTTCTTGCTTTATTTTTTCCCCCCACCTACAATGTATTAACGCCACCACCCAGCTCCACTGTGACCCAAAACAAAATAAGCTTGAGCAAGAATCTGTACCCAGTGAAAATGCTGCCTAGTTATCAAGAATGGAATTCCTTCTGTTTGATTTTTAATCCTATGATTGACTCACAGCCTAAAAAAAAAATCGGTGAAGTTGCAGTTTGGTCAAAGCATGTAAGAACACTTGGCTGCATTTTGAACTCGTTTTGATGAAGTATTTGAAAGTACCCTATAGTAACCTTTTGTATACAAGACTTCGACACCTGCATTCATGGAAATTGTCTTTGGCCTTTTGACAAGGGCGACAGAGAAGAGATTGCTCTGAAGAGCAGTGTTTTAATAAATTCAGTACAATGGCAACATACAAATATTGCAAGCATACATGTTCTATATACACACATTCTATTTTTTCTAAATCTACTTTGAGGACTATATAATTAGTTAAGGAACAATTCAACAATAATGTGGGGTATTAAGAATGAAAATTAAGCTCTATAGTTAAATTATCCATCAAACATGGAAATTATCAATATGCAATTGGAACACTTGGTAGGATCTCAAAAAGGATAGGGCACAGAGAGATGGGTTTGTGGAGTTTTACTTGGCACCTTTGGTGAAAATGTATGGGAGTGTTGAAAATGCCTCACAGGAAATTTTAAGTAAAATTAAAAATTTTTTCTTTTAACATAAAAGGACCTGTCTTGTTGCACATTATTAATATGTTGAGGCACTGTACTAGTTTGGATCCATTACACTACAGGAAAAAGAAAATGTTGTAAAATACCAAGAATGATTAACTTTTGGTGGGTAAACTGATGGAAATGACCGATTCTTTGGATTATGTCCTTGAAAAGTACTATTTGAGACTTCTGTTCAAAGAAGAGAAAATAATAAAAACAATATTTATTCTTTAACCAAGCTGCTTATTTATTGGAATCCTTGTCAAGCAAATAATGAGCATTTTAGCCTGTATCTTGCAGAAGCCTCACCACCAGCCCATTAGAAGCCCAAGCCATCCCTCTTTGGATGGGTAGCTAGACATACTTCTTAATATGACACTGCTGATTGTTTTATAGGGACTCACGTTTGCTCTCGGTAAACTTACTAACTGTAATTACTGCCCAACACTGCGTGGGTGCTTTTTCAGAATCATCTAAGAGTAAAATGGTGAAAAATGGCAAACAAGTGCAGAGAGGGTACTCTTGGAAGCACCAGGGCATGCCACCAAGGCTGGCAACAGGAAAAATCCCTACAGCAGTACAGTTCCCAATTAACTCGCGCTTCTACTTACTTAATGTATGCACTGCATGGCCTCATTTGCTTCATCTTATAAAACTAGAGAGGCTCTCATTTGCTTTCTTTCACCCTAAAACTACAATGGTTGTCATTTTCAAATATTCACAGATAAGATATTCTGGATAAATAATCTAAGACTCACTGAATTAGGTCAGTGTTCATACAGGGCCAGTGTGATATGTCCCGTGTGTTGAAATTATCTGGTGTCAGCTACATTGATTGAAAAACCACCACAGACTTAAGAGAGAGAGAGAGAGAAACAGTTTTATTACAAGATGTCTCCAAAGCAGATAAGAAAGCAAGGAAGTCCTATCATAAACGAGGGACCTTATCAAGATTTTAATATGATGGTAAGCAAATTATACATGCTTTGCAAGTTAGACAATCCTTCGGGGCAAGCAGATGTTTCTAAAGTTTCTATAATTCCAAGCAAGTGACTTCAGTTTGTAAAACCATCCATAGTTGGCTGGTTCTTTGTTCTTTTCCACAAGAAAGTTTCCTCCGAAAGGCAAACATAGGAGGGGACTTTAGAAAATCTGTGGGGAAATTCCGTCACCTTTTCATTCAATTTTTTTTTCCATGGATTTTTTGAGACTCCCCCATTGTACCCCCATCAAGACTCAGAATAAATTGCCTGCACTATTTAACTCATGATAGAACGAGAAGCTTTAAAGAGATGGTTATTGTATGAAGACAACTCCATGCTGCTTATAGGAGATGCCTGACTTCATGCATTGTTGTCTTGTTTCTGAAACATGCTATGGATACTGATGAAATTATTTTTAAAAGCACTAATGTATCGAGGTTGATGAAGAAGCCTCTTAAGAGTCTCATATAAAGACTATTTGGGGACGTCAGTCCCATCAGCATTTATTTTCACTAGCTAGCCCAGTTAGTAATTGTATGGATGAATAAGTGATTTATTTGTCTGTTCATTGTGACTAGTAACCTTTTATCAGTCAACATTCTGTCATTTCTTCACATTATTATCAACTACTTATTAGCACAAGAGTTGTTTAATAAAGTGTTAATAATTGTAATCTGCAGCATGGCTATTAATGAATATATCTCAAAAAAATATGATCCAGACTAGTCAAGCAACTGCTGACCAGAACACACTATACTTAATACGTATTTCTGGATGGGATGATTTTGATAACTCCTATCTCCAGGTTGAACTTTCATTTCTAATGAAAATGCACTGGCTCAGACAGGCAATAAAATGTAACAAAATAAAATGAAGGAGAAAACCCAACAGCCTGAAACGGAAAATTCCTGATTGCATTTTAATAGGAAAGTGAACACTTTGCAGAAGAACATTGCAGTAGTTCAAATATTTCAGTGCGCAACAGCTGTGGGGAGATACGAACTCTGGAGAAACAGCTGCCAAAACAAAAATAGAAAAGCAAAAGAAATCAGAGGCTGAGGTCTGGAATAAGGAATTTTAAAAGATATATTAAATATGAAAATTTTCGCATGAACATGACAGCTCCAGCCATGATCCTTGGCTTCTTATTGACATCGGGAGCAGCCTGACGCCTGCTTCGGTCAGAGTCCGGCAGGTCAGTGTCTTTAAAAAACCTCACCTTTTCACTTTGGCAACCTGTTTACTTCTGCTGCGTGTGCTTAGGTCCCAGATGGCAGGCTAACTCACATTAATGGGAAGATGTAAATCCTTAGGAGTCTGGGGCTCCTAACCTTTCTTCCTTCTTTCTCGGACCTCAGAAACGTTCATCTGCATCACAGTGATTCGACCTTAGCATTTTGAGGATTGCCTCATGAGCAGAGGCGGCAGAGAGCCTCCAAAAATATATTTGTTGTTTTAAATCATAGACCCACTTTCCATTCAAAGGGCTTCGATCCCTTTTGCACTCGACATTTGTTTGGGCTTTCGTAAACGATCTTGCCATGTTCTACCTGGGCCATTGCCTGCACCCCAACCACATTTGTGTGCAAGAAACCCAGAACCAGAAAGCCAGGTTTGGAGCGCGTCTTTCCTCAAGCCCCTCAGCTCTTCTGTTAGAACCCATGTCTGCTTTGGAAGAAAAATTAAGCCCTTCCTCCCGTCTTTTGTGTGTGTGGGGAGAGTAAGAATGGGACTCCCACCCCCACCCCCAGGCCCTCTGAATCTGAGCCAGGTTCAATATTTATGAATATGTAATGACTTTTAAAATTTGTAATTTGTGTACTTCCCTTTTAAGAAGGAAAAGAGAGAAGAAAGAGAGGGAAGGATCCTAAAAGGAACTGTGAAAAATTTCTAAACATACTCTTCTTTCTAACCTAAAAATAAATAAATAAGTAGTTGATATCTTCCCTGGGGCTTATTCATAAAATATAACAACAATCTATATTCCTCTTGATAAGAAAGAACACTACAGCGTGAGAATTCAATTTAAGTAACTAAATTTGCTAACTATTATTTTCCATGTACCAGATACAAAAAGGAAAAAGAAAAGATACTGGTTGTGATGGGTGCTCTCAAGAAATTCACAGTCTTGTAGGAAACAGTTGAACACCATTTAGCGTCCCAATGGCGATAGCAGAGACGCAGTGTGATCTCTAAGGAGGAAGTGGCCTCCGTGCCTGGTAAGATCAGAGAGAGCTTCACAGGGATCTCAGGATACCTTTTTCAAGGTGAAAGGGAAAGGTGGTCTAGAAGCATTTACAAAGCCACCAAACTCCAAACCAAACTCACTGCCACTGAGTCAATTCCCACTCACGGTGACCCTACAGGACAGGGTAGAACGACCCCTGGGGGTTTTAGTCTTTAGGAGACTAAAAAGCCTCATCTTTCTCCCATGGACCAACCGGTAGTTTTGAACTACTAGCCTTGCAATTACCAGGCCAACACATAACCCCTAAGCAACTACCAGGATTTCTCTAAAAAGACACAGAGGTATGGAATAAGAAGTCATGGCCCTGTAGGATGCAAAGGTTTTTATTTTACTTATTATCTTTAAGGCTAGAGGCTTAACACACACACACACACCCTCCACCCCACACACACACACACACACACTGGGCCCACAGAAGACAAAAGCTGGAGATCTTCCGTCTAGATCATCAAAGAGCCAAACCAAACCTACTGCCATGGAGCCAATTTCAACTCCAAGCAAACCTATAGGATAGAGTCGATCTGCTTCCTAGGTCTTCTGAGGCTCTAGAGCAGTGGTTCTCAACCTTCCTAATGCCGTGACTCTTTCATACAGTTCCTCATGTGGTGGTGACCCCCCAACCGTAACATGATTTTTGCTGTTACTTCATAACTGTAATTTTACTACAATTATGAATCGGGCAACCCTGTGAAAGGGTCGTTTGACCCCCAAAGGGGTTGCGACCCCCAGGTTGAGAACTGCTGCTACAGATCTTTATGGGAACAGCAAGCCTCATCTTTCTCCTGCAGAGTAGCTGGTAGATTTGAACTGCTGACCTTGATGCTAGCAGTCCAACACATACCCTATAGCACCCCAGGACTCCTTCTCATATAGATTACAGCCAAGAAAACCCTATGGATCAATTCAACTCTGTAACTCACGGGGTCACAGTGAGTTGGAATCAACTTGAACGCAATGGTCTTGGTTTGAGTCTAAGAAGGTGCAAGTAGTATATGAGTATCGTATGCCAAGGGACAAATTTATAGGCAATAAACCCTTTAGTAATGGTGGAAAGAAAAAGTATCAGAGGCAGTCTGGGAACATTTCCCAGAAGGAGATGGAATTTGTTCAGTCTTAAGACAAAAGTGGTTCTTAGACAGCCCAAATGGAGGTTAGCAGAACCTCTCAGATGAGGGAGTAAAATGAAGTGGAGATGCTTGCAGTTTATTTGGTAAGGGTCATACTTTAGGTTGGCTGTGGAACTGAAGATTTAATATGTGATATCTCTCTCTCTCTCTCTCTCTGCCATTGAGTCCATGTTGACTCATAGTGACCCTATAGGGCTGGGTAGAACTACCCCTGTGAATTTCCAAGACTAATTCTCTAGAGGAGTAGAAAGCCAAGTTTTTTTCTGGTGGAGTCGCTGGTAGTTTCAAATTACTTACCTTGAGGTTCTCAGCCAAACTCATAAGCCACTACAATACCAGGGTGCCTGGAGTCTGTGGACAGAAATAACAATTTGTGGGAAAGAGATTATGGCCAAGCAATGGCATTGGACGGCAGGTTACTGAATATAGATCTCCTTTTGACAAGGAGAATCCACTGAAGATTTTGAGCAGGAAGGAAGAGATCCAAGTGGTTTGCATTATCTTGCAATTGGAAGCCCTAGTGGCGTAGTAGTTACATGTTCGAAACCACCAGCTGCTCTGAGGGAGAAAGACAGGACTTATTACTCCCATCAGCATTTACAGTCTTGGAAACCCATGGCGTATGTGTGTGTGTGTGTGTGTGTGTGTGTGACTCTGTGTCTGTATGGACTGGAGGGCAGTGACTTTGTCTCGCTTTCTTTTTTGTTTTTGTTTGGTCTGTAACCAGAGTGTAGAAGGCTTTGATTGGCAAGTAGAGATATCTCACTATTAAGATAGCTATAAATGGACTGAGGTAGTTAGTTTATTGTGCCAATCTGGCTGATAAACACATGTGGAGTTAATTGAAGGGCGGAGGGATAAATGGCTCTGTAAGCCTCCCCTTTCTAGTTCTCAGGTCTCTTGCTTTGTGATGGTCGGATCAGGGTGCAGCTGCATTAGCCGTTCCCTGCTCCAGCATGCAAGGCTCACTTCCTGCAAAATATCCCCAAGGAGAAGCCACATGGACCTACCCCAATGCAGCCCTGGGTGCTGGAGCAGCCGTGTGGAGAACACTGCCAGCACTGAGATGCTTACACATTCACTGACTCAGCTTTCCTCCTGTAGTCGGCATCATTATGTCTGTTTTGTGAGATGGAGGAGGACTTTGTAGATTGGTGTTGAACATATGGGTTAAGGGGTTAATATTGGACTCTTTGGCTTGGGCACCACTGGGTTGGGATGTTTTCTTGTTGCACACTTAACCTTTACATAAAACTCTTTCTTATACATGAGCTTCTGTGGATTTGTTTCTCTAAAGTACCCAGACTCATACACGGACTGTGTTACTCCTTGAAGTTTGCCAATGGAAAACATCTGCGAGTAATGACATCCCTCAGAGAGAGAGTTCTGCGAAAGCATCCGAGCACTCGGCAGAGCAGAGTTCTTGGAACCAGTGGTTGTCTATCAGTGATGAAACTGAGACCAGAGCCCACACCATATTTCACAATCGAGTCACTTTTCAGCCCTTTGGGTTTGTTTACTATTGACACTCTCCTTCAGCCTGTTCATTTCTGTCACAATGGTCTCCTTTCTCTTCTGGCTCAAGGCGTGAGCACTTGCTACTTTATTCATCCAGAATCCCAGTCCCTCAGAAAGCCCCATTTCCTCCCATTCTCAAATGTTATCTTTTCAGTGAGGTCTTCTTCAACCACCTATTTATTTTATTTTAAATTTTAATAAGTCATTATATTGGGGGTTCTTACAGCTCTTATAACAATCCATACATCAATTGTATCAAGCACATTTGTACATATGTTGCCATAATCATTTTCAGAATATTTTCTTTCTGTTTGAGCCCTTGGTATCAGCTCCTCCTTTAACCCCTCCCTCCCCCTCCCCCCTTCTGGACCCCTGATAAATTATAAATTATTATTTTCATATCTTACACTGCCTACTGTCTCCCTTCATCCATGCTACAGTTGTTTGTCCCCCAGGGGATGGGAGAGGGCAGTAATATGTGGATCATTGTAGTTGGTTCTCCATTACCCTACCCCCCCACCTATTTACCCCCTACCCTCATGGTATCACTACTCCCATTACTGTTCCTGAGGGACTTATCTATCCAGAATTACCTGTGTTGAGAGCTTTTATCTCTACTAGTGTACATGCTCTGGTCTAGCCAGATTTGTAAGATAGAACTGGGGTCATGATAGTTGGGGTGTAGGGGTGGGAGGAAGCATTAAAGAACTAGAGGAATGTAGTATGTTCAATCGGTGCTATGCTGTACCCTGGCTGTCTCATTCTTTCCTTGTGACTCTTCTGTGAGGGAATGTCCAATTGTCTAAATATGGGCTTTGGGCCTCCACTACAGCCCCCAGCATTTGCATCAATATATTTGTTTGTTTGGGGTCTTCTTATGCCTGATACCTTATCCTGTGGACACCTTGTGATGACACAGACTGGTGTGCTCCTTCCATGTGAGCATTGTTGCTTCCCTGCTAGATGGCCGCTTGTTTAACTTCAAGCCTGTAAGACCCCCAGACACTATATCTTTTAATAGCCGGGCACCATCAGCTTTCTTCACCACACTTGCTTATGCACTCATTTTGACTTCAGTGAGCGTGTTGAGAAGAAACTACCTATTTAAAATAAAACACTTGCTCTTTTATTTCTTTTTCTCCATACCAGTTATCACCACTTATTTTGGCTATGTCACCTCCTCTGCTGAGAGCGTACATTTTATATAGGTTTGTGATTCTTGCCTATGTGTCTATATTAGTCTGGGTAAACTAGGGAAACAAATCCACAGAAACGCATAGACATATATATAAGAAAGAGTTTTATATAAAGGGTAAGTGTACATTAAGAAAGCATCCCAACCCAGTGCTGTCCAAACCCATAAGTCCAACATTAGCCCATAGGTCCAACACCAATCCACAAAGTCCTCCTCCATCTCACAAAACACAGCAATGATGCCAACTGCAGGATGAAAGCTGAAATCAGTGACTGTGTAAGCATCTCAGCACTGGCAGGGGTCTCCACAGAGCTGCTGCAGTACCCAGGGCTGCATCAGGGTAGGTCTATGTAGCTTCTCCTCAGGGATGTCTCGCAGGAAGTGAGCCTTGCCAGCTGAAGCAGGGAACTGGCTAAGGCAGCTGCACCCTGGTCTGACCATCAGAGAACAAGAGACCCGAGAACTAGAAAGGCGAGGCATTTATCTCTATGCCCTTCAGTTAATCCCACATGTATTTATGGGCCAGGTTGGTACAACAAACCTTAACTATCTCAGTTTCTTACTGCTACATTCCCAGCACCTAACCCAATGCCAGATAAGCACCCAATAAATATTTGTAGATTAAATAAAAAATGCAAACATGCCTGAGGGTATATGATAATAAAGGCAGTGATAACGAGGAAGGCATTTGTGAGATCTCTAAGGGAAACAGGAAGTGAATGAACTAAGGAAATACAATTCCTTAGTTGCAGCATTACACCCATTGAAATAGCTGGAGCCTAAAAGTGAGGAAAAGAGACAAGGTCATATGTTTTTCTCAAACTTTTCAGCAGGGAGGTCCAGGCACGATGTTGACAGAGAGCTGGGTTTAATCAGTTAGAGTTTTCCCCAGTGAGTTCAACAAGAGCAGGAGGCACGGAAGGTGCAAGTGGTGGAATGATTTGGACTGCTGTACCACGGAATTTAATAGGGATACAACCAGAATAAGAGTTGAGGAATGTAAGAGACACTGAAAATTGCTGTAGAAATCAACTACAGTATTATCAAAGTTCTTTGTGATGTGTGAAGTGGGGTACAAATATATAAGTTTTGGTTTTATTGGATAAGAAGAATATTCCAAGCACTTTATAAGTGAAATAATTTCTAAAACTAATATAATGGTAAAATAAAAAATGATTCTCCTGCTATGATGGGTATGGGTATTACAAATAAATAATTACAGGTTAACTAAATAGCCATAGGTATCATTTTTGTTGTCATTGTTGATTTCCAAAGAACTAAAGAAATGAAACGAGAGATTTTCAGAGACATGTCTCAATGCTTTTCCTAGACAGGACTGGAAAACTATTTTACCTTGAAACTTGGTTAAGGAACAGCTTTGAAATAGCCGTGACTTTCCAGTGAAGCCTATATTTTGAGAAAATCATGGCAAATCCTTAATTTGTATAAACTGAAAACACATGTCTAGTCAAAGTGACATTTCCTTCTCTTCAAATTCAAAATTTGGTAGGAGAACAGAAGCTAACTTAGGAGCAGGTTTATATAGCCATGAGAGAGATGAAGGGCTGTGGTCTGATGATCCTACTGTAGGCATCTTAGACACAGCCCCAGCACGTAAGAAGCACATGTGCTCTGGACTCACTGTGTCCACATAGATTCCCAGAGAGTAGGATACAGGGCTCACATTTGTGGAGCACTTACTATCTGTTGGATGCTATTGCAAATCTTTAGCTAGTTTTTGTCACGTAATCTTCCCAACAACACTCTATGCGAGAAAAGAAACCAACCCATTGCCCTAGGCTCCTTCTTATGAGGCAGACATCTGTGTTAGGACTACCTTACAGGTGAGGAAGCTGAACAGGTGGTAGAGTCCGGTTCTGAATTCAGATAATGGGGTTCCACATCACACCCAACCACTCCCTGTGCTATGTTGCTTCATAGATGTTTAAATGATAATTCAAAAATGAAAAATGTTTGTCATTCACTTATTTTCTGATTAGTAAGGAAAAGCAAAATTGAACAGTGAAGCCCTTCTTGTTTACTTACTTATTTTTTGGTAATATCTTATGAACGCATTTCCTCCATAATAGTCAAGAAAAGACAAATAAAAATTAGGCTGGTGCTCTACCCATGCCTATATTTAAAATTTTTAAAAAACCACACCAAACCAACTTAACAAGCAACCTCAAGCCAAAAATTTTTACGGTTCTTAATAAAGAGCAGAGTACCCACAAGATAAGGCTTAGCAGTGGGTAGGAGGTAGGGTGACGATGGGTCTAAATGTACCCAAGACAATCAGACTTAAGCCTGCTGGCTCAGAAGAATAACAATTGGTACATCTCTGCAGGTTCAGGATTCTTGGTGTGGTTGTGTGGGGTACCAGCCTCCACAATTGAACAGGTCCAAGGGGAGGTTGTGTAATTGAGCGGTAAAATTAAAGAGATATGTCAGACAAGATAAAGCATGCGATTGCTCACTTCCCAGACAGCCATGACCTCAGTAGCCAGGTCCATGCAGAGAGAGAGAGAATATATTTCCAACCAAGGCTCATATACACTCAGGGGGCTTGCAAGCCCCCCTAATTACAGGTAACTACATACATAACAGGAAGGGGTTGACCAATAGGCATGGGTGTAACAGGAGGGGGATGAGCCAGGGGCACACATGTGACAGGAAGGCAAAATGTAACAAGATGGGTGGGCTCTAGAGTCAAGATGGCAGTCTAACCTTGGTCCTCCCTAAGTAGGCTTGACTTTAGATGTCTTTGGGTTCTCCTTCAAGGGAACCATCTATTATCCTTATCAGAAGGGAGTGGGCTCTACTTAGGGTGGGACAGACTAGAGAGTCTGAGTGTTCTAGATGGCTGATAACCTTCAGGCAGATAACCTTTGAGCAGTTGACCTCCAAGTGTATAATCAGTGCCTTAGGTTTGGCATATATTATCCGGGGACATCCTGGGGGATAACTTTTCTGTTTCACACATGGTTGCTATTTTTTTTAATCGTTTTACTGGGGCTCATACAACTGTTATCACAATCCAAACATACACCAATTGCATAAAGCACATTTGTACATTCATTACCCTCATCATTCTCAAAACATTTGCTCTCCATCTAAGCCCCTGGCATCAGCTCCTCATTTTCCCCCTCCCTCCCCATTCCCCCCTCCCTCATGAACCCTTGATAATTTATAAATTATTATTATTTTC
>NW_022111368.1:10167416-10170195 GCF_000313985.2 Echinops telfairi
GAGGTGAGCACACAATGATATGATTTTTTGTTCTTTGATGCTTGATAACTGATCCCTTCGGCACCTCATGATCACACAGGCTGGTGTGCTTCTTCCATGTGGGCTTTGCTGCATCTGAGCTAGATGGCCGCTTGTTTACCTATTTTTTATTTATTTTTTTATTTTATTTTATTTTTTCCTATTTTTTATTTTTAACAAAAACCATTTTATTCGGAGTTCATACAGATATATCATTCCATAGTTCAGTCATGTCAAGCAGTATTGTACAGTTCCTATCACAATCAGTTTCCAAACACTCTTTTCCTTCTTGGGCCCCTTGACATCAACTCCCTCTTACACACCCCCCCCACCCTATTGATGAACCTATAATAGGTTCATATACTGAAGCACAGAAAAACATATAACAAACATTCCAGCGAGTGACCTCCAGTGACATAACACATGAGATAAACCCCATCATGAACAATAAAAACAACCCAAATACAGACAATGTTGAAAACCAGATCAGGCCTAACATGCAACTGATAAGGTTTGAACTATTCAAGTCAGGTTTATCCTTTTGATCTTCTATCGTCATTTCCCCAAGGCACTCTCTTTGGTAACCACCTTCCTCGAATCCCTCTATTATGCAAGAGGGAAATCAAGGTGGCTTATTTCCTATGTAGAGCCCACAAAAGTATCTTGGGCTCCCACCGTCATCCATAGCCTTCTCCTGGTTGACAGTTCAAACTCAGCTGTCTCTCTGTGGGAGAAGAGGAGGTTGTCTGCTCCTGCAAATATGTCCCGTCTCCAGAACATTGCGGAGCGGCTGGACTCAGTTCCAGAGAGTTCAGTCAGAAAGGACTGGGTGACGATGGGTTTGCTTTTGGCGGGTGAAAGGCTACTCAGCATAAGGCTGGTGAACACTGTGTGGCAGGGATGATGCTTTTGGCCTCTCTGAAGTTGTTCACTAACCCTGTTGGCTTGTGAACATGTAAGAACATTTTATTAGGAGTGTGTAGGCGTGACAACAGAGAGACCCTTTGCATAGGAAACAGAAAGAGCCAATGGGCCCTAACTTACTAGCTTTTTCAAGTTGGCTTGATGGTTTATTACTCTTATTAATATTTTCACTTCCAAATGAGTCTATCCCCTTTCCAGCACCCTCTTACCTGGTCCATCACCTTTTCCCTCTGCTCAGGCCCCAGAGCCTACAGAAAGAAAAAGAAAAAATCGACCGGGTGTGTAACGTATTTTAATAGCCCAACTTGGTGAGCACCCCTGAATGCCGCATCAGTGTGCATGGCAGAGATGCCTTGGCGCCAGCCACCATCAGGACTGAAATGATTTCAGATCTGATTGCAACGACGCATGGCAGTATAATTGCCAATCAGTCCAGGAGGAGATTAAATTCAAAGCTGCATTCATGTAGCAGAGGTCCCACCTTGGAATAATTCTAAACGCAGGCAGTTCTGGCGACGACCGTCACTTAGGTCCCCTGAGCCCCTGCTACTCCCGGAGCTGCGCAATCTTCCCCGGGGCCGCTGAGAGTCCAAGTCATGTTTTCATCCGAGCAGAGAGCTCTCACCCCTGAGTTCTTGCATCCCCGCTGAGCCAAGCGAGCCCCAATCAGTGGGCTATCTCAGAGGCTGGCCCTTCACAAGATTGCCAGGGAAGCCAGGACGACCATGGGGTCCTTAATGAGCGCAGCAAGGAGGGGCTTTCAGCGCAAACCGCAGGAGCAAAGGGAGCTCCTAGCTGGAAGGACAGGGCTTCACCTGCACGCCGAGAGAGTGGCAAAGCCGGTGCAGCATGGTGCCCCGGGCCGCCGAAGGGCGCTACCTAAATCCCCGTCACGCTGCCGGTGGGTGGTTTGCCAGGATCCTTGGCCTCACTTTCTGCGAGACGTGTCCCCATTTTACTCACATCTCTCCTCAGAACTCTCAGAGCGAAATCACACATGCTGAATTTGAATATGAAGAATAATAAATGAGAAATGAAATCAAAACTCCTCATGTATCAAATGCTCCGCTGCGCAAGAGACAGGACTTTAAATAGATTCATGTAGACACATTTCAAAACGGGCAATTTGGATATTAAAACCCGAATGGTATAAGTGACTTGGAGCATATAACCACAGATGGTTTTCCCAACCGTCCTGCGTCCCGGAGCGCCCCTCCTCTGTCTCGGATGGAGAGTGAAGAGGGATTGCCAACCCCACTATGAGATAGCCCCTGGCCCAGGAACCTGCCCCTCACCCCCCTTCCCCTCAGGAGTTAGAAACCCCTTGCCTTCTGTCGACTTGAACTCACGATGATCAGTGTGTGTCAGAGCAGCCCTGCGCTCCCGTGGATCTTCAGTGGCTCGTCTTTCGGAAGTGGCACCTCTTCGTGGACTCGAACCTCCAGCCTTTGGGTGAGCGGTGGAGCCTGTTCATTCTTCTGCATCACACCAGGACTCCAAATCGTTCGAAGTCTCCTTTGGACATTCTCAGGTACCCTCCCAACTTTTTCTCCGTTAGAACTGTGGCCCCCACATCCTGAGCACTGTTTTGTGTTCCTGTTGTGTTCATGCTGGAAGACAAGAGCCCACCTCAGTCGGACCTAGGTGCTGGCCACTCAGCATAGTGCCTGCCCCGTGCCTGACGAAGAGAGAAGGAAGGGAGTGAATGTCTGAAGTCTACCAAGTGCCCTCCCTCCTCAGGGCTTTCCTGTTCTGAGACCAAGCTGGTAGGAGAACACGGCCACTGAGTAAGCAAGCACTGCCCTGTCCGGGGTCAGACTGTCTTGCTCTGCTAGCA
>NW_022111368.1:10171518-10173504 GCF_000313985.2 Echinops telfairi
TACTTCCATGAACAGTGATTATAGATCTAAGTAAAATGAAACCTTCAACAACATCAACATTTCTCCCTTTATCATAATATTGTTTGTTGGTCCACTTATGAGGATGCATTTCCCTTATGTCAAGGTCTAGTCCACACTGGAGGCTGAGGGCTTTGATCTTCATCAGTAAGTCCTCCAAGTTCTCTTCCCAAATCAGCAAGCAAGCCTGTGTCATCTGCAAATCACAGGTTGTTGAGGAGTCTTCTGTCACTCCTGATATTAAGTTCTTCCTCATATATTCCAGCTTCTTGGGTTATTTGCCTAATATACAGATGAAGTATGGTGGAAGATACTACCCTGATACACAGCATCCCTGATTTTAAATCACACCACTGTCTCCTGCTCTGTTTCAAAGACTGCCTCTTGGGTTTAAAAGGTCCAATAGTTAAGACGGTTCTCCTGATAATATAGGATGGCCTAAAATTTTCTGTGAACCTTCCAGTTATGTTTCAAACAGTGTAATTATTCTCATATATGGATAGAAGTACTTTTAGGAGAATTAGGAATCATTGCAAATCATCTTAAGACTTGTCAATGCTTCTAAAAAGATGAAGACATTTACTTTGACCTCAGTACAAAGCACACTAATCTCTTCCTTGTTATTTGTATAAACTTGTCAGCACCTGATCTAGAGTTGAACAATTTGATGCCAAGAGCTATAAAATCCCCAACTTAAAGCTTTGAATTCTAAACCTCTACATTTGGATCTCAGTGCTTTTCTGATCAAGGAAGTGTAGTCTTTTACTTTTGATAAAAGATTGTAGATCCAGCTATAGATAGTTCTAACTCAAAACAAAAACCAAAAACCACTTTGTGCAGTGTGTGTGTGTGTGTGTGTGTGTGTGTGTGTGTGTGTGTGATATGAAAACACTGTGATGTGAAAAGGTGGTAAGTGTAGACCCAACGACCTTGGAGATTTCTCATTTTGTTTTTCTGAGAGGTAAGCAGTATTATCTCCCCCACCCCAAGATTCTTTTGTGATTAGAAGTGGAGCAAGCATTCTATTCTAAGAGAAGTGGTGGTGTTGGAGACAATCACTTAGGGATGTTCCAGAACTTTGAAGGTTAATTATAGTCATTTTTAGATTTCAATAAAATCTGTTTAAAAGAAAACGACTGTGGAATTGTTTTGTGACCCTGCTCAATGTATCAAAGTATATGAAAATATAGTATACTTTCTGCTGGTTTGAAGAACTACCGAACTTATTTGACAACTACTTGGGGGAGTACACTGGGAACAAACATCTATGGACTGAATTACTGCTCTTTTTATGCAGATCTCAAAACTCAAGATCTGTCTACAGGGGGCATATGTATTTGTGTATGGTGTAACCTGGAGTCTTTTTTATTTTAAAAATTTCTCCCCCCGCCCTACTTCCCCTGCAATCTAAGCTTTTAAAATGTCTGATCTTGGAAGATTCCTATCTTACATAGAAAAAGAAGCATGTTCTATATATGTTTCATGTGTAGTACAGGAAACCAAGAGGACCTCGAAGTGTCTTTATCCCTGAGAACAGGAGTGGGGCGTTGCCAACTGGAGATCCCAGAGTCTTCAAGAGAAGACCTGCTTGCATGCATAGAACTTTATCCCCGCATGACAGGGTACCATGCCTTACTCATCCGACTACAGGACTCAAACCAACAAACTAGACAGCTGTGTTGGACACCAGATGCAAAGGATTGAGGCTTTTTTCCTTCTGAAATTGCACTTTTAGATATTGCTTATCTTTCTTTCCCTACTGTATGTGCATACAGTACGAGACTGTCCATTTAGTGACTCTAATTGAGCTGGCAAATTAGTATTTAAGAATTTTATAGTAAAGATCAGAATGTGAAGAATAAATTATTTCCATAAATTAGTAAAGAACATCAGTAAATGCCTTTTCAGGCTTTCCATTATTGGGACACGTGGGGGAGGGGATTCAAAGGCTTGTGGAAAAATTGGAAT
>NW_022111368.1:10173891-10175434 GCF_000313985.2 Echinops telfairi
AAGAAGTCTTTCCTCCCAAGCTTGTATTTCACATTCAATGTCATTCAAAGTAAGGGTATTGTGCTTCATTAGAACAAACCGATTGTTCACAACAATCGCGCTGCTGCTTATCTTTTTCTCCACTATTTATTTTTGTGTAGCATCTTTTGCTGAATAAAAAGTTTTTCTACGATTTTACAGCAATCATTTATCTTACAGATTCTGTGGGTCAGAAATTAGGAGGTTGCTTAGCTTTCTGCCTTTAGTTAAGAGTTTCTCACGAGGCTGCAGTCAAGCTCTCATTTGGGAGTGCAGTCACACAAATGCTTAACTGGGCTCAGAAGACTCACGTCCAAGTATTTTTACTCCCATGGCTATTGGCAGGAGGCCTCAGATTCTCATCATGGGAGTCTTTCCACAAGGACTGCTTGAGTCTGATCACAACTTGGTAGCTTGTTACACCAGAGTCAGTGATGCAAGGCACAGCAAGGCAAAAGTTGCAATGCATTTTAGAACTGACTCTTAGAAGTCACACTTTCTGCAACTTCCTTTTGGTTGCCTGGCCCCATTCAGTGTGACAGGGGCTTACACATGAAGAGCAGCACACAAATAAATGCTCTTGGAGCAAACTACTACCTTTCCTTAGATAACTATACAAGTTACTGAACTATCTGTATCATGTAGCTTTACACATTTCTTTCCATATGGGTAAAATTTGATCTACTTTATTTTAACAGAGATTGCCACCCAAATGTTGTCTATTAAAACAAGGCTATGACCACTATCCTTAGAAGATATATTTATCCTCTTTTGCAAGAATAATGCTGTAAGAAATTCTTCGAGGTAGAATCACTGGGTCAAAGAACATACACATATTAATATCTCAAAAGAGGGAGGACTAGACATTATTAGCTCCTGAGAGAAAAGCAAAATCTCATCTGTGAGGTGGCCTTGTTCCCTACCACCAAAGGGAGAAAACAGACCTGAGTCAAAGTGAGCACCTGGATGGGATGTCACTGCCAATTTACAAGCAACCCAAGGAAACAGAGGAACCTGTTTAATGGCACCAAAGAGAAGTGATTAGAAAAGTTCAGATTGGGAAGTTTTGTAAGGCTAGTGTTTTGCTTGGTTAGCATTTTTGGCTGTGTCAAGATTTTTTCTTGTTCAGAAGAATGAAATTGTAAGGCACGGAACAAATGAAACAGAAAAGGAAATCTACAGAAGGGAAGAGACATAAGAAACGTAGAGTAGAACAATATGCAATTTCACGCTCCCATTCACCGCAAAAAAATCAGAAAAACAAAGCAGAAATTAGTCCAATTAATGGTTTAAAAACTCTGGAAATAAGTCAAAACCGTCTGACAACTAAGTAAATGCTGAATCCAGAAGCAGGTACGAGATAAACAGTGGTAAATCTTTCACTCTTCTTTATCCATTTGCTCCCCATCCTCTTCCTGCACTCCCAGACAGGAAGACTGGTCTTAAAATGGTAACTGAAAAATACTACCAGAGAGGGAACTTACTGCTCTGGGGGTGACTGCAATTGCCAACAATTATCTTTTAA
>NW_022111368.1:10176964-10179252 GCF_000313985.2 Echinops telfairi
CTTACTAGACAAAGACTTTAACATAACAGCATTAACTATGCACAAAGAGCTAAAGAAAAAGTTGACAAATAAAATAAATTAGGCAAACAATTCAGAAACAAAATAAGAACTTCAATAAAAATCTTGAAATTTTTAAAAGGAACCCAAATTCTTAGTCATTCATTGAGGCCAACATAATCCTTATACAAAAAGCTAGATAAAGATGCCAACAACAACAATGACAAGATCCCTACAGACCAATATTTCTTGTGAATATAAATGCAAAAGTTCTCAACAATATACTAGCAAACCAAATCTAGCAGCACATGAAAACAATTATACAATCATGACTAAGTGGAATTTATCCCAGAAATGCAGGGATGGTTCATCATAATGAAATCAATCAATGTAACATGTGACGTTCACAAAATGAAGGAAAAGAAACACATGATTATCTCAAATGGTGTAGAAAAGGCCCATGAAAAACACACCCAACATACTTTCCTTATAAAACACCCAGAAAACTAAAAATAGAAGGGAAATTCCTCAACACAATGAAAACCCTTAAGAAAACTCAAAACAAACATTATCCTCAATGGTAAAAGCCTGAAAAACTTTTCTCCTAAGAGCAGGAACAAGCAAATGATGTTTATTTCACTATAGCTATTGCAGGAGCCCTGGTGGTGTACTGTTTACTTGTTGGGCTGCTACCTTCAAGGTCAACAGTTCAAAACCACTAGCCAGCTCCAAGGAAGAAAGACAAGGCTTTTTATTCCTGTCAAGAGTTACAATAGGACCACTGGTAAGAATGGTGCTGGACCATGCAGTGTTTCCTTCTGTCACGCATAGGTCCACTAAGAGTCAGAACCAAGTCAATGGCACCTCACAACAGCAAAAGAGTGAGAGTCTCAGACACTCACCGGGGCAGTTCGACACTGCTCTACAGACGCGCTGAGTTGACTTCAACTTCATAGACGTTTCTGTTTTTCACTCAAGTATAGTATCGTACTGGAAATTCTAGCCAGAGCAATCCAGAAAGAAAAAAAATTAAAAAGGCATAGCAACTGTAAAGGAAGAACTAAAAATATTACTATTCCCAGGAGACTTAAAACCATACATAGAAAACCTCCAAAAAATATAGAGAGCGCTATTATAGCTAATAAATGAATTCATCAAAGGAGTAGGGCACAAGATCAACACAAAAACATTTGCTTGTATGTACCCACAGTGAGCAATCTGAAAAGGAAACTGAGAAAGCAATCCCACTGACTAGCAGCTAAAAGAATGAAACACCTAGGAATCCATTTAAACATTAAGGAAAAGACGTGTACACTGGAGACTATTCAACACCCCATGTTCATGGACTTACTAGTGCTTAGATGTCAGTAATACCCGTGCGATCTACAGGTTCAACACAACCCATAGCATAAATGTAATGACTTTTTTTTACAGAAATGAAAAATTCAATCCTCAAGTTCATACAGAAAACTGATAAAACCAAACCTACTATCATTGACCTAATTCTGACTCATACTACCCTTCTGAACAATGCAGAACTTCCCTATGAGGCTTTCACTTTTTTCATCTTGATGGAAGCAGTCTATGCCTTTCTCCTGTGGATCAACTGCTGAGTGCAAAAGACTGACCTTCAGTTAGCAGTTGAGCACTTAAGAACTTACCACCAGGACCCCTAAACGGAAATGCCAGGGACCCCAAGTAGCTAAATGACTTTGAAAAAGAGTCACAAAGGAGGAGGATCCTCACTACAAATTTTGCTATAAATTTACTATGAACCTTCAATAATCAAACTCTATGGTACTTTATAAAGACTGGCAGATAGACAATTGGATAGCACAAAAGAGATCCAAAATACAACAAAGCCTGCATGGAAGCAGCACACCAACATGTGTGATCATGAAGGGCCGAAGGGACCAGGCTTCAAACACCAAAGGCGGAGGGGGAAAAATCATATAATCGTCAATGAGGATGGTGCATGATGGGGACCCAATGCCCATCTTTAGACAACTGGACATACCTTGCAGAGGGGCAGTGGGGAAGAGATTAGTCACTTAGGGTTCAGTATAGCAATAATGAAACTCACAATCTTCCTCTAATTCTTAAACACTTCCTCCCCCCAACTACCAGGACTCCAATTCTGCCTTGCAAACCTGGTTAGACCAGGGGATGCACAGCGGTACAGATGGGAATTGGAAACTCAGGGAATCTAGGACAGATGAACCCCTCAGGACCGGGGTGACAGTGGCGATACCAGGAAGGAAGGGGGGATCATAGAAAGGGGAAATTGATCA
>NW_022111368.1:10182098-10189258 GCF_000313985.2 Echinops telfairi
TTTTTAAAAAGACAGCAACAGAAAGATCAACAACCATGGAAATTGGGGAAAAATAAACCAAAAATGTGAGTTGCCATTTTCCCCAAGGAACTACACAAATGACCAAGAAATCCACATTTTTGTGTACTTGCTCAATATGCTAACTATGCTCAAGACAGGGTTATTAAAGAAGTACAAATCAGTCCACAATGAGAGACCACGTTATACTGAGATCACTATCCTCAGCAAGCAGAAAATAACAAGTGTAGAAAGCATGGGGAAACTGAGACCCTCATCCGCTGATCTTGGGAATGGTAAAAGCTGTAGTCATTATTATAAACATTTTAATGCTTTCTCAAAAAATGAATATATAGAATTATCATGTGACCCAACAATTCCACTCCCAGATACATATGTGTACACACACACACACACACACGACTTGGAAAGAAGAGATTCATTAAGATCTGACTGTCCTCATGTTCATGGCAGCATTATTAATAATAGCCTACAGATGGAAAATACCCAGCACCCATCACCAGATGACTGCAGATATAAAAGTTGGTATATATCTACAAAGGGATATTATACAACCCTAAAAAATGCAGTTCCAGTTTGGATAAACCTTGAAAATACTGCTAGGTGCTGTCAAGAGAGTTTATGCTCACATTGATCCTATGCACAACAGAACAAAACACTGTCCAGTCCTGCACCGTTTTCACAACTGTTGTTGGTCAAGCCCAGTGTTGCAGTCCCCGAGTCTAGCCACCTTGCTGAGAGAGAGCCTTCCTCTTTTGCTCCGACCGTCGACTTCACCAAGCATGATGTTTTCTTCCAGGGACTGATCTATCTAGATCACTTGAAAACAGTATGCTCGGTGAAGTAAGTCAGACAAAGGACGAAGACTGCGTGCTCCCCGACTTTTATGCAATACCTATAAGAGACAGATAGAGAGAGGTACCAGGGACTGGACGGAGACAGAAGTGGAATGATGGTGCGATCCCATTAAGAGTGATGGAAAACTTGGAAGAGGAAAGTGGTGGTCGCAGCACAACATGGCGAGTGCAATTCATGTTAGTGAGTTGAATAGTTAAAAATGGTAAAATGGCAAACCGGTTGTATATATGAGCAGACTTAACAAAGTTCATAGAAAAATTGCATTATCTTTTAGTCCCACATTTCCACAAAGTTTTTAAAGCCTCTCATGTTTTACCGCAGTGACATTTAAAAAAAAGGGAGACTCTCATTAAATATCAACCTTGGCAATTCATATGTATTTTATATCCCTAGTAAAACAAACACATTTAAAAATAGAATGACCACCAGGGAAATGCATACACTGGCGAACCATTGAGGCTATTAAGATTTTCAGTTATTTTTCTACATTATTTGAATAATATGTATTTTTAATCCTTACATATTTACAGATACATGCTAAAGTATTCAGAAGAAATGGCATTATCTCTTTGATTTGCTTCAGAATACAAGTGGGACATAAACAGAGTGAGTCTGTATTCATAATTGGTAAAACCTAATTATACCATTTTCCCAACATGAGTTCTTTATACTATTTTCCCAACCTCATGATCAGCCGTTTGAAACCACCAACAGCTCCTTGGGAGAAAGACTAGACTTTCTATTCCCATAAACAGCTACAGTCTCGGAAACCCACAGGAAGTCACTATGAGTCAGCATTGACTCAATCACGGTGAGTGCCCATATTGAAATTTCAAATGCATGCATCTTATTTTTAACTTTTTGACATTGAAATGATCAAACATTATCAAAATTCTACTAAAAATTATGTCCGTTAAATGTATATTCAAGTATCTATTTTTCAACATTTTATGCTAATATAGTTAACACATTGGCTGCTAAATAAAATACGGACAGTTCAAGAGTACCCAGAAGTGCCTTGGAAGAAAGCATTGGCTGTCTACATCAAAAACTTACGGAGCATAGATCTGCTCTGGGCACAAGGGACTGCTATGGAGTTGGAATCAACTCGATGGCAGCTTTAAGAAAAAATGATAGTATTAGGCTCTTTTCAACAAACCGTGTAATATGTGCCAATATAATAGAAGAGTAACATTTCATTTGTTTTCTTATGAATAAGATTAATGCGTTAATATTTTTACTGACTGTTAGACTTATTTCTTATGTGTACCTTTCTTCATGTCCTTTGCCCATTTTCCCAGGACTTGATTTGTCTTTTCTCTCTCTCTCTCTCCTTCTTGGTTTATAAGAACTCACTATTTTTTAAAAAAAAATCTCATTTATATTATGTAACTTAAATACTTGTCTAGTTCACCATTTACCTTTTGAATTATTTCATTGCATGTTTGTCTTTATCATATACACAAAAATTATTGCTTGATAACAAAATACATGTGTTCGTTCTGGTAATTTTGAGGACTTCGATTTTCTTCTCAGTAAAAATGTTTAGTGCTTCCATTTGTGTAATCAAACTGGGACCTGATTGACAGGCTAGACTCCACCCCTTCGCAAGTTGACAGGAGATTATATAACAGCCACAAATGTGCAGCCACGTGTAGCAGGTATTTTGAGAGAAACAAAGGAATAAGGGCTAGTTCTAAAGGGGGCCTAAGAGAATCACATGGAAGGTAACCCTGGATTCAAAATCCTGAGTGAAGATGAAAAATTATCTTATAGCACGTTATTAGAGAAAATGTGATCAGAAGATACTCTTTGGAGTGCTCCAGAGAAATAAAAAAATATGAATATGCCTAAGGGTGGGATGGATACATTAATCACTTAATCATTAAAAAAATTAATGTAGTATTTTTTTACTTTACTTTTGATTCACACACATAAAAATTCACTTGTTTTGAGGTTCTGACAAAAGCATACAGTTTTGTAACTACCACCACAGTTAAAAAAAAAAAAAAAGAAACAATCTCACCCACTATCTCCTTCTCCTCTTCATAAGCCCAGACAGATCGAGCTGTTCTTGGGCTCTATAGTTTTGCCTTTTCTAGAATGTCATATAGATGGAATTATGTATTATGTAACCTTTTGAGTCTTTTATTTTTCACTTATTATAATACACTTGATAGTCATACATGTTGCTGTATGCGTGAATAGCTCATTCAAATTTTTTCCAGAGTAGATTTCCATTGAGGACCCATAGAGCCCAAGTGTGGAGCCCGGGTGGCTTAGTGGGCTATGCGCTGATTTTCTAGCTGGGAGGTCATCAGGTTGGCATCCATCAACTGCTCCATGGGAGAAAAGTGAAGTGGTTTGCTCCCACAAAGGTTCAGTCTTGGAAACCCCAAGGGGCAGTTTTGCCCTGTCGTAGGCTTGCTATGAATCAGAATCAACTCGATGGCAGTGAGTCTGTTTTTTGTTTTATTTTGGTTGATGACAAATGATATTGCGCCTCTTTAGGTGTGCTTGTTTGCCATATGTATATCTTTGGTAAAGGCACTGTTGAAATCATTTGCCTCCACCCCAAACCCATCCCCCTTAAAAAGATAATGGATCCTAGCTTTATCATTGTTGAGCTTTGAGAGCTCTTTGCACACCTTGCATTCAAGTCCTTGATCAATTTTTTGATTTATAAATATTTTATCTGAAGGTGCAGCTTGCATTTTCATTCTGTTAGCAATGGCTTGCAGGCCACAAGTTTAACACTTCCGATGACCCAAGGTCACAAAGGGTTCCTGTCTCGGTGCGCTCTTCTAAAATTTTAGAGTTTTCCTCATACGTAAACATTTAGGCTTATGACGGATTTTGAGTTAATAGGTATCGGTTCTATTTCGCCCTCATAGATATCTAAAGATGCTAGCACCCCTTGTTGAGAATTTTCTTCATCGAATTTTCTTTGCATAGTCTTTCAAAGGTCAGCTGATTTCAACTGACCATAGCTGCCCAGGCCTATTTCTGGACTCGGCTTTGTTCTATTGATCTATGCGTCTGTGCTATAGGCAATTCTGCACCATCTTGATTATGGTCGTTAGAGTCAGACTTGAAATCAGGTAGTGTGAACCCTCTCATTTTTGTTCTTTTTCAAAATTGTTTTGGCTAGTCTAGTAACTTTGCATTTCCATGTAAATTTTAGAATCAACTTGTTATTCTAAAAGAATTCTGCTGGGGTTTTGATTGAGACCGCCTTGATTGAGATTGCCTTGAATCTACCTCAATACAAACCCGCAAAGTAAAGTTCAGAATTTCTTTGCATGTCTCTTTGTCTCCATTACATAATAAAGATGTACAGTCAGAGCACGGTGCTCAAAAGTTACTTGAATTAATTCCTTTGTCTGTGTGGTTATTGTACCATTTTGATACATGATATTTATTCCTCATTTTAATACAGGATATTTATTCCTCATTTTATTTAATTTCAAGGTTTTGTTTCTTTCCTCTGTTCAAATATACATGTAGTTTGAATATGGTAATTGTTCAAATGATGTCAAAATGAAAAATAAATAGAAAGGCAGTTAATGTCACTCTCAAATTTGCCTCTGCTGCCCATTTCTTCACACTCCATAGGTAGCTCATTCTGTCCAGTTTTGATTTATCCATACTGGATTCTGACTCTGTTTTCACAAAATCTGTATATATCCACATGTGTATATTTTTATTTCTCCTTTCTTATAGAAAAGCCAATATCCTATGTGTGCGTCTTTGCATCTTGTCCTTCCTCTCATCACCACCCCCCCATGCACCCCCTACACACCACACATCTTCCATCACATGCCTTGGGGATTACTTCACGCCAGGTCATAGAGACGGAAAGGTCATTGCCGATGTGCCTGGGGTGATGCTGAGAGGTGTCACTGATGTCTTAGGCTGAGACGCAGACAGCGTCGCAGGCTCTCTGTGCTATCCTGGCAACAGGTCTGGGCCCACAGGAGGACAGCACCTTATCCATTTCAACAGGAAACCATGAATGGAGAGCACTCCGCAACGCTTTCCAGTCTTACCTGAGATCTTTGGCTTTTCCGGTTTTATCATTTTATTATGTTTTTCTTTTTCTGTAAGGAGCCTCAATGATGCTGTCGGCTAGATACTGGGCTGCTAGCTGTAAGGTTGATGGTCTAGCCACCGATGGGAGAAAGACTCGCCGTCTCAGAAACGCTGTCAGAGGCACCGTGAGTCGGTGGGGTTGGTGTAGAAATTCACAAGCCCTCAGCAGCAGCCACTAACCGTCCTTTGCAGACAGACCCATCCTTCCTTGTCCATTCCACTTCTAACTCACACATGGCCCCACAGGAGAAAGATGAGACTGTTCTTGTACAGATTTACAACTTCAGAAACTCACGGGGGCAGGTCTGCTCTGCCAGACTGCGCGGCTATGATTTGGAATAGACTGGAGGGCAGTGAGTCTTTGAGCGCCGCCTGGAGGAGCTGGGGCATTTAGCTTTCTCTTTCTCTTCTGCTCATTTCCTGTCCATTGTCTGTTTTTCTTCTCTTGTTTTCTTGACTCTTTGTATCTGCCTTCTTCTCCCTTGTATCTGCCTTGTCTCTTCCTTTAAATCCATGTCTTCATCTCATTGCCAAGACAAAGCTGTCTAGTACAGATGTCTTTCAGTGCAGTGATTCTCTGACACTTTCTTGTACATTAAACAAGCAAAATTTAGTTCACAAACTGTGAAAACTTATTTCAAAAAAATCAAAATTAATAATGTCCTAAATAGATATGAGTCACAATGCACTTTTTTTTTTAACCTGGGAAGGGGAACAGTGTGTCACACTGCAGTAAGAGCTTTTGAGAGTAATGTTTTGCTAACAACAGCTAATAGTCCACAGGAAAAGACACCTGGGGGAGTGTTGGTGGGGCTGGCATGGTTGTGTTGTAAACCTGCTGTGCGTCACATTCAAATAGGACAGAATAAAACGTGTGGATTAAATTCTGATGACACAAAAATATAAAGTAATCCAGGAACACAACAGTAATTCCTGGATGGTGCTAATGAAAATATTTAGTTTCAATTAAATTGTTCAATTAATAATTTAAAAAAATGGTTCCTTTAAAATTCGCTCTGAGAGAAAAGAGCCTATTAATTGGCTTCTTCTATCAGAGGAACTAAGTTAATGAAGTTCTTTGCTTGGGGGCCCTTAAGAAATACACCAGGATATCTTTGAATGTGGGCATTGTGCAAACATTGGTGAAGAGGCAACTGCAAGGAAAGTGGGGCAAGATTCTTCTTTGCTCCTTATAATGACCAAGAACTTGATCTTTGTGTCTTAAATATGTCTTTGCAAAATTTTTATTGGCAGTTGACAGAACGGTTGGTCTCCTAGAGGTGATTTTTAAAAGAGAGGTGATTTTTAAAAGAAAGCACAGTACTTTGAGAAGATACGGTATCAGTGGGAAAGTGTATGCGGAAGAGAGTGTACGCAAAGTTTCAACATTCATATGTTAAGGAGCCTGGGAGGCCAGGGCTCCTTCACATTTGTGGGTGGAAGATCTGTCCCACTCACATTCTCCCAGGCAAAAGTCATTCTCTTCAATAGCCCCCATCATAATGCCAAATTTAAGGTGCTGCTTGCAAACATATGGTCTCTTGCCATCCCCTTGAAGGTCAATTGCTTGAAGGCTATCTGCCTAAAGGTTATCTGCCATCAAAATCATAAGGCCCTATTGTCTGTCCCACCCTAAGTAGGGCCCACTCCCTTCTGATAAGGATCATAGATTGTTCCCCTGGAGAAGAGTTCAAAGATACCTAGGGTCAAGCCAACTCAGATGACCAAGGTTAGGCTGCCATCTTAACTCTAGAGCCCACCCATCTTGTTACATACGTACCTAGTACAACCCCCTCCTATTGTGTGTATACCCCTAGCTCGTCCACCTCATGCTATGCGTATGCTTTTAATAAAACCCCTTGCTGTTACATATGAGTTTACTATGCTTGCTTGCCCAAGATGATATAAATCTATGAGAGCATAAAGTGCGCTCTCATTCTGGCTCTGTCATCCCGAGCGAGGCGAACCGTTGCATGCTCTGTCTTGTCTGTTGTCTCTCTACCCCTCAACTGCACAATCGTCTTTGAAGCATTCAGCTGTGCGGAGGCTGGTCCCCACAGGTGTCCACGATTTTCTTTCAGATTGTAACTTAACTACAAGGTGACCTCTAGAGTTAATTTCAGCACATAATTTGAGCGCTATCTTTGATAAATTGTGTTATTCATTAGGGCAATTAGTCTCAGGACATCCTC
>NW_022111368.1:10192222-10199717 GCF_000313985.2 Echinops telfairi
TCATAATGTATAAATATGTTTACATATGTGCATGCCTATGTTAGACCTCTATACATTTCTTAAGCCTCCTAGTTCTTTCCTCTATTTCCTTTTATTTTCCTTCTGTCCCACTATCATGTCTGTCCTTCATTCGGGTTTCAGTAATTCTTCTCAGCTACATTGCCCTTGATTAAGCCCCACCAAGCATTCTATGCCCTCCTTGCCATCAATTTTAGAAGACTTGTTCCCTTGTCCCTGGGTTTGTTGACAGCACCTTCCTTTCTCTGGCCACACTCTCTCCCATGCCCCCCTGGAACCAGTGATCCTGTTGTTTTCTAATCCAAATTGTTTGTCCTGCTAATCTTATCTAGATAGACATGCAGATACAATAATAAGCACAAAAACAAGACAGAGTATGTGTTTGTGTTGGTAGACTAGGAAACAAATCCACAAAAACGCCTATGCATATGAGAGCGTTTTATATAAAGGGTAATTGTACATTAAGCATCCCAACCCAGTCCAGCCCAAGCCCATAAGTTCTACATTAGCCCATATGTCCAACATTGATCTACAAAGTCCTCCTCAAACTCACCAAACACACGCAATGATGCCAACTGCAGGAGGAATGCTGAATCAATGAGCATGCAAGCATATCGGCGCTGGCAGGGGTCACCACATGGCTTCTCCAGCACCCAGGGCCGCAACAGGGCAGGTCCATGTGGCTTCTCCTCAGGGATCTCATAGGAAGTGAGCTTTACCAGCTGAAGCAGAGAACGAGCTAGGGCAGCTGCAACTAGTCCGACCATCAGAGAACAAGAGACCAGAAAGGCGAGGCTCGCTAAGCCCTTCAATGAATCCCACATGTGTTCATTGGCCAGGTTGGCATGATAAGCCTTAACTATCACAGAGCAGAAACAACTAAAGAAAACAACAACAACAACCAAAGGATTTACTACATTCATCAAGGTCTGTCTGTTGTCGCCCTTAGTCGAACGTCTGGTAATGATAGCCAGGCATCATGTAGTTCTTCTGGTCTCAGGGTGGATAACTGAAAACTTCATCTCACTGCCGTGTGGGCCATACTGACTCATGGTGACTGTACTAGCGCAGCCCCTTGCATAACCCACCGGGCCACCAAGGCTGCTCGGCGTAAGAAAGCAAGGTGGTCTGTGTAGACTGGCCTGTAGACCAGGGTTTCTTTGAGGCTTGGCTTTCCTTCTTTCTTTTTTCCTTCACATTAGAGATCAGTAGTTTTCCTTTAATGGCTGCTTATAAGCTTTAAGACCACACCCACCCACATACCACACACACACACACACACACACACACACACACACACACACACACACACTCCTCATCAAATTAGATGTCCATACTTTGTTCATTCTTCTGGTTGTCCATGGAATAGTCAATGTTCTTCACCTGCACCACGATTTGAGTGCGTCAAGTTGTCTTTTGTTGTGGGTACCCCCAAATATTTGCTAATTTGAAAATGAAAAGGACTGGTCTTATTCATGAAAGACCACGGTTCTCTAAAGTGGCCGATGACAAAGAGTTTAATTAAACTTTTTAATGTTTATGTGGGACATTATGTGGTTATTCAACCCTTGCGGGTTTGTATGGAGCAGAGAGAAATAAGACTAGAGACAGACGTCCAAGCAAGGAGGACAGAAGTATCTTGGAATTGCAGACCACTGCAATGATGTGAATATTGTAACCACACTAATCATATAAAAATTTTGGTTTTCTAGTGCATAATGCTTATACTATACTGTTGTCTATTAAGTGTAAAACAGGTTTGACGCAAACGTTGAAATCCTAAGAGAATTCGTCATTACCAAAAGGCGATAGAGACAGGAGGTGAGCATGTGCTGCTAGAGAAATGGCACCTGGAGACTTGCTGACTACAGGGCTGCCACACACCACCTGCTTGTAAAACACACCTGATCGGCAAAGCACCAGCAAGCAACGTTCAATAAAATGAGGAAAGCCTGACAAAGAAATTTGTCTTTCTCCACTAAACTATCAGCGACACCAAACTCTAGGCTTACACAAAAGACACGATGGGGTGTGGTCAGCACTGGCAGGGAGAAAAGAAGAGACCCTTCTAAAACTCCCTTAAGCGCAAGCAAAGTGAGTACATTGCGAGGGAAGGCACACCTGACGGGATTGCTCTGAAAAGCACACCAAGGGCTCTGGAGAAATTGCTGAACAGATGCCTAACCAATAGTAAGTTCTTGTTACCGCACGTTTTCATTTCATCTAGAGCGTCTTTGGGAATGCAGACCAGGGTGACTGTCCCCCCGCCCCTCTTTCTCTTCCTTTCTTTCTCTTTTACACCCCGACTCTCAGTAAATCCTTGAAGTGGCGAGACAACTCCAGTTGCAGCACAAATCAGAACCCAAGTCTTTCCTCGTGTGGAAAGGCTGCTTAGTTATTTCTGTCTTGCAGCATGTCACCAAGAGTTTGGAAATTGTATTACGGCACTGGTTTCTGGAATGAATGGCATCAATCAATGCTGTCTAAACAGCATGCCAGGTATGTTGGCATTGGTCATTTTGAGATGACTATTTTAAGATTGCCATTTTAATAGTTCCTTTTTTACAAGGTCTAGAGTGGATAAGGGAAAAGCTAAATAACAAACATAGCAATTTGGCTCTTACCTCTGGGTATACATACATCTATTGGGTTTTCAGAAGTATTACGTCCAAAGAAAAGATGATATTGAGTGAGCTAAAGATTTCTAAGCAGAAACTGCAATTGCTCTATGAAGAGAATCAAATCTCAGGGGACCAGGCATTTTCCTTCTCACAAGCACCCCAGACCACAGGGCCTCTGTTAGTAAATATGCCTCCCCCCACCCCTCTGAAGCCATAGCAGAAGGCCTTCCAGGATAAGAAATTTGTCTTTCTCCACTAAACTCTCGGTGACACCAAACTCTAGGCTTACACAAAAGACATGATTTTAATTATTTGTGTGTCTCCTAAGCAGTCTCAATAACTACAATAAACATTGGCTATTTTTACCTAGGGTACAATGAGCAAAGGAGCCTGCAGTTGGGGAAAATGTTCTATGTGGCTGATAATTAGAGAAATAGTGGCTCTGATTTTGCTGTGAATGCTGTTGCTGTAGATGACAGCCGTGAGCATGACATAGCTGGAGAACCTCAAGAGTTCGGGGCTCTTTATAATGCTTCTTCATTTAGCTTTCTACTGTCTTCAGGCCCCTTTCGATATCATGAGCACAGTGCATGCCTAACAAAGAAATAGGTACACAACAGAGTCTCCATACATAGTGTGTGTGGATCATAACAAATTAGGAATGACATTAGTAAAGAATGAAAATCCCAGAGCACTTCGTTGTGTTCATGAGGAACCTGTATATAGACTGAAAGGCAGTCTTTCAAATAAAGTAAAAAGGGATAGGCTTGGTTTAAAATCAGGAAAGATAGGAGTTACGGCTGTATCTTTTCACCATATTGACTTCATCTATATGCTAAGCAAATACTTCAAGAGGCTGAACTAAATGAAGAAGAATGCAGTATCGGAACTGGAGGAAGGTTTATTAACAGCCTGCAATGTGCAGATGACATAACTTCATTTGCTGAAAACTAAGAGGGCTTGAAGCACTTCTGCTAGACATCAAAGATGGCAACCTTCAGTATGGATTGAAACGCAATCTAAAGGACACCCATATGCGTACAACTGGGCCAACGGACGTCATCATGATAAACCAAGAAAAGCCTGACGTTGTGACGGGTTTCACTTTACTTAGCTCTACAAGCAAGTTCCAAAGAAGCAGCATCGGCTGCACAAGACCTCTTGACAATGGGGAAGAACAAGACTGTCGCTTCGAGGACTAAGGCGCACCTGACCCAAACCAGCATATTTTCAATAATCTCAAAGGCATGTGAAAGTTGAACAAAGAGTCAGGGAGACTGCAGAAGAACTGATGCATCTGAGTTTGGGTGTTGGCGACGAGTGTCAAAGGACTGCTGGAAGTAAGTACAGTCAGAAGGCTCCTTACGAGCAAGGGTGGGGAGACTTAGGCTCACGAACTTTGAACATGTTATTAGAAAGGAATAGTCCCTGGAGGAGGCACCATTCTTGGGAAAGTAAGAGAGTTCTCGACGAAGAGTCAGCCCCTCAAGAAGATGAATTGACACCGTGGCTGCAACCATTAATGGGCTCAAGCACCACACCCAGGGCCTGGTGGCACAGGCCCGGGCAACGGTTCATTCTGTTGTACACAGGATCTCTGCGAGTCACAACTGACTTGATAGCACTGAACAACAACAACAAAGGTTTGGTACACTTCAATGAAGAAATCATGCATCTTGCAATCCAATAAAGGCCACTAAAAGCTGATTATACCACCTGTAGAATACACTTGATTGGGTCTTACATACGGTTCCTGCCTTATCAACAAAGCCTAAGTACCTGCATGAGCACTGTCGAGGGACAGCCTCGGAAAGTTATGACTGTAAGCAATTTTTAAAGCACAGAGAAATGTAATGAATTCTGTAACTTAAAGCAGAACATGTCCCTACAATACATATACAGTGTCTAACACAGTGCCTGCTATAGTACAGAACATGCTTCACATGCTACCTGCTCAAATCCACAAAGCCCACCTGTACACACCCCCACGCACGCAATGGGTAGAAACTAGTGGCGCTAGAGAACAGCCGGGGCCACACAGCAAGCTATCACTGCTAGATTTGCGTTTGTTGTAAAACCAAGAGTGTGGGGGCAATCATGATCAATGAGGAGAACATTTTCTGGCAGTTAGCTAGTGACCAGAGGAGTTTAAAAACCTGGAGCAAAATCAAAGGCCCTTCAGAAAGGGGAAAAAAAAGAAGTAAATGAAAATGGCCAGTTGATCATTAATCACAGGAATTGTCTGACCTGAAGGACGGGGGGCAGTATTATTGCTATTATAAACTATACAAATGTAAAGAAGAACGTAATTACCCCCTTTATACACTGAAAAGTTAAATGTTGAACTGCTTGTTACCATGGACACACTGGACTGTTTACAGCATCGGTCTTTCCCCGGCCATGAAAGGCTGCTTCAGGAGGAAGGCAGCACTTCCTTCTTAATGACTTTCACTAGGGTTACTTTTTATTTCGTCTAAGTCCTTTCTTTGAGTATGAAATCCTATTGAGCATGTGTGTGCATGCCTCCACAAATAGGAACACATGGAATAGAGAAGGGGGAGACTGTATATCAGGGACTCACAGGTGACCAATAGGATCAGCAGCCTGGCTAAGCTTCCTTAGTCTGGGTGAGACACCGAGGGAGTGAAATGGAGCCATGAAGGCAATCCCGACTCACAGCAGCCCTGTAGGGTAGAGCACAAGAGCACATGGTGTTTCCAGAACAGAAATCTTTTCAAGAAGTAGACTGCTGCTTCCTTCTCCATGAATCCACGTTGTGGAGTAGCTTTGAGGTGCTTAATCTCTCGTGCCACCAGGACTCCAAGCTAATACATCCTGTTGTTGTTTGTTTGCCAAAGGAGAGACACAGATATACAAATGGCAGTTAGTCATAGCTCTGTTGGCTCTTTTGTTCAACAAGTAGCCTTAGATTACCTCCTGATTCTAGATACAGATTGCTTTTCCAAAAAATGATTTTGCTCTCGAGTCTGTCCACAAAGCCTCTGTTTGAGACATGAGGCAGAGTAGAGGTTGTGGATGAAGGTGAAAGGCCTCCAACCAAGCTCATCTGAAAAAGGATGGAAGAGCTTTCCGAACCACTCTCTATTCACGAAATCGTTTGTGAAAAATAAAATCAAATGTACTGGTTTTCTTTGGAAACAAGTATGTATATTTGGTGAATCCTGAAATGATGATTTTATCTCAAAGGATCCATGACCAGGTGGGAAGTGAATAAACATTTTATGCCCATTAGCCAAAGTTAATAAGACTTGAGTTGTCTTCTGTATTTTGGTTCTCATTAACTTCCCTATGTCTAGACACCCAGTACTTCCATTTAAGACACAAATTATTTCTCTTTGGTGAATGGCTCAGTAACTATTTGCTTAGTAGGAATAACAAAAAGAAAGTGACACCAGGGCTTTGCTTTTAGAATCTCAACTGGTCACAATAACATCTATACCTCTAGTTTCTAGAAATGCCATGTCAAAAACGAAAATCAGAAAATGAATACTTACAGCTTTTTAAAGCACTGAACACACATCAACTTGTTTGAGCAATTATACTGGCTGACTGGATGGCATTCCATCGTCATATGCCGGTCTGGTTCATGCCCCAGACCTTCACAAACCGATGATTGCCAATGTGCAATGGGCCAAGGATCAGCATGAGAGTAAGAATTTTGAAGCAATTTGACCAAGTAAACTTATATCTATTAAATTTCTTAATTTAAAAACAATGTGCTTTAATTTTTTGGTTATTTTACCTCTGCTTTTAGTCACTTATTTTCATATTTTACAAAGTACTATTGCGTGACCAATTGGAATTAAAAAAACAAAACAAAACAGCAAGTTTCCTGGTTGTCGATCACACTTGATTTGGTGATCTTCATCACAGAAATGGTGCCCACTCATTCTGCATTATGATTAAACAAAAACACTTAGCTGAGACCCATGAGAGTTCAATTTCAAGCCCTATTTTCTTTAAACCTAATAAAGTCTCAGACGAAACTGTTAAGATTCTGTATAGTTCTTTAATGGTAGACACATGTGTACCATTACTGACACCAACACTGTGCATTTGTCAGAACCCAAGCACAGTGAGTGAATCCTAGTGTAAACTATTGGCTTTAATTAATATGGGCAATCATGTACTAATCCTAGTTCATCCACTATATCTAATGCAAGCTATAAACCACAGGAGAATTGTGTGCAGGGGTGAGGGGAGGTAGAAGAGAACTCTCTGTAGTTTATGCATACCTTTCTCTAAAACTAAAACTGCTCTAAAAAAATTCTCTAAGTTTCAGCTTTTCGGCCTGTTGCTGGCTTCACTGTGAAGGCCATGTGGCTGAGCACTTGGCTGCTGTGGTTTGAACCAGCTGCCCTCCAGGGGAAAGATGTGATGACCCGTCCCATAGAGACCACAGCCTAGAAACCGGTACAGGACAGTTGTCCTCTGTCACATGGCGTCGTTTTGAATAACAACCTCTGTGCAACCATCTTAAACTCTATCCTGCTGGTCCAGGCTGTGAAAGCATTTCAGAAGCTTTTGCCATTTAGGGAAGAGTCATTTCATTTCAGACAGGAGTCAGAAGAGCTACCCCTTCTGCCATGAACTCTCCATGACCGGGTTCCTCCCTTTACTGTTCATTGCCAATGCCAAAGAAGACTCATTGTTATTAAGTCCGTTCCAACTCATAGCCACTGTAGACAGGTGAACTGCCCCACAGAGGTTCCCAAGCTGTAAGCTCTTATGGCAGTAGTCTGCTGGTAGGCTTGAGTTGTCAGCTTTCAGTTGGTAGCTGAGATCTTAATCTTACCATATAAGTATTATTTGGTTTGCCAATAGGTTATATCCCA
>NW_022111368.1:10201026-10220422 GCF_000313985.2 Echinops telfairi
TTTGTTGTTATCAAAGTCAAATACCCATCTAAAAAACCCTCGGTCAAACATATAGTTATATTTGTGGGTATAATTCCACCCTCCCTTCTATACCCAGTCAGCCTGGATGTGTACACATGCATCTACTCCGGGTCCACCAGGATTGCAGGATTGTGTATTGTAACAGCATTTACCTCTGTGGTCTCTAACTCTCATGCCCCTTCCGGGGTCTGCCCCTGCCACCATTACTTTTCACCAACCTCCTCTCATTGTTTATTGCCTTTCCCTGCACCCAAGTTAACACCTGTCTGTCTAACCCTCCTCAGTAACTTCCTTCCCTACTCATCCCTGGTAACCGACAAGGAATGTTTCTTTTAGTGTGAAAACCTTTTCTTAACGTTTCCCAATAGCCGTCTCATACAATAGCTGTCCCATACAATAGCTGTCCCTTTGTGATGGCCTGATTACACTCAGCCCAGTGTCCTCCAGCTTCATCCGGGTTCTGAGATGTCTCCAGACCCCTTATGATTCTCTAAGTCTCCGTTGGATGTGGGCCATCGTTGTTTGTAGATTCACGCACCCATCAGTAGCTGTTTAAATCGTTTTCCTGGTTTCACTGTTCTGAATGGTGCTGCCATGAATATGGCTGTATACTTGTCTCTCTGTGCCACAGCTTTTCTGTCTCTGGGATGTGCACCAATTAGATGTGGAAGTGCCACGGCGTGGTGTTGCTATTGCCACCTGTTTGAGAAAGGGTACCATTTTTATAGTCTCACCTCAATGGCTGAATGTCCCCATCTCTCCACATGGCTACCGCCATTTGCTCTTTTCTGTTTTTGAGAGAGTTTCCATGACTACTGGAGTGAGATGACATCTTGTTTCTTTGATTTGCGTCTCTGTAATAGCTCAGGATGGCAAGCCTTTCTTAATACTTGAATGTTGGCCACCTGAGTGTCTTCTTTGGTGAAGTGTTTGATGGTGTCGTCTGTTTTGTGATGGAATGATTTGTCTGTTTTCTTAATGAGCTGCTGAAATGTCTATAAATTTGAAAGATCAGTCCCTTGTACACTATGTTAAGAGAAGACTCATCGCCGCAGTGTCTGATTAATGCCTATTCATGCTTTAGACCTTGACTTAAAGGAATTTCCCCAGGGTAGATTTCCTTGGCCCCTGGGCTCTTCCCCAAGTGAGAAGCTTCGCCATCCTGAATTTACCCCTTATTACACACACCCCTAGGGGAAGATGAGGCTTGCTACTCTTGTGTGGACGTACAGTCTCAGAACCCACGGGGGCAGCTATCATCTGACCTATAAGGTTTCTATGAGTTGGAAATGACTCCATTTCAATGGGTGTGGGCACTCCTTGTTGTCAGGGGCTGTCTTTTAAAATATTTGTTTGCTTGCTTAGCTCTCAGTACCTGTTACAGTGTCTGCCATTTCATAGACGCTCAGTGAAATCGAATTGAACTGAGGGGGACTCTGAAAAGCTGAAATTTGGCCAGAACATGGCACTTACTATGACGAGACTCTTGTTTTCAGGTGCCAGCAAGTTGGTTCCCACTCCTGGGGCCCCTGTGTAGGATACAGCAGTGCCAGGTCCTGCGCCATCCTCAGAATCACTGTGATGTTTGAGCCATGGTGCAGCCACTGTGTCAATCCATCTTGACGGGCACCATACTGCGTCATCTAGAAAATACAAGATACAACTGGGGAGATTAGCATAGACAGAAAAGAGCTGATAGCACAATAATAACCACGTTCGTCGCTATGAAGGTCACTCACGTAGATACAGAGAGACCAGTCATCGGAGCAAGACATCATGCTTGGTAACGTGGAAGGGCACTGGAAGCGAGAAAGGTCCGTGAGGAACTGGATTGACACAGTGGGTGCATCAGTCATCAGTGGGCCCAGGCATAGGGACACTTTTGTGGATGGCACAGGACCGTGCAGTGTCTAGGGTCTCTCTATGGGTCAGCACTGACTGGACGTCACCTACAACAACAACTATGTAGATTCAAAAGGTCAAGTTCTATGCGTGTGCACTGACACCACGGCAGTGAGCGAGTATCAGGGATCAACCAGGATCACTAGACAAACGTCAGCTTGGCACAGAGAGAATTCTATAACAATTGTTTAGAGGTCATGGGACAGTCAATGAGTTCTCTACTTTGGGAGTTCTTTGAGGCAGTGGTAGAACATTTTGAGTGCTGCTACTGAGGGGAGCTATGCTTCACAGGGAGGAAAGTTGTACGAGGCGGGCTGGGATTCCAAGTCTGGAGTGCTATTTATCTATCCATGGAAATAAGGGAATCCTGTGTCACTATTCTCGAGGTTCCGTATGTCCAGGCAAGAGGAAGGCTTGTGGGTGGGGAGGGGACAGTCCTGGAATCCCTTGAGAGCCTTCTCGGAGCTTCTTCCCCAAAGAAGAAATTGCTCCCAGAGGTACAGCAACTATTTGTAGCCCAGGGCTAAGACTGTTTCAGTTTGAATGGTGGTTCTTTCCAAAAGCTCTCTAAATACCTACAAAACTGACCGCCAATGAAGCAATTCTGACTCATAGGGACCCTATAGTGCAGGGTTTAACTGTCCCTCTGGGTTTCTAAGACTTTAACTCTTTATGGGAGTAGATAGTCCCATCTTTCTCCCCCCCAGAGAAGCTGGTGGTTTCAAACTGCTGACCTTGTGGTTAGCAACTCAATGTATAGACGCTAGCACCAAACCAAACGCTCCTCATGAACCACCAAGCCCCCAACCAAACTCACAGCAATGCCCTGGACAGAGTGGAACTGCCTTTTGAGTTTCCAAGGCTGTCAATCTGCATGGAAGGAGAAAGCCTCTCTTTCTTGAGTTCTTCTCGGTAATCGTGAAAGGGAGAGGAGTGAGTGCCCGGATTGACTTCATCATTTTATTCCCCAAATTCTTTCTATGTGTCAGTTTTGAGCAAGGTAAGTCTTGTACTATGTTGTGGTGACTCTCCCTATTCATTCACATCGTCAAAACCAAATGATTTCTTTAAATTCAAAGAATTTAAAGTGTTTCAGCACTGATTGGGTCACGATTGAAGTATTTTGCACATTCACAATTCTTTATTTACACCAGCATGGTGATATTTGTATATATTTAGTAGCAGGTTTGTTTAGTGGCCATTGTGTATCTAGCCATTTATATTCTTTTCAAGTGCAGAGTAAACAGAAGTCATTACTTGACAGGTTGACAGTTCAAGCCCACCAGTAGTCTACTTCTACAATGGTTTACAGTTTCGGATCCTCTGTGGGGCAGTTCAACTGTCTTACAGTGGCTATGAGTTGGAATTGTCTTTATAACAATGAGTTCTGTTTGGAGTTGGCAATGAACAGTAAATGGAATGTGTTAGCCAGGGTTCTCTAGCGAAACAAAACCAGTACACTTATGATAGATATATGAATAGGTTTATAGAGTGAGAAGGAATATAACAGCTCATTAGTCCACACAGCAGTACAGAGGGCTCAGTTCAACTCACTTAATGTGGAACAGTTAATATACTGGTAGTCCTTCAACTCATGTGGGTTTCCGGGTCCAAGGTCAGGGAAACAGACAGTGAAGTCTTCCCTCAGGCAAGACAGGCAGAGTCTGCCTGAAAGCAGTAGACAGCAGGGATGGGAGCTTGGCACAGTAGGCTCTATGCAATCTCAAACCCAATTGATGCACAGGGACAGAATCAACTAGCCTCAGGCTCAAGCAATGTAGGCACCAGCAGTATGACAAGCAGGTCTGGAAGGATCCTCAACTCTAGGCTAGCAACACGATCCACAAGTTGGCTTGGCCCATAGGCAATATAGCACACAGGTTGAGGCAGAAAACAAGCTAAAGCAGCAGTACAGCTAGTCCAATCACCAGGGAGCAAGAGAGAGATGGAATGCTGGATTTATTTCAGTTGTCCTCCAATCAAGCTGCTACCTGATTAAACTCTGCCCACATGTTCCTATTGGCCTAGTTGGCACAATAAACTTAACTATCGCAGTGTACCCCTTGCCAACTTAGCACTTGTACACAACTGTTTAGCCATATATAATTTCCAGACATTAATGAAATCACATTTACATCTAACATCATACATCGATCATACATATAAACGAAAACACACTGAATCTATTTGTATCTGGTGTATTGTACAGGAACAAAGGAAAGATACTCAGCAAGCACATATAAAGAAGAAATACTGACAATCACAGACCTCACTTTTGCAATTGGTCACGTGGTCCCAACCGATAGGTAGAATTACCTTCTTCCACTAGGTGCAGTGATCCAGACCTTCGTTCCTGAGGGGTCTGGGTCAGGGAGGAACCCAATCTGAGGATACTTCATGGCAACATGTGTGCCTTTTCACAACAAGAGAAGCGTAGCTCTCTTAACTCCGTCAGGCCCATGTATGGAGGGGGCTGTTTCTCACCTAAGTAGCAGAGAATTGGGTTGAGTGAGTTAAGAGGGAAATATGTTACTTAAGTAATGACACTTGATTCTTTTTTTTTTTTAAGGAGCAAGAAATAGCTGCATATTTAATTTTGATCCCAACAATAGCTGCATATTTAATTTTTATAGCTGCCTATTTCATTTTGATCCAGCTCGCTGCGTGTCCCGTTCAAAAACAGAGCTCCTAGAGAAAAGAGAAGCCTCAGAACAGTTCGCTCGTTGCAGCAATAGCTGCCAGGTATTCGGGCAGCCTGATGGTATGCTTTCAGCTAAACAGTCATCAAAGGGATACTGAGGCACTCTGGAGGGGGGCACAGTTCTATTGACACGCAAACCAAGGCACAGGGAAATGAAGTCGTTTTTCCTGCCTCTGGGCAGAAGTTGCAATGGATCAATAGACTCAGGGAAGCAGCATCTTCTAAACATGGGTGTTCAGGAAGTAAAGGTAAAGGATTAATAAGAAGTAAAAGCAAAATCCAATCGACAAACTTTAAAAAATGGTCACCTAGCCTTGATCAAGAATACTTTGTTCTAAGGTAATAATTGGCATGGCTTCTAAAAACAACTATCATTCTCCCCCCAAAACGGAAGCATCTGGTGGCATGCATTGTGGATATGTGTGTACATATAGATGTGTGTATGATCAGCAGCTGTGTACAATGCACAGACATATATGTACATAAAGTCCTGTTTGCCAAACTCATAGCAATTTATGTAATTATACACATAATGTATTTAAGCAAATACACAAAGAGGATTTTTATAATGCCACTTAGGATCCAGATTTAACCTAAACCACTACTTAGTCTATCTTTCTTAATAGGATACTAAAAGGGAATTTTATGACAACATTATCAGTAGCATTTTGCTGATAATTAGAATAACAATAATAATACCGAGATATTTTTTTTCAGTAATAATGGTGTTATTAATGAGATTTTTATGAAAGACAGACTTCTTTGGTATAATTATGAAAATTGATCTTTTGCATTTTACTTATTCAGTGAAATCAGATAAGTGACTTAACTACATGTATTATTTCTAATAAATATTCAAAAGAATGCATTTAAACAAGGCTCCTCATTCTATTCTTGCTCCTATTCCTTGCATTTAAATAAAAGTGTAATTGCTCTGCTTTTTTAAACTGCTAGTTTGGATTAGCTGTCTAACCTGTACAGTGTAGCTGTTTGCTGTTTGCATTTTTAATAGCTTTATTACCATTTGGTGAGGCCTTAATTTCTGACTCCCTTGAAGCGTCCTGCCTTTAAGTCAGCACTACAATTTAACCAGCAATAATCTGTCAAGATAAGATAAAGACCCACACCCGAGGAGATGCAGTATTTTTGTGTAGCATTCTGTCATTGTTAAAGGCAAGATCCGAGGATGTCAAAATGTAACCTCTGAAAGTTTTCTAAACTTTGCAGCATAATTTTACAGTTCATGTTTTTAATCAATGGTTGCAGAATGCATTATCTTGTTCGCTAGAGAAAGCAATTAAAATACACGCCTCTCTGTCTATGGAGATATATACTTAAAGATATCGGCGGGGATATATATATATAGAGAGAAGTGTATATGTGTCAATACATATGAATACTGATAAACATCATATGTAGGCATATTAAATCTTCTATTTCCCAGCAATAACTGGGATCTTGTTTTCCAGGAATCTGAGACTATACAAGGGGGGTTACACAAAGTTGGTGGAAAAATGGATGGAAAGATCATTTCTGCCCCCTCCCCGGGACTTTAGAAGCCCCCTCGTATGTATATGTACATATGTTTTATATAAAAAAATGTTCATACATCTATCATACCGGAGAGAACAGTGTCATGAATCCCCATGCACCCTTCATACAACTTCAGTGATTAGCAGTTCATAGAGATCTCGTCTTCCCTCGGCACTGCTCACTGGCTCTCTGCCGGGAAATCCCCCAATTCATGTATTTCCCCATGTACAGGTGGGTAGCTTTAAGAAATGACTCAAAAATAACCACACGGGCACATCTAAAAGATGAACAGTAAACCCTTCATATCTCAAAAGTATCCTTGGTGGTAGAAGGGTCACGCCAACAGTTATTTACCAAATACTGGCAGTTCAAGCTCACCTAACACCTCTGCAAGAGAAACGGTCCGGCCATGGACACTGGCCGCCCACTCTGCCTATCAACCCTGGGGGACACTTCTACTCTGTCACCTGCCGACGCCCTGAGTCAGAAAACCGCTGCACAGCAACACGATCAGAAAATACCTAGCGGGTGTTTAGAATGTCCCTCTGCCACATTCAGTATGGTAGGTATGTGTGTGTGTCATTTCCAATCATTTGTATAAAATTGTTATTCAATTGAATCAAGGTAAAAACAAGACCCATCATATACTGTAATTGACGGTTCTGTTTCTTAAGTCTCCTTTAAAAAAAACCTGCCATTTCTTCTTCTCCCCAGGCTTCGCTTATTGCGTTCCAGGGGCAGGGGCAGCGCGCTCCTCCCTCCGTATGTCCCCCTCTTCTGACCGGAACTAGGGACTGAGTCCGGCTCAGGCTTCTCCCGAGGGGCAGGAGCATTTCCTAGGTGATTCTGAATCTTCCACAGGGAGGGACATAAACTCCTGGTTGTCCCTCTTTTTGTGAAGCTGACAGCTGTTGCGGCTGATGGCGCCATACATGAATTCATTGAGGATTGTGATATGCTGATAGCCTAAATCTGTCATTTCTCCTCAATTATTGCTGGGAGTGCTTTTATAAAAGCGATCATTTCTTCATATGCTATCTGGTTACTCAGTCGTGGATTTTATATTGGAAAAGCAAGATAAATATTTGATATCTTCTCTTTGTTTACGAGTTCTCCAAACCATGAATTATTCATTATCATCCTCCAGGGGTACCAATTAATTTTTTTTTAGTTCATTAAGAACTCCTGGGTATAAACATACTTGTTGTGTTTCAAGCCACTGCAGTTATGAGATTTTGATGATCAAATGTCCCTGTGTGTGGTCAGTAGGCGTTTCAAGTTGGCGCCCTCCCTGTGGAAGATGGCAGAATGCTCCGGGTTCATGTATCTTGGGCTTTATTACCAACTTCTGACTTGGAATCAGTTATTACTCCGAGACGTCCAGGTTCCTTTTAGTGAGAAACAGAATTTCAAGACAATATTCATATATATATATATATATATATATACACACACAGAGGTAAATATATAGATATATACTTATGCTACAGTTTACTGTGGAATTCACTGAATGTTATTCTTCTTAGATGCCTCGGAGATGATTTTCGCTCATAGGGACCCCATATGACAGAGTAGGACTTCCCCCATGAGTTTTCTTGGTTGTAATCTTTATGGAAGCAGATACTAACCCACAGTCATGGGGTTGATTCTGATTCACAGGGGCCCTATACAGGGTTTCTGAGACTGTAAATCGGTATGGGAGCAGACAGCCTCACTTTTTCCCCTGAGGAGTTGTGGATAGGTTTGAACCACTGACCTTGCAGGTAGCAGCTCAGTGCTTATTGCACAGCACCACTAGGGCTCCTTGGGGAAGCAGATCACCTGGTCTTTCTTCTGTGGAGCTGCGGGATGGATGGGAATCGCCAGCCTTTTGTTTAGCAGCTGAGGGTTTCACCATTGTGCTTTCAAAGCACTAAAACTGATAGTTGGACACAAAGGGATTAGTGGCAGGGGTTTCTTTTGTTCTCTGAGCCCTCGTTCAACTTCTCGGTGACTCAGAGCACAAATCCACGGACAGTGGCAGGTGTCGGGAGCCTTAGGTGGCACTCTCTGGTAAGTGTTGGATGGCTAACTATCTCAAAGGTCAGTGGTTCAAATTCACCAGCTACACTGTCGGGGAGAGAGGAAGCTGACTGCTTCTGTAAAGATGTACACATCACTGTTAGTTGAAATCGATGAGAAGTAAGATTTAGTTCCAATAATGATGATTCTCTTCCCAATCATTCCCTTCCCAACAAATGAAAACCAAGGCAGGAACATCTGCTGTATTTTTCCACATAACTGAGCAGCATCTGATCCTATAGATCCCTACTGAAACTGTTGCCCCATGTGTATATCTTTTTTCCCCCCCTAAATCATTTTACTGGGGGCTCATACAGCTCTAATCACAATCCATCCATCCATCCATTGTGTCAAGCACATTTCTACATTTGTTGCCATCATCATTTCCAAAATATTTTCTTTCTATTTGAGCGCTTGGTATTGGCTCCTTATTTCCTTCCCCCCTCCCTCCCTCCCTTCCTCCCTCCCTCCCTCCCTCAAGAACCCTTGATAATTTATAAATTATTATTTTTTCATATCTTATACTGACTGCTATCTCCCTTCACCAACTTTTCTGCTGTCTGTCCCCCAGGGAGGGGGTTATATATGATAGATCCTTGTGATCGGTTCCCCCTTTTTCCTCCCCACTTCCTCTACCCCTCCTGGTATAGCTACTCTCATTATTGGTCCTGAGGGGTTTATCGGTCCTGGGTTCCCTGTGTTTCCAGCTCTTATCTGTACCCGTGTACCTGCTCTTGTCTCACCACATTTGTAAGGTAGAATTGGGGTCATGATGGTGGGAGGAAGCATTAAAGAACCAGAGGAAAGTTGTATGTTCAAACAGTGCTATATTGCACCCTGACTGGCTCATCTCTTCCTTGTGACCCTTCTGAAAGGGATGTCCAATTGTCTACAGATGGGATTTGAGTCTCCACTCCACCCTCCCCCTCATTCACACTGATATGACTTTTTGTTCTGGGTCTTTGATGCCTGCCTGATACCTGATCCTACTGGGTCTTTGATGCCTGATACCTGATCCCACTGACACCTCATGATCACACAGGCTGGTGTGCTTCTTCCATGTGGACTTTGTTGCTTCTCAGTTAGATGACCGCTGGTTTATCTTCAAGCCTTTAAGTCCCCAGACACTATATCTTTTGATAGCGGGGCACCATCAGCTTTCTTCACTACATTTGCTGGTGCACCCATGTTGTCTTCAGCTATGGTGTCAGGGAAGGTGAGGATCACAGAATGCCGGATTATTAGAACAAAGTGTTCTTGAGTTGATGGAGTACTTGAGTAGAGGCTCAATGTCTGTCTGCTACTTTGATACTTAAACTATAAATATATGTACATAGATCTATTTCCCTATTGTTATATATAAATACATTTACATTTGTACATGCCTGTATTTAGACCTCTATAAATGCCCATTTGCCTCCTAGTTCGTTCCTCTATTTCCTTCTGCTTTCCTCTTGCCCCACTATCATGTTCCACCTTCATCCAGTTTCAGTAATTCCTCCCAGTTACATTGCCCTTGAATAGGCCCTACCAAGCATCCTACACCCTCCTCACTGTCTATTTTAGATCACTGTTGTTCCCTTGCCCCTGGGTTTGTTAACACCCACTTCCTTTCCCTGACCCCCCCTCTCCCATGTATCCCTGGAACAGTTGTTCCTGTTGTTTTCTCTTCTGGATTGTTTATCCTGCCTATTGAATCTAGATAGACATGCAGAGACAATAATAAGCACAAAAACAAGACAGAGCAAAACCAAATAACAAAAGAGAACAAAAAACCAAAACAACCAAACAACAACAACAAACCCAATGACAAAAAAAAAAAGCCTATAAATATTTCGAACTCTGTTGACTTTTAGGAGTGTTTTCCAGACCAGTCTGAAGGGGTGCTACACCCTGGCCGCAAAGTTTATTTTTAGCATTCCTCAGGGAACTTCATTGCTTTGCTCCCCTTGCCACTCTGTTGCACATCCTTAGCGTTTCATGCTGGTGTGGTGGGGTCATATTGGGTTCAATTCCTGTACTATGCCTCCAGTGTTGTCCCTTGCAGTGCTATGGGTCAGTGAGGGATGTTGTGTCTTGTCGTGGGGCCAGGCCTGGAGTACTCTCTATGCATTGGCTGCTCTGAGCAAGAGTTCTCAGGGCGTGGCGGGCCAAGATGTGTTCCACTCTCTCCCCTTTCCTCTTCATTTGCTCCTGTGTGCTCTAATCAGATGTGTCCCTCTCCCTGAGATGTAGCTTCAGTGCTGTCCCTTGAAGTGAATTCTACCCCATATGAATTTCAACATAGAGTGAGCTGTAAGACAGAGGAGAACTGCTTTGGAAGACTTCCAAGGCTGTAATCTTTATCGAAGCAGATGGTCACATCTTTCTCCTGAGAAGCACCTGAAGTGGTTCCAGCCATTGGCATTTTGGTAGCAGCCAAGCCTTAACCAGTAGGCTACCAGCACTCCTTGTGGTGTCTGTGGGCACAGCCACTGTAATGAGACCTTCCATGTGGAAGATTCTCTCACCCAAATTGTCTCCTTGGTTGCTCCGAATGCAGCAGTGACATATATTTGGCAATAGAGTGTGAAATGAAGAGGTGATGATTATAGTTTCCATTTTATAGATGGTAAAAAAGAAACAGAAAGTGCTAGATTAGTTTGCTGCAGGGCAAATCTATATCAAGGGGAAACTAGAAAAAGAAATATCCAAAATAACGGGGCTGTCTTGGCCCCCTCATGATATAGCCTATGTTTGGGGTCACGGGATGTGGCAATTTTCTAATAAGCACCAGGACATATGTGCGTACCCGAGAACTCAATTACCTTGTGAAGTTAATGAATTTCTTCTTTTCTTTTAGAGATTTAAATGGAATTGTATAGTATATTTGGGAAAATTTGCATTTCTTCATATCTGTGTCAGAGCCAGCTAATATTCAGCATGAATATTAATTAGCACATAGTCTCTGGAGTGGTAAAATTACAGATCTGGAATGTGTCCTTACAGAGATGGCCTCAGGAAAGAGAGGTCAGCGTGTCCCATGAAGTCAATTTTCAATAAAGCAAAGGTAATTTCCAAGCCTCCTCTCTTACTGCCACTGGATCAATTTCAAGTCAGAGCAACCCTATACGGCAGAGTAGAACTTCCTGATATTCTGAGGATGTAAATCTTTACAGCAGCAGAAAGCCTCATCTTGCAAGCCTAGGCATTTGCAAATCATTTTTGTGTGCCAGGTTTGGTTAGGCTTTGGTATTCCAAACATGATGTTATGTATGTGGACAGGAAGGGAAGGAGCCACCAACTAGATCGTCTTCATTTGGGAGAAGGGAAGACAGTGGACACTAAAAGGCGGGTCAGGACAATGGGGCCAGGCCGAGGAAGACACAGGGAGGTACTCAAGAGTCAACGTCAACAAGTTTAAACCCTGTTCCGCACACAACCCCGCAATAACAGGAAGAAGAAATCATTTGTGAATAGATTCATAGGTAGATATGTAAGCTGAGCAAGTGTGGGATACCATATGAGAGTACACACACACACACACACACACACAGACACATGCACGCGTGCACACATATAAGTTTCACAGAGGGTATTTCTACATAGGTATGATGCTTTCTAGACATCCAGTATATAGTCGAACACACAGGGACAAAGTTATCGAGACTCCTCAGCCCTAACCAGACTCAGCCCTAACCAGACGCCTTGAGGGAATGAGTCACTCATATTGAGGGCTTAGGGCCATAGCCAGGGGACAGCTAAGGCAACTGGCATCCCATAGTCCATAAGGACAGTGGTGACATCCTCCTTTCCTGAGTAGCAACTAAGGCAGTGGTTCTCAACCTGTGGGTTGTGACCCCTTTGGGGGTTGAATGACACTTTCAAAGGGGTCACCCAATTCATAACAGTAGCAAAATTACAGTGAAGAAGTAGCAACAAAAGTAATGTTAATGGTTGGGGTGTCACCACAACATGAGGAACTGTATTCACGGGTTGCGGCATTAGGAAGGTTGAGAACCACTGAACTAAAGTTTCAAAAGTTGCAGGTGACCCTCCAAGAAGCCACGAGTGGTCTCTCCATGTTCAGAGCCAAGAAACGTGGAGAAAACCAAAGATTCAAGGAAATAATGAGCACAAAGGACTAACGGACCACATGAAATGCAGCTGCACGCACCTGAAACCAGAAGAACTGGATGGTGCCTGATACTCTTCCTGACTACAGTGATCAAGATCACAATAAAAGTAGAGAACAAAAAGAAAAGAATAAAATTGAATATTACACCAAAGGGCCAAACTTCCTGGTCTAATAGAGACTGGGGAACATCCAGGACTCTGGTCCTTGGACACATTTCAAACCTGGAATTGTACCCACTTGAGATCACCTTTCTGCCAAATAACAGCCAGACCCACGGAGTGCTTAATAAGCCCCGCGAGGTGCCTGCTTCTCCAAACAATCCACCACGTGAGACTGTCCGGGCAGCCTCGTCCTCCAAACAAGGTTGTGAAGTCAGGAAGGAACAGGAATAACGGGCAGATGGAAGCAGTGGAAATGGGCAAGCGGAGCCCGGAAGACTGTTAACATGGAGGGGATCGCACCCAATGTCCAGAAACGAAATGTGTATGAAGGGTTGAATGAGGAACTAATTTCATCTGTAACATTTTACTCAAACCACGATAAAATATATATATTTAAAAAGTCTAAACCAAACTAACAAACACATGACACATCAAACCAGTCTCTTAGGAACCAATCTTCAAGATACAATGACCATCCCAACCTAACTTCGGAGTTTAGGCACCAGAGTTAATGTTATCTTTGTCTGGCTGGCTATGGTAACTTGGCCAAATTACTTTCGTCCTCATGTCTCAACCTAGAAAGTGGTGCTAGTGATGGTATTGCCTTCATATGATTTCGGTTTAAGATTCAGTGGGATAATATATGCAAAATGATTGGACCAGTTCTTGGCTGATTGTAGCAATACTGATCATCCTCAAGTTGATTTCAATCAGAGTCCCAAGGATGGGTGCTCCTTCGTGCTTCCAATGACTGATTTTCAGAAGGTAGTCACCAGTCTTTTTTCCTAAGGTGCCTGTGAATGGACTGGAACCTCCAACCTCTCAGTTGCAAACAGCATTCTATACCACCCAGGCTCCCTTGCCTGAGAGTGTTGGACAAGGGTCAGCTAGGACTGGACGGGTGTTCATGGCCGCTTCCAAGGGTGTGTCATGGACATCCACACGTGTAACTCAAATGATTTTACCCCTGAGCTAAGAACTAGACAGCTAGACAACTTCCCAATAAAACCGCTGTAGAGTGAAGGAGGGACTCCGTCTCTTTATCTGGGGCCCCTCGGCTTTCTCAGCTTCCTTTCTGCCAAGGCTGAGTTCACATGGTAATTCCTGCATGTAATTCCTGCGTGTGAGTCCATGTGTCCATTTAGGCTGTGTAGGATGTGATTAGATGCCACGATCATTCGAGACCCACGGGGACCCTGTGACAGATGTAGGGAAGAAAGGGCTTGTGGCAATGTTGTATTACCACTAGTTTTTGAATTACCTAGTGAAAAGAAAAACAAAACAAAACACATTAACAACTTTTCCATGCAATTGACAATGGTATATTGGTCAGAAGCCAACCTGCAAGCCAGCCTGGAGGTTGACAAGACTTTCTTTGAGGCCTTCCTCCCAGTGTCATTATTGCAGGTTCAGAGGAACCAGATCGGGACTGCTGTAAACCTCGACACAATGAACTTGACAGACAGCCAGATTTCGGTTTTCAGCCAGTTTAGGGTTACTATAATCTCATTATTATGCTTGAAAGACAACAAGTAATAGAATCTCAGGTAGCTGTTCTGGCTTTACTCGGCCGCATCTTCTCCTGGATGCCGAGTTCCCTTGATTACCTAGACAAGCCGGGCTCAGTTTTCAACCACTTCTCCTGCAGAAATAATCATCGGATCAGCCAACACGGTCCTCACTGCAGTCAACGGTTTGAATGGGTCAAGCATTAGATTAACCCTTTCACCCCATTCCCCCGCAGAATACCATTCTTATTAGAAAGCAATTTACTTTGCAATCATTGTTAACGTGGCCGCAGAGAAAGAGTTCCTTAAGAAAGCTTCCCTGGCTCGCTCCCTCAATGTCCAGGCTTGTTCCTGGTTGCTTGTCATCCTTTGCCCAGCACAAAGAAACGCACGAAGAGGCGGGGTCTTAGCCGAGCTCTTCTCTTCAGGTTGCTTTCATGATCCGTAAAACAATGGCACCGAACACTTGGGGGTAGTTCGCATTCTCTTCCAAGACAAGAGAGTTCAGTTTGACAAAGGCCAGATGAATTATTTATTGTGTTTTATGGGGAGGAAAACCCACATCTATTAGGAAGGTGACTCACCCAGACAAAAAGATTTCCTGAGATGCTTGGTGGTTGAGTTAGTTAATTGTGCCAGCCTGGCCGATAATCACATGTGGGGCTAATTGAAAGGCGGAGGGATAAATGGGTGGTGAGCCTCGCCTTTCTAGTTCTCGGGTCTCTTGCTTTGTGATGGTCGCACCAGGGTGCAGCTGCCTTAGCAGTTCCCTGCTTCAGCTTGCAAGATTGACTTCCTACAAGACATCCCCAAGGAGAAGCCACATGGACCTTTCCGGATGCACCCCTGGGTGCTGGAGCAGCCATGTGGAGACCCCTGCTAGTACTGAGATCCTTATTTGTTCACTGACTCAGCTTTCCTCCTGCAGTTGGCATCATTGCCTCTGTTTTGTGAGGTGGAGGACTTTGTGGACTGGTGTTGGATTAATGGGTTAATGTTGGACTTGTGGGCTTGGGCAGCATTGGGTTGGGATGTTTTTGTGATGCACACTTTCTTTACATGAAACTCTCTTATACGAGTTGCTGTGGATTTGTTTCTCTAAAGTACCTAGACTAATACAGTGGTGGTAGTCGTGCTTAGAGCTCTATCACACCAAGTCTGGCCCCAAAGGTCCAAAGTTTGAAAACAAGACTGCCAGACCTTACATATAAGACAGACACAGGCTTACGGGCAACGGCTACAACTTCCATCACAGTCTCTGGGGTGTGGGCCAAGGCCCTCAAGCACAAGTGTGATGCTCTATACGACATATTCTGAGCACCCCAGTTTGCACAAGGCTATGGATGGCAGTGATATCCCCAAATCCATTGGCAGTATCCCCACAGAGATTGAGCCGCCAATGAACTCTTTCTGATCATCAACCAAGGATGTAGAATAAACTTGCCCGCAAGCAGTGCTGAGGAAAGTAGATTGCCTTCCCCTTCCCCAGACAGCCCAGGAAAGGGCAGTTTCTCTTAGAGGCTTGCCTGGGTGCGACCTTGGGGCAGGTCCCCGCACTGGGGACAGCACAGGGGAGTCACATAGCTATGAGCAAGGCCCCATCAGAATTGCCCTCACTGTGTTGGTTGGAGACCCCTGGACCAATTTTGGAAGCCCCTCTTTCTAACAGCGTACATGCTCCCGTCATGGCCCCATTCCTGCTGCTGGCATCCAGCCTGGAACTGTGAGGTGTTGCTCTGTCTCCAATCATGAATTTGTGACAGTTCCCTGTGTCTTGCCTTATTTGCCTAGTGTCCTGGCTTGAGTCCTCAAACAACCATTTGACCTGGCGCTGATGGCCCCCCCTCATCTTGATGGTGTGCCTGTGTCTCTGTCTCTTTTAAGACTTAATCAAAGTCCTCCTTACATTATAATTGGGATTGAACCCTAAAACAAACCCACGGACATGTAGACTATTTTCTTCTTTATATTTTGGAGGAGTTCCTGAATGGTCCAAATGGTGGGTGAACACACTCAGCTGGTGACCCTGACGCCTGGAGGTTGGCGTCCCCTCAGAGGCACATCAGAAGAATGGCCTGAGGCTCTACATCCAAAAGCTCAGTCATTGAACATGCTACGGAAGAAGTCGGTTCTATTCTGAATCAAACAGATGCAATGGCCAGGAGTGGTACTCATTTAGGGGCAACGGCTTTCTGTCATTTTTAGAGGATCTGCGGATGATGTGGATTCTTGCATTTCTCTGTATCTGCAAACTGACAAGCCATACCAGCGGACAGTGTGCCTTATACAATGTCAACAATGTCCTCAAGTTTCAGAGCAACGTTGCCTTTCCTTCTGCCTCCCTTGAAGGTTGCTGGTGTTATTAGCTACCCTTATGTCAACCCGGAATCATGTAACCCCACGCCCGGCGGAACCTGCACCATCCCCATGACTGGCCGCAGGGTGCACCATCGTGGTGCACAGCAGAAATACAAGGCAGTCTGCTTCTCTAAAGATGTACAACCTGGAAGCCTCCTGGAGCAGTGCTACTCTGTTTTATAGGAGGTCCCCTGCATTGAGTCCTCTCCATGGCAGTGGGAGGGACAAGTCCTGTCATGACCTGTGTGACCCGTCATGACCGTCATGACCCCTAACAACGTGCATGCACGCGCACATGATTTTACCAAATGGGGCTGTTTCTTTTTCTGTTTTTGAGGGAGGGACAGCAGTGGTACAATAGCATAATTAACTGTTTACCTTAATACCTCTAGATCAGTGTCAAAGATCCACAAAACACTACCAATATGGGCTACCAGTAATTGTTAAGAGACTGGTGCAAAATCATCCCATTAGTGAATAATGGCCTATTGCTGGCAACTAATATCTGGACCAAAGAGGACCAGGTGGATGTTTCTGTTTGAAATAAATATATATTCTTAGTCATTGATATGGAAAGAGAAATGTATCCTGGTTTAAGAAAGTTTAACTGTTTTGTGAATTGGTCAATTTTCAAATGAGAAGACAGAGAAAATAATACAAATCATTACTGTAGCACATTTTCTACATTAGAATATTAATAGGAAGCATGAGAAGTGGGTGAGTTTATGCCAAAATGAGGTTATTAATAAGAACAATACTACACAGCTGCATGATACTTTTCATGCAAGAAGAGGTTTACAAAACCAAACCTGTAGAAAACAAATATTCATGAGTGCCACCTGCATTTTAGAGAGGAAGGAAAAATCAGCTATGAGATATATATATATATATATATATTTTTTTTCCTTGCAAGAAACCTTTGCAAGGTCACACACATCAAGGTAATGGAGGAGCTAGAAATAGAACTCAAGTGCCTTCCTCCCCTCCCGGCCTCGTTCCCTTGACCATCCTCCCTTCTGAGCGATCGCTCAATGGCACTTAAGGAACAAAAAGTTAAATCCTTTAGCTTCAGCAGTTTGCTGGAAGTGCTCCTGGTTCTAAGAATCCCCAGAACCATTTCCAAATATTGTTTTCGTCTTTGGGCAATGGTCACATCCCGATCCCCTAGAAGCCAGGCGAAAGTCAGAGTAGAGACGAAGAACCTTGGCAGTGGCGGCATCACGTTTTCCTTTTCACAACTAAATCATTTTCTGCTTTGAAGTTTCATTGAAATTATTGTAATCGAAGGCATTTCTCAATGAGGTGGCAAAAACATTTTGAGGTAGTTTGTATACAATTCATACAGTTATACAGCCCCCTCCAAGATGACAGCTCGTGCTGGAGATGGGATAATAACGTTCCACTAACACTCAGAGGCAGAGAATGGAGGTGGGCACTCTCTGTCTCACAGGCAATGAAAGGGACAACCTGGTTCATTTCAACTGCAGCTTTGGAGGGGCTGTGCTGGCATCACCTTTACAAAGAAACATTTCACGTGCAGAGCATTTGAAATATTGTGCCCAATATTACATACAAGGCCAATTGTCATCAGGGAATTGAACTGGCATGGACCGGTCTGGAGCCCTCTTGTCCTCCGACTCCCCAAGGCTTCTAGATGTGTAGTCCGTCGGAATTGGAAGGAACCAGAATGCTAATCTTGATGACAGACTGCTACCTGATATAGCACACCGCCCGACTTTCTAAAATCTGCCCTGCCTTTTCTAACTTATTTCAGATTTTATATGAATTATTTTCTGATTATGCAAGCCCTACTAGTTTATCAAAAATATTTAAGGATTTCCCAGTGAGCTAATTCAAGCTTGAACATCTTTTACTCTCCCCTTCCAAAGGTCATACTAAGAGTTCAGGTTAATTCTGAAGGTAAGTACTCATAGAGATGCAGCTGTATCGTAAGTGGTAAAATCAGGGAGAAGAAGCATTGTGATCTGAAGGCAGACAGAAATCTAGGCAACTGCAACTTACGGTTCCTCACTTTCCTGACTCTACCCACCGTGTTTACATGGTCAGGGACACAATTCTGGGATTGTTTGAGTCAATTCACTTTCCTGGACTGAGCATTTTCTTAGAGTTTTTTTCTCATCGCTGAGCTCATTTAGAACCGTGATCGACAAAAGACAGACTGTCTGATCTTTTCCATGGAGCCTGCCTCAAATCCCGGTATAAGTTCCATACTCATCCCCTGAGTGCCATCCTAGATCCTCGGCCACAAATCCTAAGGAGCCCTCAAGTGGCTAGGCTAGAAAAACTTCCTCCGCCATGCCAATAGGTGAAAAGATTTCCAGCATCTGGAATGTGCTCCATGTTATACACCCTCTCTTGTAATATTTTCCTATGGACATTTAGTAACTAACTGCTTGCTCTACTTAATTGTGCATTCATTGATGTCACAATGTAAAAGACCGAAGACAGTCAAATTTTGAGTGCTGGAAGCACAAAATGGGACAGACCCGGTGACTGCTGTCCTTACTACTGTAGGCCAACCAAATGAGCTGCAGGGTGAGCATAAGTGTAGAGACTGTCACAGGGGGAGAGCCGTGTCCTCTGGGAGTGGGCAGCAGGAGCTGGTAGCCAAATGGAGCAGGCAGACTTGACATGGCTCAGCGAAGACCACCCTGAAGGACTCATAGTGAACTTGAGACCTGAACAACGAGCAGGCTCTGCCCAGTCATGAGCAGGCTCTGCCCAGTCATGCTTGTTCCCGCAAAAGAAGCATCAGCCAGTGCAGCATCCTGTAAAAGAGGGCACTGCAAGAAATCCAGTACAGCACAAGGGAGAGAATGGAGGAAGAAGGTTGATCAGACTGTAGTTGAGATTTCTCTAAAGCTTTGGAATCAGGGGGTGGAAAAGTAGATTCAAATGCTAGCTCCACCATTTCTCAACTGGTGGCCTGGGGGGCGGGGGGGTAGGGGGGGTGGGGGGAGGGCTGGTGCGGGTGGTGGCATGGGTTATTTCCTCTGAGCCTACATATTTTTTT
>NW_022111368.1:10220565-10235781 GCF_000313985.2 Echinops telfairi
CCATGCTAATCTTCTCTGTATCGTTCCAATTTTAGTATATGTGCTGCCGAAGCGAGCACAAGTCTACATATTTTTATGGGTAAAATGGGGACAATTCGTACCTACTTTAGCGAATCATGGTAAAGAGTAAATGATGCCGCCATCCAAGGCCCTACCTGAACTGGCATCTGCTTCCCTTTGTTCTTTCCCTCACACCATACATACAGTCCTTCAGTTCTGAATCGTTCCTATTTCTACAAACACACCAGGTCCCTCAAGCTGGGCCCATGCTATTCTGGCTTCCAGAACGCCTACTCCTTTTCTTGATCCTGTTGTCTTTCAAAGCAATTCAAACATAACCTCCTTAGCCACCCGACCCTGGTCACCCTCCCACTGGAGAGAGTTAGCCCCTCCCTCGTTGGCATCTCCTTTATGTGCTGTTAGCAGTTGGCATTTTCCATTTGCAGGTGTCTCCCCCGCTAACCTGTGGTGTCCCGGCGGGTGTCTTGTGCACATTCTGGACACGCGGTTCTTAGTACACAGGAGGCACTGCATAGATGTGAGCGGTGAATCCATCATGTGTTGCTGGAGGAAATACGGCATGAGGAAGCAGTCGAATGGAAGAGGAGTCTGGAATACCAGTGGTTTGGGGGACATGGTTGTACTTTAGAACCTTCTGAAGAACTTCTAAAAGTACTGGTAACCAGAGGTCCCACCACAGAATTTCTGGGTGAGGAAACTCTTACTTAAAATAACATTTTTTCAGGTGTTTTTCACCTGCTGCCAGTTTTAGGTTAGGAGTCAATGAAGCAATCAGTGGAGGATGATTTTGAGCTCAGAACTTGAAGGTAGTGAGGCTACTACAATCACCCAAGTTAGGACATCCACACGGGACACAAACTGAGCTCGCTGAGATGTCTGCAGTGGTTGCTGGGAGGATGGGAATGCCAGCAACCAACACAGATTAGACCAGCGGTTCTCAACCTGTGGGTCGCGACCCCTTTGAGGGTTGAACGACCCTGAGATTATCTGAAAACACATATTTCCAATGGTCTTAGGAACCCAGACACCGCTCCTCTATCGTCCCCAAGCAGGTCCGCCCACATGCAGATATTCCCACATAGGAGTACCCAGCAGGAAGACTGTTACCCATGCTACACCATTCTTCAAGACAAAATTTCATTGATTTGTCATTAGAAATAAATATCTCGCAATATATAATGACATATTGTTTTGTGATTAATCACCATGCTTTCATTATGTTCAATTTGTAACAATGAAAATACCTCCTGAATATCAGATATTTACATGATGATTCATAACAGTAGAAAAATGGCGGTTATGAAGTAGCAACGAAAATAATGTTGTGGTTGGGGATCACTGCCACATGAAAAACTGTAAGAAAGGGTCACGGCATGAGGAAGGTTGAGAAGCACTGGACTAGAAGTACAGGAGAAAATGCAGAGGCAAAGATGGTGAGATCTGCTTTGCTTGAACTTCAATTACTGCTGGAATAGTCATGAGGAGGTGTTCAATAAATAGAACGTGCCCATGACAGACAGCGAGGACTTTTCTCAATTCATACATAAAAGTAAGGAAGGCTCTCTAAACTTAGATTTTCTCCTTATAAAATGAGTACAGGTAAGGTAGTCCCCAACTTGCAGCACTGTATCATTGCTATAATGCTATTATTGTAAGTCATAAGTCAAATACCTTCTTTGTTTTGGTTTGTTTTCGTAACGATTGCCTTTTATTATCAGCATCTTTATAAATTTGATCTTTTTTTTTACATAAAAGGTTTTTAATTGTCTCAAAGGCCAAGCATTAAATTTTTAAACAGTTATAGTCAGTAGTTACATGATGTCTCAATAAAAGTGCTGTAAAATAAACTTCGATGTGGCTGTAAGTTGAAAAGTTGTTAACGTTCTTTATGTTATATTACCAGTGTATCACACAGAAAGGCAAATGAAAAGCTGGTACATGCTGTTTAAAACTATGTCTGGAAATGTAACTTTCTTTTTTTTTTCAGTTTGTGACGTTTATTTCCTTCCTTTTTTTAAAAAAATCAATTTATTGGGGCTCATAAAATTAATCACAATACATAGATCAATTGTGTAAAGCACATCTATACATTTGTTGCTCTCATCATTCCCAAAATTGGCTTGCCTCTTGGGTTCCCGGAATCAGCTCATTCCCCCCACCCCTTTCTCTGCCCCCCTCCTCCATGCACCCTTGATAATTTATAAATTATTATTATATCTTATATTACACTGCCTGGCGTCTCCCTTCACCTACCCCTCTGCTGCCTGTCCCCCAGAGAGGAGGTTATATATCTTTTAATCCCTGGGAGTGAACGTCCGAGAACAATAACATCAAGTTTCCCACCACTCTATTTTATGTAGTAGATATTACTAATGACAAGCTGCGCAAAACCAAGAAACCAGACAGTCCTAAATGTGGCTTATCATTACATTCAAATATGTTGTCAGTTGTAAACTACTTTAATATCTACTTTATAGGGCTTTTACATAAAAGTATATCCCTTAAATGAAATCATCTTCTACAATGGCTGACAAAGAGTAAGTGCTCAATAAAATTAAGTTGAATCTTCCATGTCATTTTGAAATCAGAGTGTGGGACTCAGGAGAACGGTGAGAAAGGAGACAATGATGTGGAGGTCACTAAGCTTTGGGAGTGGATCAGGTTATCCAGAAAGAGAATGGTAAAGAAGGGGTTCAGATTGAGAGAGAAACTTGGGGAGATGCCTGCATTTTAGGAATGGGTATGAGGACGCTATCTTTGAAGACGGCCAAAAAGAAAGCCACAGAATGGATGAGGGAGATCCCAGGAAGTCAAGAAAAAGCATGTTTTATAATCTCTGGTGATCGCAGGGTTCTGGTAAAGACTGTGAGAGGAATTCTAGAATCTAACTCTGATAATCTGCTGTTCGATGACACAGATATCAGAACTTTGGTGACTGAAGGCCTGCCAGCAACTAAAAGAACAGTCAGGCAGCTAAAGTCCAGACTTAATGTCTGATGGGGTGTTTGTGATACAAAAGAGAGAAAGCCACCCAACCTAGAATAGGAGAATAGTAGAAAATATAGGGGAAGAGGTGGTGTGCTAAAAGGCAAATGCATTTGCCTTTTAATTCTTTCTAATCATCAAGAATTGAGTTCATTCGGCTCCTACAAGTATTAAATTGGTTACAATCTTAATCTCTTGTTGTAACAAGATGCAGTCCAGGCTTGCATCTGCAGCATCCTCTTGCTATGTGTCAGCGCCAATGGAGAATAAGTCTTCTTGTCCAAAAGTCACAACCGAATCGAATTGTATCTTGTTGGCTCTGATCGAATAAAGTGCCCATCTTGGATAAATCACTATGGCTATAGAAAATGTACTGTTCACATTGGATGTCAAGGTTACATAAAAGAAGGCTTCAAAAAGTTCATGAAAATAAAATCAATTATCTTTTCATTCCAGGATTCCACAAACTTTTTGAGATTCCTTTGCATGCCGGCCTTGAGTTGGAGGTGGAGTATCTCACCGGAGCCTCTCAGACTGGGAATGGGTGATTCCACAGAGGTCTCATTACCAAAGGTAGAGCTATTAGAGGAGGGCGCTGGGTGCTCGGGAACAAAAAGAGATCTCCACCACACTTTCCAAACAGATAAATTGCAGGGTTACGAGTAGTATTACAGAGAAGTCTCCACCTAACAAGAGGACACTGTATCGAAGGACTCACTGAAGGCTTCCTTTAAAGAGTTGTCTGCAAATGCAGTTAATCCCCTGTTTAGCAATCACGAATGCTTCAGTAGAAAGGATGAGGGCAGCAAAAACTTAAAGTTAAAATGTTAAGAGCTACTGTCCATTGAAAATCAATCAAGAAAGAAAACAACTTTGAAATGATAGCTTAGTCAACTGGAAAATAGACTGATTTACATAAAACTTCTCACAAATGTGTCTATGCATGAAGCAAGGTAATGCCTATTAAGAAAAAAAATAACTCCACTTATTTTATAACATGGCTAGTGATTGTCATACGTCTTATAAGCAAGCAACATTATTCCATAGCTTTTAGGTTGCTTTATATATAGATTGTTAGATGGCTTCCAGTAAAGAATTTCCCTGATCCTTAAGCTAGTTAGTTAACTAATCAGCCAATTCAGAATGCCTGACTAGTTTTTTGGGAGACATCAATACTCATGACTTTCAGAACCTAAAAAGCCTGAGATAGTTCTTAATATTTCTAGCATTGACTTATCTGATCTAAATTTAAAAATATGGGTGTGATTTGCATATCAGAAAGTCTGAAACTATAGATGCATACATAGAAAATCTTTGATTAGCATTTATTTATCATATAGATCCAATGTTCATTTATGTTGTATGTCTTAAGTTCCATTGTGATAACATTATTTTATTTCATTTTTCTACCTTTCTTTCTTCTTTTGATGTGGTTTATATTTAGTTACTCTGTTGTTTGGCCCATTCAATCTTAATAGATTGTGACTTGTCTTATTATTATATAGTGCACATTTTTGTCTAGTTCTTTGTCTAATAGACATTGCCACTTTTTCTTCCTGCTAAAGTTTATTAGAAGGGTTAAGAAACAAAAAACAACAACAAATCATGTAGAATTAAAAAAAACCAATCTCACAATTGCTACTTTAAATATGAAAATTTATAACATTTATATTTAATGTAATAAGTGATCTATTTATTTTTCCATCTTATTTTATGACAATGAGTTGCTATAGTTTTCTTTGAACTAAGATCATGCTCAACATTTCTCAAGTGAAAAGAACTGTAGAGAAAGGCAAACCACAAGTTACAATATTGAAGGATCTTATGGGCAAAATATTGAATGATGCAGGAAACATCAAAAGAAGGTAAAAGAAATACACAGAGTCACTATACCAACAAGAATTGGCCCATCTGTGGTCAACTATTTCAAGAGGTAGCATAGGATCAAGAACTTATAGTGTTGAAAGAAAAAAAATCCAAGATGCACTGAATGCATCCGTCGAAAACAGACTCTGGGATTGATATGTTCCCGGATGAAATGATTCACAAACCGATGGAGCGCCGGAGATGCTCACTCATCTCTGCCAAGAGATTTGGACAGCAACTGCATAGCTAAGTGACAGGAAGAGAAATCTATTTGTGCTTACTTCAAAGAAATGTAACCCAACAGAACGTGGACATTATCACACAATGTAATTAATATTTATATGCAAACAACATTTTGCTGAAACTAATTTAAAAATGCCTGCAACCTGAAGCTTCCAGAAATTCAGGTCAGATTTGGAAGACGATGTAGACCAAACATGTCATTGGTGAGGTTTCAAAAAAAAAATGATACTATTTTGTGCCACCAAAAGTAAGCCCGGTGACTCATGAATGAGAGCACTAGAAAGATGTTTGGTTCTGCTTCATCGCCTTTGCAAAGGCGGTTAGCTAGGTGGACCAGAAGAAACTCTAGTTTGACTCTCTCACTATCTCACTCACTGCCTTGCTCACTCTCACTCACCTTCTCACTCACTCACTGCCTCACTCTCTCTCTCACTGACTCACTGTCTTACTCTCACTCACTGCTTCACTTGCTCACTGCCCCACTCTCTCACAGACTCAGTGACTCACTGTCTCACTCACTCACTGCTTCACTTGCTTACTGCCTCACTCACTGCCTCACTCTCCCACTGTCTCACTCACTCATTGACTCACACACTCACTGCCTCACTCACTCACTGTTTCTCTCTCTCACTGTCTCACTCACTCATGTCTCACTCTCACTCACTGCCTCATCCACTCACTCTCTCACTCACTCATTGACTCACACACTCACTGTTTCACTCTCTCACTGTCTCAGTCACTCACTCTCTCTCACTCACTGCCTCACTCACTCACTGTCTCACCAAAAAAAAAAAGAAACTCTAGTTCACGTCGAGAAGAATTCAAATTTCAGAAAACTGCACTCTGCTCATGTAAGCCTGTCACAGTCCCCTTAGCAATCCTTCAAACAGACCAAGGGTTCCTGAGCGGTTTAAAAGGTGTGCATCAAGGTTGTATCCTTATTTATTCTATCTGTCTGCTTACCAAATGATCCAAGAAGCTGGGCTGTATGAAGAAGAATGCAGCCTCAGGGCTGAAGGAAAACTCACGAACCACCTGAGATGTAATGTCAGCGCCACCTTGCTAACTGAAAGCAAGGACAACTTGAGACACTTAGTGTGGAAGCTCAAGGCCTGCAGTCTTCAGTATGGATTATACCTTAATGCAAAGAAAGAAAACTGTTTACAACTGAATTAGTAAACAGCATCATGGGAAATGGAGAAACGATTAACAAGTCAGATTTAATTTAACCTGGATCCTCTTTCAACAATCCTGGGGGCAGCAGTCAGGAAATCAAATGATGGATTACATTGTGCAAACCTGCAAGAGACCTCTTTAAAGTGTTAAACAGCAAACATGTCATTTTGACAACTAAGATATGCCTGACACAAGCCATGATATTTTCGGTCACCTCGTATGCATTTGAAAACTGAGCCATGAATAAGGAAGACTACAGAACTGGTGTATTTGAATGATGGTGTTGGCTAGGAATATTGGAAGTACAGAGGGTCGCCAAGAGAATAAACAAGTCTGTCTTGGAAGAAGGACCCCCAGAGGGCTTTCCCAGAGGAGGGCCTGGCAGTGCTTCCTCTATGGGACCCAGGGTGACCCAGGGTCAGACTGACTGCAGGACTTCGACCAACAATTGCTCTGTAGGATAATTCATACACATTTTCCCCACCAAATGTTGGATGATAACTGGATGCCCAAGTGCTACATTCCGTCACTTCGCCCTCCTTCAACGCAGTCAGAGAAAACCGCTGGAATCAGACACTCTTCCTCTCTTTATTACTCCCAGTGTTTTCTGAGCTTAGCATGCTTAGTTCAGGAGAGTCATTGGCGTTTCCCTTGGAGCACACCCTTCCTTCTTTAAATGCTTTCTTTGCCCTTTACTATAAAGTCCCAGCTTTCATTAGGATTCAGACTGCCAGACTGCCATGTTCATTACGACCGCATATTCCCTCACATAGTTACCTTCACCTTTCTGGAGGTTGGCAGCAGGGAAAGGCTGGCACTTAAGTTTAACCCTATTAGTTATCAACTATGGATATTGATACAACCATAATGAACAGAAAAGTAAAGTGCTACCATGTTGCTTTAAGCAAACAAAAAACTATATAATGATATCACTAATTACTCTTTAGGGATCTGTGTTCAAACAGAACTTTAATTTCTGACTTACCCATAAAATTCTACTTTGAGTATTTATGAAACTTCTTTCCACCTTATATAATGTGTTGTTATTAGATCATATACTCTAATGGCTAAATTGTAATGGCTATTTACAGATCTTCTTTGATGTAATGGCTTACATGCATTTTTATACAATGCTTCAGTGTTCTCTTTTTGCCACATTATAGTTAATCATTTAAAAATTCTTTCTTATTAGCTAATCAATATTGGACATAGCATTTCAACTAAATCTATGATTATCTTCAGACCTACCATGTGGCAGCCAGTCTTCTAGGCACTCCCTGGTTTGGGGATTAGAAAATGTGATCTTTACTCTATCAACTTATTATTATTATTAAATACTTTTATTGGGGGCTCTTACAGTTCTTATCACAATCCATACATCCAGCCATGTGTCAAGCACATTGTACATATGCTGTCATCATCATTTTCAAAACATTTTCTTTCTACTTGAGCCCTTAATATAAGCTCCTCGTTTTTTCCCTCCCTCCACCACCCTCCCTCCTTCATGAACCCTTGATAATTGATAGATTATTATTTTCATATCTTACATGGTCCTCTGTCTCCCTTCACCCACTTTTCTGTTGATTGTCTGTCTGGGAGGGGGTTATATGTTGATCCTTGTGATCAATTCCCCCTTTCTACCCTCACCTTCCCCTTATCCTCCTGATATCTCTACTCTCATTATTGGTTCTGAGGGGTTTATCTGTGTTGCTGGCTCTTATCTGTACCAGTGTACATGTTCTGGTCTAGTCAGATTTGTAAGATAGAATTGAGGTCATAATAGTGTCGGGCAGCGGAGCATTAAAGAATTACAGGAAAGTTGTATGTTCACTCTGCACCCTGACTGGCTTGTCTCTTCCTTGTGACCCTTCTGTAAGGGGATGTCCAGTTGTCTACAGATGGGCTTTGGGTCTCCACCAAGTGCCCCATGCCCCTTATTCACATTGGTATGATTTTGTTCTGGGTGTTAGATGTCTGATACCTGATCCCATCGACACCTTATGATCACACAGGCCGGTGTGCTTCTTCCATGTGGACTTTGTTGCTTCTCAGCTAGATGGCTGCCTGTTTATCTTCAAGCCTTCAAGGCCCCAGACACTACATGTTTTGATAGCCGGGCACCATCCACTTTCTTCGCCACATTTGCTTATGCACACATTTGTCTTCAGCGATTGTATCAGGAAGGTGAGATTCACAGAATGCTGGATTATTAGAGCAAAGTGTTCTTGTGTTGAGGGAGTACAAGTTTGGAAAAATAACAGGCTCTCAGATGGGAGATAACATTTCATGAGTTGAGTGCCAACTCTGTTACCTCATTTATCAGCATGTACTAATTGTGTTTTATGTGCTTCTTTATAATGAGTTTCTCTAAAAATCTTTAAGTGAATGGTCATGCAATCAGAGAAAGCTCTTCTTGAAAATCCTTAGAGCCTCTTCCTTGGACTAGTCCCAGGATGCCCGATAGCCACTACCCTAGTCCTGATGAGACCCAGGCCTCTAGTGCACAGAAAACCTCTCTCATTGTCTTTTAAGTCTTATTTTTTGACATTTTCAAAACAGATTTTCGTTAAGACCAAGAGAAATTTAAAAGAAAATAATAGGGGAAAAATGCAAACAACACAACATCCGTCTCACATACCAGATCTATTGAAAGCCCTTCCAAGTTCCCAAATGCAGATCTAGTGCCAAATATGCTACCTATTTCCCTTTGTCAGCATTTGAGTCAATGTCATAGTCTTATGAAGTATAATTTTTAAATAAGCAATACATCGATGTGTTTCAAGAGCTAGACTTTAAAAAATGGAATGTGGTGTTAGGTCTCTCTTCCAAGCCCCCTCCCTATAGATAACTGTGTTTTTATTTTCAATGGCTCCTTCTAGACATGTTTTATGTATATAAAAGCATTCAAATATAAATTCTTATCCTCATCATAATTTTAAACAGAGCTGTACATTCTATGCTCTGTGCCTGCTCTTGTCAGTTCACAGTATTTGTTAGAGAATTTTTCATATCAGAACACCGTGAACTTTCTCATTCAGAATCATTTTTACAAACTATATTTCCCCACATCTTGAAACATTATTTATACCTGCACTATCTCATCTGATTTTCAAGGGTTGGAACGGCCATCTTTGTCATCGTACGTCTTCCTTTTCCTGACATGCAATGCCCGCCATCTTTTGTGTCCCTCGCCGTTTTGTAGGCATTTTTATTCCTACTCCAAGAGATAAACTTCCCAGGGGTAAAATCCCATCTCCTAGGATCAGTTACAGAATCCTGCCTATATCAAGAGTTATTAAATAGAAATTTGATTTACTTGATTTGACATCTCAGAATTTGTCCACAGCATCAATGTATTGGAGTCGAGGTCTTCCCTAAAGCTGCCTGCAGCTTCCCCATTGGAGGTTTTGACTTAGTCAAACCTTCTTGAGAAGATGGTTCCAACCTAGTGCACCATTTCTGGGAGAAGAAGGGTATAAACAGAGCAATGCTTCTCTCTTGTGTCCTGGGAAACTAGAGCCCAGTCAATCTGATTTTTCCTGGACTGAGAAGATCGCCCAGACCTGGGACCCTGGTACAGAGCTACACCAGGAAAGCCTTGAGTACACCAGGGACCGTTTGTCACTCTCCTGGAAGTTACACTCAGCTCAGACGCTGTGCCCCCGCCCCTGTGCCACCGGACCTCGGCAGACTGCTGCCCAGCTTCACCCTTCTGTCTGCCTGGGCGGGAGGTCACAGCCCCTCTTCTGATGATCTGTTGCGCTTTCCCCATCCCACAAGGACTCTGTGAACCAGTCACCCTCCCACTGCCGTCATGCGGATTCTAATTCAGAGCACCCCTACTGTCTACAAAGCAGGTTCCAAGAGTCTCTATGGGTGCCTCATCCTTCTCCCACAGAGTGACTGTGGGTCCGAACCAGTGACCCTGTGGCCCACTGTTTACCATCCAAACCACCAGGGATGGTAGATTCCTTTATGATCCCTACTTCACCTAGACAAAAATTGAAGCATAATTATGTTTTGATGCCATTAGCCTCCAACCTTCCATAAATACTTTTCCTCTTTTAAGATGCTAAAAGCAATCTCAAGGTATTCATATATTAGAGATAAATACCAGGATATCAACAAAAGCATTTTAATTAAAAAGAGACCACTGTCCCAGGGGGAAATTAGGTCAGTTGAAACAAGAACCTGATTTTAGATGAACTTGTGGTGCCGATGATTAATGAACTTCATTGCTAACTGCAAGGTGGGAGTTTCAAGTCTGCTTAAAGAAGACTTGGAAGAAAGGGCTGGTGATCTATTTCCAGAAAACCATCATTAAAAGTCTTAGGGAGTTCTAATAGGACACACATAGGGTTAACCATCAGTTGGAGTCAACTTGATGGCAACTGCTTTTGTTGCGGTTGCTATTTAAATACAGATATATGTAGATGAGAGAGAGAGACTACTAATTTTCTTCCCAGTTATTTTATATCCTTTCATCCACAGTTTTAATTGACTTTTCAGGACTATGAATTCTTTTCCCTGGACTTCATGCACCTTCCAAGAGCCCTAGTGGTGTTGGCAGTGGTGACTCACTGGGCTGTGATCCTTAAGGTCACCAGTTCGAAACCACCTGCCGCTCCACAGGAGAAAGACGGCTTTCTGCTCCCACCAAGAGTTCCCAAACCAAACTCCCTGCCATCGAGTCCATGCCGACTCATAGCGACCCCACCCCACTGTGGGTTTCCATGACTATAGCTGTTTACATGAGTAGAAAGCCCAGTCTTTCTACAGCGGAGCTGCTGATGGTTTTTCAGTGCAGCGTAATGTGTAAGTACTCCACCACCGGGCTCCTCCTTTAAGAGTTACAGCCTCGGAAACTCACAGGGGCTGTTCTGCCCTGTCCTGTAGGGTTGCTAGGAATCCACATAGACTTCATGGCAGTGAGGCTGTTTGTGTGTTTTTGGGTTTTCATGTATATCACTTAGAGGGGTGGGTGGATGAGGGTGGGATGACAAAGAGGTGTCTTGGGATTCCGTTCCTTCATTTTCCCTCGACCTTCAGAATGTAGCAACGTTGTGATTTCATGGAATCACCCATTAGTTGATGGACACGCACATCCTCTTCCACTTAGAGCCTGTGCTTCGAGTGGGAGTTCAGGAATAAATGAGCCCATTCTTGCCGTCACCGACCACATAGCCTGTGCGGCAAGACAGACAAGAAACCCAAAAGACACAAAACAAAGCGGTTTATGCCCTTTCTGAAAGTGCCACCAGATACCGAAGATCGTACCCAGCTCTTTTCTCTGACATCTGTGTCTGGACAGGATGGAGCCCGTCCTAATTGCCCACCTCCCTGCCCTGGTGCCCACTTCCTAGTAGATGGGCTGCTTGCAGCAGGTTGCCTGGCTTCCATTATCTAGACTTGTTTTGCATAACAGCCTTAAAGAAAGGTTCTTCAACAGACTATGCAAATTTAGGTCAAAGATTAATGGAGAGAAAATCTGTTAGCCTTAATCCACACTGTCATCCCTGGGCAGTCAGACTGATCACAATGCTTCAGCAGCCTGTACATCTGCGGACTCCGGGCAGGCACTCATCTCTGGAGATGCTGCTGCTAAAAGGATTTGTCAGCTCTTGACACCTACCCCAGCCTTCATTGCTGTGCTCGCCCAATTACCTATCCTGCTATTTCTGGGGCTTTATGCTTCATGTTCTTTATGAATATGAAGCAGAAAGTCAAAACACCCGACTTGTGCTCGTTCTTATCTTTTCCTTGGGCTGCGGCAGTTTGCTCACGTTCAAGGGTTCAGGCCGTGCGAAGGACCCCTCCGTTCCATCGGTACCCTCGAGTGATTATGTGAAAGACCCTAGGGATAAAGAGCAGATACATCCCCATACCAGCGCACTTGTTGTTTGACTTGTCAATCTTCTGACAAGGAAAACAGGACCGGACCGGAAGGGCTCCGGGCAAAACCGACATAGTTTGTTTAGTTGATAAAAAACTGAGCGCCTAGTCCCTGTACGGCATTTGCCAAGCTAGGATGGAGTACTCGTGGAACGAGGCTTCCTTTCCAAGAACAGTTCCGGATACTTAACATTTTCTTCCGCTCCGTCAAACGAATGAACCCCAAATCTTACTTAGTTGGTACTTAGAAAAGCAAAGAAACAGCCAATAACCACATTTTCCTTTGGTGCTCTACAGCCTCTGTGTACTCACAAAGCTGGGAGCTCGCTCAGTCTAGAGGGATTGTTTACCATTAGTTCCTACAAACAAATCCACCTCCTGGGTCCCCCCTGCCCCGCAACCCTTCCTGATCCAGGTAGTGGAAGAGGACACCATCTACCAATTTGGTCCTGCTCAGCTACCTCGGAAGAAGATAGTTGACAATTTGGGCGGCTCTGAAAAATCCAGTCAACTCCCCATCGCAGCTTCCGTTTGGTGTTGGCACAAAGTAGCCCCAGTGTTGTAGAAACACCCAATTAGGTAGTTTAGTTTGATCAGACATGAGACCTGAGTCCCCCTTCTGATTTCAAGGCAGGGGGTTATTTCCTGTGGCCATACCACTAGACAACGGCCTCACCTGCATCCTAGCAGTTGCCTTCCTCCTAGACTGCTGGGATATTCATTCCTGCAGTGGAAATGGTAAGAGGTCACTGACTTTTCACCTTTATAAACTGGGTTTCCGTGGCAACAAAACCACAACGGACACTTCTGTTAAAACAAAAACAAAGCCTCAGGTACAGGCACGGTGGAAACTGGTCAGGAAGACTTACTCCCCAACCCAGTCACCATTGCAACAAATTTGGCGACCTGCACAGTAAACAAACGCGCCATTCAGAAGCTGAGTAGCACCTATGCAACCTCTAGTTGCAGGTCCTCATGCTCCCCTCTCTGACAGGTGACCCTCGGATATGAGCCTAGGAAAGAAGGGAGAAGCTGGTGGTAGAAGGAAAAGGCAGCAACTAAGCAATCCCTGGGGACGCTGGTGTTCCCTAAATCTCAGGTTTGCTAGGAAAATCCATCGACTCTCTAACCCTCCTCCGCTGGGGGTTGCTTTTGTTTGCTATATTTAATTGCACGGACAGGTCCAATGCAGGGCCCGCTTTATAGACCCCGGTCCCTCTGCCAGGACGAAAGTGTGATCTATTTGCAGGAGTTATATGTATTTTTTTTTCAGGCACTTTACCAAGACACCCAACCCCCCTTGGTTGCTGACTGTAAAATAAGAAAACTATTACCCAGCTGGGGTAACAATAGGCTCCCACAGTGCTTTTCTGCTCAGCCCGCAGCTGCCAGTGAAAGTGGAAACTCCAGCAGCAGGGTAACATTCTCTCCTTCCAGCCTGTTTCTATGGGCAAGGAGCCCTCCCACTGATCCAATGTATTTTCTATGCAAAACTGTAGAAGAAGTGACATTTTAAAAGTTTTGACCTTTGTTTTTTTTTTATTTTATTTTTTTCACATGAACCAAGGCATACATTTTTTAAACCTTCTGACAGGGTATCTGTTAGAAATGGCAATAGCCATTACTGTAATAATAAAATGTTTCAAAATTTGAAAATTCTATATTGAATATAATGCACAGATAACCTTTGTCTGGAAAATGATAGTGATGTGGGACTTGGAACCACTTCTTTGTTGTTCCAGGAAAACAGATTATGACAGATTTCAGGCATATTTAGGAAACAATATCAATGGATGCTATGTTTTCATTTGCTAATTTGAGACTTTTGTGAGTTCCCCCTTCTCCCCCGCCAAAAAAAGATTCTGAAAGAGTTTTGTGTTTATGCTATCAGGGGGTTCCACTCACTACTAATAGCAATTTTATTTGTTCAGAAAACTATTCTTCCTACAATAAAAATTTATTTAAAATCATTCCATTTTCTTTATGAATGTCTTCAAGATTTTGAGAAAAGTTTAACTTTTTGTTGAACCAAACGGCTCCATGAAAAGCAAAAAGTAGAAAGTGAAGTAACAGAGAGACCAAACACCATAGAAAATGTTCTTTAAAAAACCAAACAAAAAACCCCTTGTAATCAGTGAGAGACACGAATGAAAGCAAAATGCTCAAAGACAAAGATCGAAAGAAAGAAAACCAGAGCAAATACGCTGGGGAATGATTGGTAACTAAAGGAGACAGATCAAGAGCTACCAAACTGCCAAGTTAAACTATTAAGTTACTTTATGAACTCAACCCATAGCCCATGTAGAACGAACGAGCAGCAGCCAACAGTTCCATACGTCGCTTCTATACCTTTTGAGTTCTCGAATTTATCCCTAATCATGATCAGCCCATTTCAACTTTCAGTTTCAACACTAGAAGATAACTGGAGATAAATGAGAGTCCATCTTTGTCCAAAGAGGTTGAACACAAGTGGCTGCTGCTCTCAGGTGCTCTGAAACGGACACAATCCAACTGATCCTCTGTTCCAACGAGCCACGTGCTGTCTCTGAACACAGGTCAAGGCACCAGGAGCCTGGAGCTGAGTTTTAGTTCTATTGCTCACTTTACTTCTGGCGTGGAGCGGATCAGTTAACCTCTTTAGTCTCTCCCCTCTAAAATGCAAACAAGGGCCGCCATCCGACGGTGGTCACAAGACAACTAGTGAGTCTGTCTAAATTGCTAATTTGATTTCAAATATATTAAAAACTGGACAAGACTGTAAGTCACTAAAGCACAATTGAACACAGAAAATTCAGATTGTGTCTATAGCACCCAAGTCATTTGCCAATTCACATCCATTCAAGTGAAAACACAATAAGCCGAACGGGCAAGGTGAGTTTATGAAGATTTCCATTGTATATGAGAACTATCTTTCTATGGTATTATAGAGGGAAGCACTTTGGAATCCCATTAACAAGTTCTTGACTCGTTTGTAATTTTTGGAAGCTAAAACTTAGGAAGCTTCCATTTTAGATCTCAGAACACTTCTAAATT
>NW_022111368.1:10236010-10240611 GCF_000313985.2 Echinops telfairi
TTACACTTTAATTTCCAAGCTTGTGTTTACCATCTTGGCCACCTTGTTGTTTTAGTGGCCTCTTTTTAAAAGAACATCTTGCTTTCAGGGGTCTTTGGCAAAATAATGCCTGTTGCTAACGCTCTTCCTGATAAGCAGAACACAGGGACTGTGTCAGGAGCACAATGGAGGGTTCTTAGGACCCCATCAGGATCTCCCTCTTTAAAGACTGCATATAGCAGCACAACTTGGATTGCTGCCTATTCAGGGGAACATGTCCCACAGCTAACTCTTAGGGGCCTGCTTTTCAAAGTTCATCCCTCACTGTTTCTGATAACACTGTTAAGAAAAATTCAAAACATATCATTTCCTGAATTGCAGTCTCTCCTCTTAATACAGGGATGAAAAAGTCCTTGAATACCAATTAGCCCAGTGAGTGTCTCCGTTGTGACCACAAGGTACTCCTTGGTTGTGTCCAACCGGATGCCATGGCTAGTACCTTGCTCAGATCAAGGACCCATGCCACCAGCACTGCAGAACAGAATGAGTTCCTCACAGTGCTCTGGTTCCCAGAATTCAGGAGAGAAGATCTTACCAGTTACAACTATTTGGGGTAGGTAAAAATGTTTTACTACAATATCATAGAAACATTGATTGAGCAAAAATATCAACATGTGAAGGTTTTATTTCTTGATAAACCCTCCCTCTAGGTGTATATGCTTCGGCAGGCAGTGTTTCCATCTCGCTGCCCTTCCCCAAAGAACCCCGGCCTCTGACTTACACCACCTCAAACCAGCAGTTTTGGCATCCTCAAGGGACGACAATCATGTTGCTTTCCAATGTACTGTGAGTTTGGGCAACAAGGGTTCCAAAGGGACAAAATCAGACCTGTAGGGTGGATGGGGCAAGGTCTCGCCATAAAATTCTTATAGGGCAGACTTTGCTTCCCTTGAAGAATAAGCAAGTGTATTGTGATAGAAAAAAAATCCTTGGCACAACATTCTTGGCCTCCCCCTCCCCCCCCCAAAGTGGTTCCCAATGTTTTAAAAGCATTTTCATGTTTTAAGCCCCCATGATCATCCTAAGGGAATCAGTCATGCTAACTAACCCCTTTGGGATGTCCCAAGTAGTTGCCATAATCTTCTGAGCTGACCTCTTTGCTTTGAATTTAATTGGTCCAGCAGGTCTCCTGAGAAGTGACTCTTGGGGTTGGAGTTTTGATGCTGTCTGCATGTTTTCCCGAAGGGACTCTCTGTTAGTCTGGGTAGACCGGAGAAACAAATCCATGGACACACGTATGTGTGTAAGAAAGAGATTTATATACAAAAGCAATTGAAAATTGAGCAAGCATTCCATCCCAGTCCAGTCCAAAGTCATAAGTCCAGTATTAGCCCATATGTCCAACACCAATCTATAAAGCCCTCTTCAGACTCACAAAACACATGCAATGATGCCAAATGCAGAACGATCACAGGCTAGTGGCTGCAAAGTCAGTGGTGGTAGAAGCATCTCAGCCCTGGCAGGGGTCTCCACGTGGCCATTCCAGTTCCCAGGGATACATCAGGGTAGGTCTATGTAGCATCTCCTCAGGGATGCCTTGCAGGAAGTCCACCTTGTCAGTAGAGAGTCTCCAAGGGAGTGAACTGAGAGAGAGCGCGTGTCTCTCACCTCCAAGGAGGAATTACTATTCGATAGCAGTGAACCCAGTTTGGTTTTGAGGGTGTAGTATCCTGAATCCAAAGGCTTTATATACCGGTTTGATTTAGAAATAACACTGTTTGCATTGCATACAAGGGAAAGTCCAAAAGGATTGTTTCTAGAGTTCCAGTTCATCCGTGAGCAGGTTTACTGCCATTGTAAGATTTAAGACACAAGAAAGTGTGCTTTTGACCCATGAAAAAAAATGTGAAATATGTTATGCAAAAAAAAGTTTAAAAGTTTAAATATTTAAATTGTGAACATTTAAAAGTGATTGTGAATCCTTAGCACACAGTGGGCAAAATAATTTGTTTCTAGAGAATGCTTATTTATCTTTTAAAGTAAGTGCTGTTTTACTGAATTCTTGCCATTCAAAATTCATTCTAGATTGACTTTTCAGAAATCTACTGATAAATATAGGCCTGGCACCAATATGGGTATAGTTGTAAACCCAATCCAGGGACCTCATCTTGAAAGTATGGAAAGACATGGAAAGAAGTTGGACAGGATACACAGGGAGGACAAAGCCAGGCCCTTAATTCAGGTCCTTTGCTGCTGGACACACAGGCAGATGCTGAGAGGCATTTTCTGATATGTGAGCTTGTGAGGGTTCCTTAATTTGTGACTTTAAGATTTTAGGACATTAAGCCAGGTTTTCCAACATTAAAACACAAGCAAATGGAACACAAAGGAGACAAGAACATGGCCAGCCCTTTCTTCTCTCACTTCTAAACAAACCCCGAGGTTTCCGGAAGCATTAGGAGAGAAAGGGAAAGTGGCATTGGTTACACACTCTCACTATAGAGCCTTAGCCCCAACCCCCAGACCCCAAAGCAACTGTGATGCTGACGCATTGTGACCTAGAGAACAGGGTAGACCTGCCCCTGTGAGCTTCCAAGGCTGCAACTCTTTACAAGAGTTGAAAGCCCATGTTTCTCCTGCAGAGCGACGGTGGTTGTGAAATGCTTACTTTGTGAAAGGTAGCCCAACGCATAACCACGATGGCAACTAAAAATCTCCAGTGTTTCTTTTTTTTTCTGTGTGACTTCCTACTAGGTGGTAGTTTTCCCATCTGTCAAATGGGAATAATCACAGTACTTTCTTCCCAGAGGGAATGCATATGAATGCACCATGTAATGAATGGCAGTTTTCATTATGAAAAATGTCCACACAGGAAAAAATAAAATAAACACACATTGCTCCTAGAGAGTAGAGAAAAACTCCCGCTGGAGAAAGAGAGCCGTGAAAACACCTTAATTTGCAGCAGGACAGCTTGTGAGAGGCACAGGGAGAGCTGCCCGGGACTGTGCGCATTCGCCATCTCGTCGAGACACGGCATTATAGAGCACGCCCAAGTAACGCGTTTCCCAAACCTTTCCCAGGGACAAACCAGCACAGCAGATTTCAGGGTGAGAGCACTGAATGGTACCAAAAGTGGAGGGTCTTTGATGCTCAAAGTAAAACATGTTAACAATTTCTTGTCTTTTGCCTTCCCAGTGAATTCTCTGTACGTTCTTCATGCTAGGTTAGTAGAACATTTGCAAGACACAGGGCCAGGCACGCATATTAATTGAAGAGGATTACAGTAATAATTAATTACATGCATACCTTTGCATACACATACATACATATGCATATTATGAAACTTTAAACTGTCATCAACAATTTAGCTTGTGGACTGATCCCTGCTCCAATTTAAGGTGAGAAGCAACAAAGGTAGAAATTGCCCTTTAATTTGATTTGATGTGTGCAATTTAGTTGGCTGAAAAAAAACTCTGCAAGTATCATGGACATAGGCATAAAGGTAGGCTAGAAAATCAATTCAGGTACTGTGATTGATATAGAGTTCACCTACATTGGCCCAATAGCCTTCTCTCAAAGGGCTTTACAAAATTAGTATCAGGGGTCATCAAAGACAATATTAATGGAAGAGCTTTATGACACAGGGGTTGATGATCCATAAGACTCTACCATAAATTTAAAAAGAGGTTTTAAAACAGAGCCAAAAGTAAAAAACCAAACCAAACCCAAACCAACAACATAGATCCAAGAATGGGTTTGGGGCTTGCACTAAATCCTAGCTCCAATGGAAGAACAATTAGTTCTTACATCATGGCCCTGCTTGGAAGGGAACACAGAAGATATGGGTGCTATAGCAATGTTTGGTGAAGCAATTAGATGGGGCCTGGCTATCAGATAAAATAGTATCTGGGGGCTTAAGGCTTATTTTCAAACAAGCAGTCATCTAAGTGAAAGGTCAACTAAGTCCACATGGAAGAAGCACACCAACATCATTGACCAAAGGATTACAAATCACATCATCTGAAGCCAAGGAGGGATTTAGGACCAGAGCCTAAATTGTGAGAATCTGGTTTGCAGAAGGCTCTGGATGAGAGCATGTGTGGGATCTACATAGGAAACAAGCTCTTGGGATTTCCTTCCATCTATAACAGAGGGATAGGAGGGAAAGGGTTATAGAGTGCATTGGAGAGATGACTACAGAAGATCAAAACTAAAAACCCTGATCTGAGGGGTTGAAACCTTGTCAGTTGATCCTTCCCTCTGAGGTACATTAGGCCTGATCTGGTTTTCAACATTTTCTGGGTTTTTAAAAATTTGTTTGTTCATATTGGGGTTTATCTCAGATGTGTGATGTCACTGGGGGTCAACCTCTTGAATTTTTGTTATGTATGTTTCTGTTTTTTGATATATGAACCCCATGATTGATGACCCTATAGGGATAGCAAGTAGAATAAGGGTTTCGGGGTGGGGAGGTGTATAGGGGTGGTGGCTGTGGGGTGGGTGGGTAAAAGGGAGCTGATGTCAAACTCAGGCAGGAGAAGAATGTTTTGAAACTGATTGTGTTAGCAATTATACAATATTGCGTGATGTGATTGAACTAGGAGATGGCTTGATCTCTATAT
>NW_022111368.1:10241675-10243014 GCF_000313985.2 Echinops telfairi
GCATGAATTCACTAATATTATCCCTTATCATAACAGCCTTTACTTTCATGAATAATTATTAATGAATTGCCTGTCGGGAGCCCTTGTGGGGCCGTGGTTAAGCACTGGACAGCTCACTAGAGGGTCTGTGATTCAGATCGTCAGCCATTCTGTGGGAGAAAGATGCAGCAGTCTGCTTCTGCAAAGAGTGGCAGGAGAAGAGATGCAAACCCGATGCGCAGTTCTACTCTGTCCTGCAGGCTTGCTATGAACCCTGATCAACTGGACCACAGCGAACTAATGAATGAACTCAACAAGTATTTATTGAGTGTCTGACCGATTCTAGAGTTAGAAAGCAGAGTCCCATTTCTATGTATAGAGATATGTCTGTATCTACAAAGTAAGACTGCTAAATGAGGCCAAGTGTGGGAGCACTCATGGCAAGGAGGGACTTTGGAATACACCCGTCACATCTGCCAGAGAAAGGGTAGACATTCTGCTTCCGTAAAGACTGCAGCCAAGAAAACCCCGCGGAGCAGTTGAACTGTCACAGGGAGCTGCTATGAGTCAGAATTGACTCACTCGCCAATCGTATTTATAGATTTATCCATAAGCCTTACTGGCTCAATGAAATGTTCATTATTCTCTCTCCTCTTAATATCACTCTTGGCATATTATTTTTCCTGGAAGAGTTGTACCAGCAAAGCAATGTTGTTTCTTTACTCCAAATGAACAAGGCATTAATTTTAAAGGGGACTACAGGTTGGGATAGTATTTACCCATCATTTGCTGCTAGTTTACTTTAGGCAGAATGTATCTGACGGGCTGAGAAATGGTCCTGCCCTTTGCTATGCTGAAGGAACAGTATCATGGGCAGAACGAGCTTACTTCATGACTAGCACCTCACGTAGAGCAAATATTCCATAGGATGGACAGTTTCTTCCAAAATGTCCACCCTTAAAATTATTCTTGCTTATTAAATTCTTGTTCTCTGTGAGCATCCCAGATAATAGTTCAATTGAAGAAGCCATCGAAGCGCTAAGGTTGAGCAGAGCCCATACTGATGCTTGTTTTGGGTGTCCTTTGGGTGTCACTATCTGACAGGTAGTGATCCCGCGGCATCTTCGAGACCGTGATCTGCACAGTCCTATCTCTCAGAGCCACTAGGGGGTGGGGGTGAGGGTTTAAATATCGGCCTTTTTTGGTTACCAGCTGAGTGCTTAACCTGAGTGCTACCAAGACTCCAAGAGGCTATATTTTCATTCCATTTTTGGCTAACTTTTTGAAGCCTCCTGGTTGTTCACTGGGCTGCAATCTACCAGGTCGCAGTTTGATGGGGAAGTGGGGGGAAGGGAAGAGG
>NW_022111368.1:10244894-10265542 GCF_000313985.2 Echinops telfairi
GTCAGTGCCTCAGAAGCACTGCATCAATACACCTCAGCAACTGCCTCCCGAGAGAGGTATATGATTCAAACCTTCCTCTCATGGATCAGGAAGCAGACCTGGCTGGTTCACATAACCTGCCCGTTGCATTACTGGAGGGCTGCAGCGAAACCCCAGCTCTTCCTCCGGAACCCATGCTCTTAATCTCAGCAGAAGACCCAGTCTCCGCCTCCTTTGCCTAATGCCAGTTGTTTACTTGCCCTTCCTTCACATTGGCGGCTGACTGTATCTTGGGGTCCAGTTGGAAGTAAGATAAATTTACCCTAATTATTGAAGGTTGTGAATTCAATGGTTTTCATTTTTTAGATCCCAACAACCTTCTACAGCCTTAAAGGCTCGACAACCTGATTTGTTTGGCCCTTGGGATTTTCCAGTAACAGATTTTGGGAGCCTTTAAAACTTCTTTTTCATAAATTTTTATGGTACTATCTTTTGAGCTATGTGGTAGTCATCTAATCTGGTGTCAATTTAAGGATTAAGAGTGTAGGGGTGGACTCTAGGCTATCAATCTGGAGATAGCCAATGAGACTTCTGTGTGGGCATGGCCTTCTGAGAATTCTGGGAAATCTGGTACTTCCTCTTTGGAGGCGGAAGACACTTCACTCTCTGCTACTCCCTGGGAGACATTGTAGAACGACAAGCCACATGGATGCAAGCAGACCTCGGAAGCCAGAGAAGCCACAGAGAGACCCCTGTCAGCACTGAGATGTTTCAAATGACACTGGATCCAAAGACTTTCTACCCACTGACCTGTGATCTTCTGCATTCAGTGTTATTGCATGTGTTTCATGAGTCTGAAGAGGACTTTATAAACTGGTATCTGACATATGGGCTAATATAGAACTTATGGACTTGATCGGGACTGGGCTGGGATGTTTTCTCAATGTTCAATTGCTCTTGTATATAAATCTCTTTCTTATACACATATGTGTGTCCATGGATTTGTTTCTCTAGTCTATCCAGATTAAACAAACTACTTCTGTCATTCTGGGAAGTGATGCAGAAAGAGGGTTCATACTTGTACGGCTGCCTTACTATCACCGTGATGAATGCTTTATTATTGTTGTTATTAATTTACAAAGAAGGCACTGCATAAGAACATGTTAACCTCTAGTTGGAAACCTTAAAAACAGCTGTTTTATTTAGCTTTAATCACCTACTGTGTCCACCAACACACCCCCATGGCTGGCAAGTCTTTAAGAATGAAAGAAACGGTCTGAATGTACACTTAGATATTTAGCTGACTTTTAAGAATAAGAGAAAAATAATTCTGAAGAACTTGGTTTACTATGCAGTGGTTACAATAACCAGAAGGGATGAAGCATTTCTTTCTGCAAGTGAGTCACTGCGACTATTCAGCTATGTCTCTCTGGGAAGGGACTGTCAGCCTCATGAGTGTTATGCTGGGTGTGGAAAGGTAACGTGAGGATGGGAGCCAGCCCCATTTTCACTAAGAGGAGGAACTCAAAACTCACTGCTGTCAAACCAAGGCTGTCTCATAGTGACCCATAGCAGGGGAAAGCAGGGGGAAGATTTCCTGTAGAAGGAACAGTGTGAGCAAAGAAATTGAGTCTGGGAAGGTGGCTGGGCATGGAAAGTAAGCTGGTGGGGGAAGCCAGGTCCCTAGGACATGTCCTAGGATCAGGATAGAGAGTTCCAGGGTAATAGCTTTACTCGGAAATAGAGCCACAGAAAGTTACAAGGCATTATAGATGATGACCAGGCCCAACTGCTTGGAGAGCAACTTTGACAGTGGTAGAAAGAAGTGATTGGTAAAATGAGAGAGGAGTTAGGAGTTAGACTCTAGGAAGTCTCTGACCAACAAAATGAAACCAAAGGAGTTGACCTAGCAGGTGCTTGGCGTGGAAGATAAACAGAAGCAGCCCAGAATGATTCTGAGGATTCTAAGAAGAGAATTGGAAATAAGATTCACTAAAAGATTTAGTGGCAATGGAAGGAAGATAATTTTTTAATTAAATGATGACACGGTGCTAATTCTATTTCCCTCAAAATGGAATTGAAACAGCACCGCATTGTTCTATTTTCTTAGCAGAACTTGTTCTTTGGAGCTAACACTTTAAGTTAAATAAAACCAAGAAAAAGTTTTGAGTTCCCCTTTTGCTGTGGTCTGAAAGTGGATATATTTTTCCAAGGTGACCCCAGAGATCCGTCAGCGAAAGCCACATCCAGGCTGCATTCTCCTGTTTGGACACATGGAGACCCTTCCAATTTCTCAACCTGGAGCAACCTCTGTTGTAGACTTTGTCAGAACATCTTGAGTTAAAGTTCCTCTTGGACCACTTCCCAGAGGACTGGGCAACGAGGAGACCACACAGAAAGAATGTGTTGGACCTAATTATACCACACTGCCCAAAAGAAGCTGCTCAGCACACAGTGTTGCTGAAGGGTGAAGGGAATGGGGCAAAAGATGGCACCAAGCCCCAAGAGCGTACCCTCAAATCTGCAACTTGAACTTATGAAAACCCCAGTGATCGCTGATTCCGTTACATAAGAGCGTACCGAACTACTTGCTAGTTTGCAGCGCGGCTTTATTTGGATTGCCTCTCAGTGGGGGTTATTTCAGGTCAGTGGTGGCCAGGGTATTTCAGCCTGAATGGATGGTGGTAAACAGTGTGTCCTTGTACAGACAGATGTACAAGGGCAGCCCAAAGAGTGGGTGGGGGTTGGGAATTCAGAGCAGCCAAGAACCCAACTGTCTGCAATTCAGAGGCAAGACTAGCAATCAGATGTTTGCCCAGGTCAGCGCCCCTTTTTCTGTCTTGAGGAGTGTCTTGCCACTACATTAGGATCAGCCTTCAAGTGAAGGGTGATTACAACAAACCCTTTTGGGAGCACACAACCCCCTGAAATCATGGTAAAACGAGATGCAAAGCGAGCAATTAACCAAGAAAAAATATCCAAGGAGCTACCGGGAAAATCGTTAAAACACAGAAAAACAAGCAGGATAATTACACAAAATGCATCCACCAGTTCGGAGGAAAAGAGAGGCTTAGAATTGATGGTAACAGCTGGATTTCACCCTTCTATTACAGCAATCGGATGTGTCGGGGGAATATATTTTCTTTAAAATGGAAATATATATTTCAGTCTTTTGGGGGAGGTACGTCTAATATCGTTGTGATGCTACAAGTGTTGGAAGTCTCCTCACTGCCTCGTGGTCAAGATGTGGGATGACATAAGGAGGTTTTACAATACTGCCTATCTCCTGGTTAGTTGCCATCAAGTCAGCGCCAACACAAGGTGACCTTGTGCACCACAGACTGAAGCACGGCCCAAGGGTACCATCTTCATGATCATTGTGATGTTTGGGACGATTATGACAACTATCGTGCATTTTGAGTGCTCTCCAATCTACAGGGCTCGTCTTTCAACACTATACCCAGCCGTAGAAAAGAGATTCCCAATCCTTCCCCCCGAATCTTAGTCTGCACATTTTGCTGAAGCCAGTGATCCTGCTGCCATTTGAAATACTGGTGGCCCAAGTATTTCACCATAGCAGAAGCCACCACAGTGTGAAACACTTATTTCTTGGACCGATATTCTAGGATTTCTGTAATTGGGAGGAAAGTTCTTCCTATAAAGATGGATGCCAAAGCAATGGCAGAACGACGTGTTCAAGAATAATTTCTCTTTTCCCCCCCTGCGATGTTTCTAAACTATGTTTTCAACCCATTTTAATCCAGAAATAACCTCAGCATTGCTGGCTTCAAATGGACCTTATCTGAAAGTAGAGAATACCAGAAAGATGTCTGCCTACGTTTTCTTGACGATGCATAAGCATTAGACTACGTGGGTCCTAAAAAGCTATGGATAACATTGAGAAGAATGGAAATCGCAGAACATATAATCATGCTCATGTGTAACCTGTATATAGACCAAGAGGCAGGAGTTCAAAGAGATCCAAACAACGGGGTCTTGCATGATTTTAAATCAAGAAAGATGTGCATCCGAGTTGTATCTTTCACCGTCATTTCACATCTGTGTGCTTAGCAAATATCCCAAGAAGCTGACCATCAGGAACGGAGGAAGGCTCCTGAACAGCTTGCTATATGTGGATGACACAGCCTTGCTTGCTGAAAGTAAAGGGGACTTGAATTACTTACTGATGAAACGCTAACCACTACAGCCTTCTGCGTTATACCCAATGTAAAGAAAATTAAAATCCTCACAGCTAGATCAATAAACAGCATCATGATAAATGGAGAAAATACTTCAGTGGTCAAGGATTTCATTTTGTTGACTCCACAATCGGTGCTCCTGGAAGCAGCAGTCAAGAAATAAAACAACAGATGGCCCTGGGCATATCTGCGGCAAGAAACCTCCTTACAGTGTAAAGGACAAAGATGTCACTTTGAAGTCTAAAGTGCTCTTAACACAAGCCATGGTATTTTCAGTCACCTCATATTCATATGAAATCTGGACAATGAATCAGAAAGATCATAGAATAATTTATATGCTTCAACGATGATGTAGGCAAAGAATATTGAATATATAATAGGCCCCAAGAAGAATTTGCAAATATGTCTGATGGAAGAAGTACAGCCGCAATTCTCCTTAGAAGATAAGAGAGGATGGAGAGACTTTGTCTCATGCTTTGGACATCTTCTCAGGAGGAACCAGTCCCTGGAATAGGATATTAGCTTGGTGAAGCAGAGAATTAGTAAAAATGAGGAAGTCTCTCAATGAAAGGAATTGACCCAGTGATCCCAACAATGGGAGATTGTGAGGTTGGTGCAGGAAGGGGCGGAGTTTCCTCTCATACATAGAGTTGCCCACGAATTGAAACCACCCCAACAGCAATCTCCAGCATATTCAGGCGAGTACAAGTGGAAAATATGCACAGATAGACACTAAGAAGCTTCAAACAAGGGAAGATAACAATGTTGAAGGTGAAGAACTGATCAGAAGGAAGGAATGAGAAGATGGAATGGCTTCTAAACTTTAACAGGCATTACTCTCTACGGTTGTCAAATACGGCCTTGTCATTTGGCTCCAATACTATAAAAGTGTCCTCGAATGGTCCAAGCTGAGTGCTGCAGATCCATATACATATCAAAGTTCTGAGCAACAATTAGTGAACACATTTGTGTCTTAGGAAAGGTAAAGATGTGGCAGGAAATAGTAAATAGAACTCCAGGGTAGCAGCAGAAAGGAGCCCTGGTGGTTGAGCTGTTAAGTGCTGGGCTGCCAACGGAAAGATGCGTGGTTCCGACCCATCCAGTGCTCACACCGTGGGAAGAAGAAGGAGCAGCCAGCTTCTCTCAAGAGAAGGTCTTGGGAACCCTGGGAGACAGTGCTGCTCTTTCCAGTAGGGTTGCTACAACTTGGAATGGATGTGATGGCAACTAGAACTAATGGGAGTTTACAGAAAATTTTCCCACCGCAGAGATCTATACCTTGAGTTGGCCATATTGCTCAATTCTTGTTTAATATGGACCAGGATTTTCAGATCTACCATTCCATTAAGTTCTGAGCAATTGTCCTCACTCAACAGCATGAATTTGGGCTCCATTGTGATTAAATATGCAAACTGTATTAGCCAGAGAGAAGGACTCATGATTTTAAGCATGAGCTGTTTTCAAAAAGCAGAAAGCATGTGAGATAGGACATCCTCACTGATAAATGCAATAAAAATGGAATGCTGTTTTCTTAAATGCAATCCAAGTGATACATTAGTGTAAGTGTAAGATGGTGGGGTGGGGCTGGGGGCCATAAAAAAATGGGAAAGGGAGACAGGGTTAGCCCAAGCAATATAGAGACTGATTTTTAAAGTTCAGACACACACACACACACACACACACACACAATCCAACAAAGTACTCTTTATTGTTGATTTTACCTTTCCTGGGAACTAAATATTATTGGGCTAATGTAGCTCTGGTTTTGGAATATTGGAGTTTCTTTCGCATTTCTCTAGTTTTAGGGCTCCATCACCTATTTGTCAGTAGGTTAAAGCAGACGCAGAGCAGATGAGAACTATGGCTCCACCTGATTTTCATAAGAAGTTCCTCTTATTTTCTTCACACGGGTCTCCTTTGAACTAATGCAGAGAATATCAATCAGCCAGTGAAAATGTCCACAAATGCTCTGCTGCTCCAGTTCTTATTAAAGGTTGGTTATAAACTTAAAAAAAAATAGGTTGGTTATGAGTGATGATGATGATGATGTGTGTGTTGGGATGGAGCTTTCCTGAAGGATATATCATCCATTTGTTCCCCCTCAGCATGGCTTCCCTCTTGATCCTTGGATAAAGCTATGCCATTGGAGGCCACAATTTAAGGAGCCCTGGTCCTGTAGTGGTTATGAGTTGGACTGTGATCCTTATGGTTGGCAGTTCAAAATCACCAGCACCTTTGCAAGAGAAAGACTGGGCTGCTCCCATGAACAGTTACAGTCCTGGAAACTCACAGGGGCTCACTGTGAGTCAGCATCGCCTCGGCGGCAGTGAGGTTTTGTTTTATCTTTTTTTTTTTTGTATTCGACTACATAATATTGAGGGTTTTTATAGAACAGATCTCCTAAATGTTACCTTTGCATTTTCCATTGGACTGAAATAAGAGATATTATGAGGAACATTACTGAATTCTCTATAGTAGCGATGAGAGGTTTGGTTGGAGCCATAAACTCTCATGAGTCTCTCAGGGCCTCCAAGAGAAATGTCTACTAGATGGGGGTCTCACAAAAGAGTGACTCTTCTCTTGAACTGGACATTTTCACCTCAGGTTCCACCAGAGAATGGGTCCCGGATATTCAAAACTATATATTGCTATCAGTTTCAGGGCTGAGAGGGATCTGGGGACTTTGGGCCCACCACCAAAGGCCTTTGGCCTCCAGACTTATCTGTATTTGTCTATGTGATGTACAAGGATTATCACTTTCTATGTGCATGCCGCAGAAAAGGTTGGGAAATACTGTCTGAAATTGCTCTATTTCCATTTTGTGAATAGTTTTTGCATTGGTTCTTGGAGGCTGAAATTTGAAGCACTCCCTAACTCACATGCATTTTTATATATGTCCCTGCATTTAAAACCCTTTCAGATACAAGGTCTAGGACAATAAGAAAAAACCACACCCCCTAACCAATTAAAAAGTGGGCAAGGGATATAAACAGATTGTTCACCAAAAATACATCCAAATGGCTAACAAATAAATGAAAACGTGCTCAGGCTCATTAGCCATCCAAGAGATGCTAATCAAAGAAACCATGAGGTATTACGTTACACTGACAATGACAACGCAACAAAAGCAGCACACAATACATTCTGGAAAGAGTTAGGAGAGAGGGGAGCCTTCATATGCTGCTGGGTGTTAGGAATCTGTATATATATGTACAGCCATTGTGGTAAGCTACATGGTTCACCTAAAACAACTAGAAATAGAAATCCCCGTGATTCAGCAATTTCTGCACTGGGTAGACCCCAAGAAGTAAGAACCGTACTAAGAACAGACACCTGCACGCCCATCATAACAAGAAGTTAGAAATAGGCCAAATGCCCATCAGTAGAAGAGTGGCTAGGAAACTTCAGTACATACATAAAACGACTACTATGCATTACTAGAAATCAGTGATGAAACCATGAAGCGCCTCCTGACACCAACAGGCCTGGAGAACATTCTGAGTGATATTGTTGTTCTTAGGTGCCAAAGAGTTGGTTGTGACCCACAGTGACCTTATGCACAACAGCGCATGCCCGGTCTTGTGTCATCCTTACAGTTGTTCCTATGCTTGAACCCGTTGTGGCAACTACTGTGCCAATCCATCTCGATAAGGGTCTTCCTCTTTTTCATTGCCCTTCTACTTTATCAGACAGGATGTCCTTCCCTAAGGACTGGTGTCTCCTGACAGCATGCCCAAAGTAAATGAGAAGGCCCCACTGTCCTTGCCTCTAAAGAGCACTCTGGACAACCAGTGGCGGTGAGGGATGGTAGTCAATCACAAAATGACAAACATTGGATGAGTAAGTACTGGAAGGATGAAAACCAAGACAAAGACGTGCATACCAAGGGGAACTGACTTTGAAGGTTACCAAGACAGGGAGGACAGGGAAGGAAGATGAATCAGCAGACGACAGCGTTGACAAGTGTTGATTTGGGTGAAAGGGAGGATGGAGGTCCACAAGAGGTAGAAAGGAAATCAGGGGAGGAAAGGTGGAGTAGAACACTGGAGAGGGGGAGGAGGTGGTCCAAGAGTGGTCTGAACTGTTGCACACAGAGTTCGTGGTCTGCAATGTAAACCACCCCACCTAATTCACAACAAAAATTCTTTTTTTAATGCCCATCAGGAGGCCTTCGGATCAGGACATACATTCTCCAGAACAGACTAGTCTCTTTGAAGTTGAACATGTATATAGATCAATCTCTTACTACAGGATTGGAGGAAGGCTAATTAACAGCCCGCAACACGAAGATCACACAACCTTGCTCCCCCAAAGAGGATTTGAACCTCTTGCTGATTAGGATCAAGGATTATAGCCTTTAGTATGGATTACAACTCAATCTAAAGAACACCAAAATCCTCACAACTGGACCAATAGGGAATATCATGATAAATGGAGAAAAGTTTGAAGTTGTGAAGGGTTTTGTTTGGTTTGGACCAGCATGGAAGCAGCAGCCAAGAGATCGCAAGACATGTTGCATTCGGTAAATAAGACCTGCTGCACAAGACCCCTGTAGAGTATTGAAAAGCGAGGATGTTCTTTTGAGGACTAAGGTGCCCCTAACCTAAGCCATGGCATAGTCAGCTGCTTCGTATGCATGTGAAAGTCGAACATTGAATGAAGAAGACGGACCAAGAATTGATGCATTTGAATTGTGGTGCTGGAGAACAATATTGAAGGTTTCGTGGACTGCTACGTGGATAAACCGATCTGTCTTGAGGAAGTATGGCCAGAGTACTCCTTAAAGACAAGGATGATGAGACTTCCTCTTCCATGCTTTGGACATGTTCTCAGGAGGGACCAGTCCCTGGAGAAGCGCACCGTGCTTGGTCCAATGGAGGGCAGGGAAGAAGAGGCAGGTCCTCAATGAGATGCACTGACACAGTGGATGCAAAGTGGGTTCAGGCGTAGGACAGTGGTGAGGATGATGCGGGAGTGTATAGTGTTTCATTCTGTTGGGCAGAGGGTTGCTATGGGTCGGCACTGACTCAATGGCACCTAACAGAAACACGCACAGGTGTGGGCACGTCTGATTAAATGTGCACCTTAAAACAAAAGGAAAGATAGGAGGTATAGACTCTTGAGTCAATGACTGAATGAATAAAAAAATAAGCTAGAAGTAAGCCTCAGAGGAAAATGAGCACAGACGATTTGACACAGGCTGCTTGCCCCCAAATCCAGCCCAACTGGACCTCTTCTGAAATTCTCCCCACTTCTTGGGATTTTCTTAGAAGGGAAGCCTCCGCATTCGGTGAATTGTATTTATACACAGGGAAATCATGTCCTATCGGTGATTATGACAACCATATCTATCTAACTTTATCGTATTTTTATATCATTAATTCCCTCAATCAATGTTCACTAGACACCTACTATGGACTAGACCCTGAGCTAGCCTGGAACATGAAGTGAGAAATAAATAATAATCATAAGGATGCTGTCTTAGCCATTTATTTGCTAAATCCCCTATAGAGAGAAAGGCTATTCAGAATTTTTAGAATGAGCAGGAATTAACATTTGCAATGAATTGAATGTGGGAGCAAATCGACTCTGTAAGTAAATCCTTCCCATAAGTCCTTTTAATTTTTATTGGATTATAAATAACTTCCTGGGCCGACAGCCAAAGGAAGGCTGCTTCAACAGAGAAAACTGCACAATCCACATGATGAACTCGCTCTGGCTGAAACTTTCTTCTTTCATACATAAGTCTTCCTTCTAACCGATAATTGTAACATTTGCATGTAGATATTAAATCTAGTCATAAGAACTAAAAAGTACAGCCTTAGGATAATATGGATAATAATCAATAGGGAAAGGAAATAGGAATGAGTGGTTAAAATCTACTTAATCACATATTTAACATTAGGACTATTCTTACATTTCCTATCTAATTTCCCCACATAAACCCAATTTGTAACATTTCTTCCTCGACTGCAAGATGAAGATTTCTTTGGAGAAAGCAAGAGAGGAGGAAAGGAATGAGTGAGGGGCACCGGGCAGAGTGCTGACGCAAGGAGTCCAGAATAGGTTGCTTCTGGCAGAGGGAACGACAGGCAAATGGAAGTGAACCCAGACCTGACCGTACTCTCGGCTCCATGACAGAGTGATGGGAAACGTCAAGTTCAGTATTGTTGAACTTGGAAGGAGAAGCAGGGGTTGGGCAACAGGAAGCGGAGCTTGCGGCCTGTAGGTGGTATTAATTGATGGCTGTCGAAGTTGCTCGGCCATGAGTCTCAGCCTTTATGATGGACAGCTGAGTATCTACACAAAACGTATCATAGCAAGTGAGTTAATTTATCTATCGTATCTTCCCTAAAGCCGTAGTTCCAAGTGGCGAGGGGCCCCACTTCACGTGATTTTAAAACATTGCAATGCCCCACGGTCGTAAATCATAAAACATATTAGCAGTATCACACATTTCTTTCTCCCTGTAGGAACTTTGGTGGCCTAGTTGCATGCCGGGCTGGGATCCAAAAGGCCAACAATTGGAAACCACCAGCCGCTCGGGCGAGTGAAAGATGGGGTTTTCTACTCCCGTAAAGAGGTAACAGAGTCCGACACTCACAGGGCCAGTTCTAGCCTGTCCTATAATGTCACTCTCAGTCTGCAGTGAGGTGGTGTTTTGTTGTTCTTTTCCATTGAGTTGATGCTGACCCATAGGTAGCACTTTCCCTGTGAGTTTCCCAACTGTACCTTCTTATAGGCATGGAAAATGGTCTTTCTCCTCTGAAGCAGGTGGTCTTGAACTGCTGATCCTGCAATAGCAGTCCAACATGTAACCACTATGTGTATTAGAAGACTTTATTCAAGCACTTTACATGCCTGAAGTCATTTCATTTTTTGACAGTCCTATGAAACCGTTTCTAGCTAAAGATATTGAAACACAGTGCCGCTTACAAACTTGCCTGAGGTCACACGCAGCGAGAGGCAGCGCTCTGCCTGTGAAAACTCTGTTGCATTGTGGATAGAAGTTATTAGAACCCCATTGCAGAGACGTTCTGGGCTCAGGGTTTAGAACGTGGTCTTTAGAGTCACATGGAATTTGATTATGTTACCTCCTCTCACTATGGTCAGATAATGAGTAGATCTCAGTCCTTTGTTTAATAAAAGAGAAAGGGCGGATGGTGAGAAGGAAGGAAGGGAAAGAAGGAAAGAGGGTGGCGTGGAGAAAGAGGGAGGAAGGAGGAAATGAAATAGAGAAAGTGAGACAGTAGCGATAACCATATTGCTTCCATCAGTGAGTTCAATCGGCTCTTCACCAGAGTGGCAGTTGAGAACATATTTATGATAAGGGACAGTGGGGCAGTATCCTTCACCCACATCAGAACCCGAAGAGGTGTCTCTCCACGGTGAGAGCTTATCAAATATTTTTCATCGCCAAGTATTATGTGTGATTATCTGACTGTTTATCTCTTTATCTGATCTGCAAGTATTATGAGGTCAAGCTGTGTAGGAGGTTTTGTTCACAACTGTCTCCCTCGCTCAATGATAGTGCGCTAGGACAAATGCTTTGGCCCAAAGGGAGCACTCCTGTTGGAAAAGCAGCTCTACAGAGTGCTTGCAAAGGTTGAACAAACACACGGCCGTTCCACAGACTAACCAGGGCTCATTCTGTTATTTATTTCGTGTTCTAAGTGCTAAAAACTGTTTTAGGCGAAAGATTAGGCAGTGAGTTGTGTTCACGTTGAACACATTTTACACAACTCTTTCCGTGACGTTGTTTACGACTTTCACCACGCATCAGGTTCTCATTATTTCCATTCTGTTTGTTCCGTTTTTTGTTATTTTCTTCCTTCTCATCTTTCATTGTGTGTCAACGTTGACCATTTGGTCTCACGTAGTTGCTTGTTAAGGGGAACATAGTATTCACAAGTCATATTGTTCATTTTATAAGCCAAACGATTACTTCGCTACATGGTGAACTTAGGAGTGGCTTCAGTTCTAGTTTCAAAGGCTATCTGAGGGCTGTACGCTAGAGGCTTCCGCTCGTCTCTATTGGTCCAGGAGTCTTTATTTGAAATTTGCTCTGCATTTGTCCTCCCACTCTGTGCAGGACTTCGAAGGTGTCAAGTCTTCTGCTCTCAGACGAGAAGAGGCCGTGGTTCATGTGGCTTGTGGTCCCATAGACTAGTTTCTTCTTTGAGCCTTTGACTTCCTTCATTCTTTTGTGCTCTAGAAAATATAAGAGAATACTACTTGTATTACCAAGGGCTTTGTTGACTATGAGGCACATGGATTTGGTCAAATAATCAACACGCAACCAAAGCAACAGCAGGAAAGGTCCATGCACCTGAAGTCGATCGTGGATGTCTTTCCACTCGCCCCCCCCATCGGCTGCCTTACACTTTACCCTTGACCTTCTCCCGTTGCTTCTTTCTGCCTCCTCTCTCAGGCGTCACTGGGTTCAAATGTATAGCCCATGGCCTCTAAAAAGTGGCACATGACTGTCCACGCACACACAAGTATTCAGATATGTCTTCCTATACATATATATGTTACATCGCATTCACATTCGTTGTCATCATTGTTGTTGCAAATCTGCCTATGTAATATTGTTTACCAAACTGTCCTTCATTCTTGTGTCTTTTTCAGTGTCTTCATTTGGCTTGGTCGTATTGTACACAATCCATCCATCTTGGGTAATGCCTTTCCCATCACCAAAAACAACAAGTGTTAATGATAGAAAAAGAGATTCCCCCTTCTTCATCCTTCCATCCCTAGTCGCGATCAATGAACATGACTTCCTGTATCTATAGCTAGTCTTGACTTTTTTTATGAAAGTGAGATTATACAATATTTGTCCTTTTATGATTGCCTGATTCCACTCAGCGTAATGTTATCCAGAGAGAAAGCCGGAGCTTTCTAGTCCCATAAAGAGCCTCAAAAAGCCACAGGGGCAGTTCAACCCTTGCCAATAAGTTGGCAAATATTAGTCTCTATTTTTCCAGAGCCAAAAAAGGAAAGGAATGATGATATGAGGAGATATCTAGAATTAATAGGTTTAATTGGTGCTTTTTTAATTGGCTTCCATATTTTGAAAAAAGATATCGCTAATTATGTCTTGACTGTGGAATATTTATTACTTGCCCCTCTTCTTCATCAATTTTTATTCCCTTTCTCAATCTTAAGTAGTGTGTATACTTGTTCTTGCAAACTGATCCTGTTAAGATGGGCCACTGTGTTTCCCCACACAGGGAGGCAAGGTGTTCGGTACGTAACTTTTGGACACTAAACAAAAACACTGGTTTTAAGTTAATTATCACATGAGGAGAACTAAATAGAACAAAAAGAACATTTTAAAATCATGTAAGAGAATAAAAATAGACAGTTTGTTTAGAATTTCAAGAGCAGTCATTTTAGCAAAGTGGCAGTAGGTTTTGTGGCTAAGTTAAGGGAAATGGGTGTGGGAACCTGTGAATTCTAAATACTGTATATGTAACTCAGTCCCATAATCAGGCTCTTGTTGTCTTATTGTCATTAGAATGGTGCATCTTATGGTGCATCTTATTGTATTCGAACACACAGTACACACACCCATTTGCCCAAATAAAGCCACAAAACCTCAGCTACTCCCAATACTCATTGGACAGCTGGTCCCAAGGTCAGCAGTTCAAAACCGTTCTGTGGCTAACGACTCCCGTAATGTTAGTCTCTGAAACCCACAGGGCCAGCCCTGCTCTGTCCTAGAGGGTTGCTATGAGTTGGAATCAGCTTGATGGCCCTGAATTGTTTCTTTTCTTTTTTCTTAACTCTCACTAGTTATTCCAGTATTTGCAAAATAAACTGTGGGTTGCCATTCACCACAGAATCTTGATATCAGTCTGATGGATAATGACCAGTATTCTATTTAATAAAACAATATATCTGAAGAATATCGGCGCATGAGATAGTTTTATTTCAGTTAGATGGATGTGTATGTATGTATCGAGTGAGGCACGCCATAAATATCTTTTGTATTATTCATTATCATTCAAAATATTTGGAAAATACTGAACTCAGTATTATACCTTGTGCTATATCCTTACATTTTGCCTATATTTATTTGTAGTTTTAATTTTAAATATTAAATTAAAAACTCACTGTCATGGAGCCAATAGTGATTCATAGCAACCTGTAGGACAGAGCAGAATTGCCGCATGTGGGTTTTTGAAACTGTAACTCGTTACGGAAGTAGAGCCTGGTCTTTCTCCAATGAAGCTTGCTGGTGGTTCCAAATGGATGACCTTGTGGTTAATGGCCAATGCAGAACCAGGGCTGCTTAGTTAAAATATACAATGTATATTTAGCATTGATTGGGTTTCTTAGAGTGTCAAAGATTTTTTTTTAAAGAGAGACTAAGATTCATAAAGGAAACCATGAATGCTGGTACAATTTATTATTTATTGTCTACATACATATGTGTTTCAAAGGAGCTTGTCATTTGAGGGAGCATTTCCTTTTGCTGATGTCAAAGGCTAGTTGAGAGCGCCAGGGGATGGGAGACAGGTTAGCCTGGGACTCCACCCAGTCCTGGTGGGGGTAGTCGGAGCAGCAGGAAACGGTAGCTGGCAAACTCTCCAGGGGCTTGATCATATCAGCCGTGTTGGCACGTTCACACTCTCCTCACTCCCCAACAGTTTGTAAAGAATGTTGTTTTCATTGGTAATCCAGGCAGATGGATTTGGACTGCCTGAATATTCTGGAAAACTGTTGCCTGTTGCCTGGGGTGGCACTGTATCTTTCTTAGAGTGTCAGAGAAAAATAGAGGACAATTGGAGATGATCGGTTATTCAGGCAGAAATGAGCCAATGGCCCCTTTGCATCCTCCTGGAGAGGCATGCTGCCTCACCCCAGCGTCTCCCAGGAGGCATCGCGGCAGCTATGCCTTGTCACCTTTCCTCCAGTCAGAAAAAGAAATACTTATTTTTCCAAAGTAGCCAATAAAATCCACCCCCAGCACCGCCCACCCACATTTCATTGCTTTCTTTGCCATGTGGGGGCAAAGGCAGGGGTGGAGGGGGAAATGTGCTTTTTTTAAGAGCACCCATAATTTCTTATCGGTGGTATCGAATTCAATAAGAAGAGGCTAAATGGAGGATTTGAATTTTTTTTTAAAAGGGGGAGGGAAATGCAACCAGAAGAGGGGAGGCTCTTTTTTCCTCTTTCTCCTTCTCAAGCCCAGGCACTGGCGTGTCTTCTAGCCAGTTCCTCTTGTCTTCATTCGAATTTTCCCTCTGCTAAGTGTGATGTCCTCCATCTATGCCGCGTGTGATGGATAACCACTAGGAGAAGAGTAAGTCTTGGGCAGAGACTTCTGGTCTGCACAGGGCTCTTTTGCCCACCAAGAAAGTTAATGACCTTACTTCTGCACACAGGGATGAAGGGAGTGCAGTTTGCTGCCGGACTCAGTACCTGTGGGGGAGGATGGTTTCTAGAACCCCACCCTAGAGACAGCAGCAGTTTCAAACCAACAGGGCCGAATTGTTTAGCAGTCCAATTGGTTACCCAGTGTGTATGGATGGAGTCAGCAGCTGTCTTCTGATCAGACTCGCTTGAGCCAATTATTTAAAAACCAGCAAATAATACCTAGTTGGTATCTTTCGCTGGGGGAGAAAAGAAGAAAAAAGCAACAACAACAACAACAACAAAAGAACCTCAGCATTAATAACAAAAAGCCACCCAGCTCTCAGAGTTAGCAGTAATTTTCACATTATTCCAGACCCATTCATTGTCTGACAGTTTGGTTCTCAAGCCATTTTCCTACTCCTGCTTCAACCCTCCCCAAGGGAACAGGCTGAGCAATTTAACTCTTGTTATACCTGATTAATGGATATGTTTTTCAGCTTTTCTTGAAGCATTTAGTAGCTACCACCCCCTCCCCCCCTCCCCAGACCTATTTAATGTTAGTGGAGAGAGTGCCGAAAGCTTAGCAGGACAAGGCCTGGAAGGAAATAGGAGGCCTAACAACTGCTGGCAAACTTCTAAGTCTGAGACAATCCAATGTAAAAATGAACTGTTGGCGGTAAAGAGGGAAATTCGACAAGACTGCGCTATGGAGTCAAGTGAATCAGGTATTTTCACAAGTTTTGCTGGGAAGAAGGCAGAAGCCAAGCAGATGGCAGATGGAGAAATAGCCAAGGAATGGGGTTGGCGACCAGGAGACACATAGGTGGTGAAGAAAAAGACATCCGAAAAGATGACTATGGCTTACGTTTTAAAGTATAGGACAAACTATTGTATGGAAGGAAGTACACTTGCCTAATAATCAGAGTTCCTGAAGTGGAATGGATTATCCAGGGAGGCAGAATGTTCGTGGGCATCGTCGGACATGCCCAAGCTCAGGAGGGAGGAGCTCTCCGTGGGAGTATGGCAGAGGGGTTTTAAGTATCAGATGAGAAATAATTGAATTATATGGCGGTCCTAGTATGCCTCGTCCTCACTGGCGATTTAAACTGCATACTTGAGGAAGAGGAGGAATGGGTGCACACTTGTAAAAGACCAAGGGTGCCGGGCGCTGTCGAGTTGGTTTTATCTCATAGTGAACACATAGGCCCATACAAATGAAGGCAATGTTGAGCCATCTCCCAATCATTGCTACCACTGAACTCATTGCATGGATGTGTGTGTTTTATACATCAATAAACATATAAAATAAAAGGATGATGAAGTTTATATATATATCTAACCTTATTTATTTTAACATTTTATTGTGAATGGGTAAAAGTTCATAGACAACATCAATTTCATATTAAACCATTCTTACACATGTGTGTTATGTCATTGATTGCAAGTCCTAAAATGTAACATCCTTATCCCCCTCTCCTTGTAGATTTCATGTTTCCCTTATTCTTCCCCGCCTCCCCTGAGCTTTCTGAACCTTGTCCTTGGGTAAATGCTACCCTTTCTATCTCAAATGGTTGATTATTCTATGGTATGTGCATCTCCCTGTGTTATTGTTATCCTTATAGAACTATTTTTTGGCTGAAAATAGAGACATGGGGGTGAATGTATTTTCAGACTTGAAGGGTGACTGAGGGCCATATTCTCGGGGGTTCTACAAGTCTCTTTCTGACTCATAAGCCTGATCTTTTTATAATTTTCAGTTTTGCTCAACATCATTGCCCCACTCTGTTCAGGACCATCTTGTGTGATCCCTCTCGGAGAAGTAGCGGTATCCAGTCCTCACCTAATTCTTTTGGTTTCAGGGTAGTAAAGACTAAAGTTCTAGTCAACTAATATTTCCATATATCTCTAATTTTCTTCACTCTTTTTTTTCCTCTGGACAGAGACACCAATAATTATACCTTGGTTGACCACTTACCAGCTTTTAAGATACCAGTAGCTAATTAATAAAGTAGGAAGAAGAACATTTTCTTTATGAACTGTATTTTGCCAATTGACCTTGGCATCCCCTCAGACTAGGCTTCTGAGACCTTAGATCCAATAACTCATTCCCTCAAGGTGCTCAGATATTTGGCCAAGAAGGTCTCATAACTTACCCCTCATATGTTCCACCACACTCATAGATATATTAGCAGCAAAGTTAAACAAAGTCAATGCCATTGAGTTTACTCTGGCCCATAGAGACTCTATGAGACAGATTAGAACTTCCACTTTGGGTTTCTGAGATTGTTAAACTTAATGGAAGCAAATAGCCCCAGTTTTCTGAATCAATGACCTTGCCTTTAGCGATTAAATGCACACTTTGCTACTAGGGCCTCCTCTCCATTACATACCGATTCAGCCTGTGTGTCTATCCATGCATCTAATTTTTTTCCTTTTTTCCCCCTTTGATCACCCTTATTGCAAGACTGTGTTTATAACAGTATCTCTGCTCCTTTAATTCTTGCACTCCTCACTCTTCCACTACCGCCATTATTTTTTGCTAAGCACCTCCTTATTATATACTGCCTTCCCCTACACCCAAGTTAACATATGTCTACCCTGTAGTCAGTAATCTACACCCCTATCTTTCTCATCCTTGGTAATCATCTTAGAAAGTTTCTTTCACTGGTACAAATAGGAACTGAAAATACAGGGAATCCAGGACGGATGAGCCCTATAGGACCAGTGGTGTGAGTGGCAAAACAGGGAGGGTAAAGGGAGAATGGGTAGGAAAGAGGGAACTGATTACATGGAACTGTGTGTGACCTCCTCCCTGGGGGACAGACAACCGAAAAGTGGATGAAGGGAGACGTCGGACAGGGCAAGATATGACAAAATACCCATTTATAAACTATCAAGGGCTCATGCGGGAGGGGGGAGCGGGGAGGGAGGGGAAAAATGAGGACCTCATGTCGGGGGTTTAAATGGAGAGAAAATGTTTTGAGAAAAGATGTACAAATGCGCTTTACACAATTGATGTGTGTATGGATTGGGATAACAGTTGTATGAGCCCCTAATAAAATGTTAAAAAAAAGACAAACAAAAAAAATTAATTAATTAATTAAAAAATATTTTCTTAATTTTTAAAAAAACAATAAGAGCCTCATACATCTTTAGCCTTTTGTGTCTGACTAATTGCACTCAGCCTAATATCTTCCATGCTCATCGGTGTTACGAGGTGTGTCCAAAGTCCGTCATTACTCTGTGCCATTGCTAGTTGCTAGGTGACACTGAATCGGTTCTGACCCATAGTGACCCTGTGCACAACAGGACAAAATGCCGCTTGGTCCTGCACCATCCTCACAATGGTTCTTATGTTTGAGCCCATTGTTGTAGCCACTGTGTCCATCTATCTCTGTGGTAGTTACATAATCTGGTGTCAATTTGAGGATTCAGTGTGAAGAGGTTCAGTCTAGCCTGTCAATCAGGTAGTAGCTTGATGACCTCATTTGGAAGCACTAAGGAGATAAATAGCTTGCTGGAGGCGGGACACATGCTCAGTCCCTGCGAGACATTCTTGCTCACAAGCCACATGGAGGCAGACTGAGGGCAGTCAGAGCCTCGGAATTGAAGGAACCACATGGAGATCCCTGCCAGCACTGAGATGCCTCCACCACCACTGTATCCACAAGACTGTCCACCCACTGGCCCATGGTCTTCCTGCATTTGACATTATTGCATATGTTGCGTGAGTCTGAAGAGGAATTTATAGACTGGTACTGGACATATGGGCTAATATCGGACTTACAGGCTTGGACTAGACTAGGCTGGGATGCTTTCTTGATGTATAATTGCTGTTGTATATAAAGCTCTTTCTTACACACATATGAGTGTCTCTCTAGATTTGTTTCTCTAGTCAACCCAGACTAACACATTCTCCTTGCAGGCCTTCCTCGTTTTCACTGATGCTCAATTTTACCTAGCACGGTGTCTTTCTACAGGGACTGCTGTCTCCTGACAATATGTCCAAAGTACATGAGGCAAAGTCTCTCCATCCTTGTCTTGAAGAAGCACCCTAGCAGTCCTTCTTCTGACAGACTTATTGTTCTGTTGGCAGACCATGGTACGTTCAATATTCTTTACTAGCACCATAATTCAATCACATCTAGTCTTCTACAGCCTTCCTTATGCAGTGAAGATGTGGCTATTGAAAATACCATGGCTTATGTCAGGTGTATATTAGTCCTCAAAGTAACAGCCTTGCTTTTCAACACTTTAAAGAAGTTTTGTGTGGCAGATTTACCCACCATAATGCTTCGTTTGCTCTCTAGTCTGCTGCTTCCATGAGCATTGACTGTGGATCCAAGCAAGATGAAATCCTTGACAACTTCAAACTTTTCTCCATTTATATGTTGTGACCTATTGGTCCGTAGTGGGGACTTTGGCCTTCTTTATATTGTGTTATAATCCATTCTGAAGGTTGCAATCCTTGGTCTTCATCAGCAAGTGCTTTATGTCTTCCTCACTTACAGCAAGCAAGGTTGTGTCATCTGCATATTGCCTTCCTGTCATCCTGATGTCACACGTTTCTTCATATAAGCCAGCCTCCCTGCTTCTTTGCTCATCATAAGTAAATTGAGAAGATACCACCCTGGAGCATGCCTTTCCAAATGTTAACCCATGCAGTATTCTCTTGTTCTGTTAGCACAACTGCCTCTTGATCTAGGTACAAGTTCTGCATAAGCACAATGGAGGGTTCTGGAATTCCCATTGTTCTCAAAGCTATCCATAGTTTGTTCTGATTCACACAGTTTAATGCCTTGACATATGTCAATGAAACATAAGTAAACATCTCTCGGGTATTCTCTGCGTTCAGCCAGATCCATTTGAACTCAGCAATAATTTCCCTTGTTCCACATCCCTGGCAGCCCCCTATTGTCAATGTACTGCTGCAACTATTGTTGGATCATCTCCAGCAAATATTTACTTCTTCGTGATATCAATGATATTGTTCTATAATTTGTACACTCTGTTCAATCACCTTTCTTTGGGATGGGCACGAATATGGATCTCTTCCAGTCAGTTGGCCAAGTAGCTGTCTTTTAAGTATCTTGGCATAGATGAGTG
>NW_022111368.1:10265642-10275245 GCF_000313985.2 Echinops telfairi
TTCAATCACCTTTCTTTGGGATGGGCACGAATATGGATCTCTTCCAGTCAGTTGGCCAAGTAGCTGTCTTTTAAGTATCTTGGCATAGATGAGTGAGTGCTACCAGTGCTTCACCAGCTTGGTAAAGCATTTCAGTTGATATTATATCAATTCACGGAGCCTTGGTCTTGGGTTAGACCATCAGTGGAGCTAGAACTTCTTCCTTTGGTACCATTATTTCTTTTTCTTCACGAATGATGTTCTTGATGGCATAACACAGTTCATCGGGTCGTCTGTCATTCAGATTCAGTGCAGCAAATGTGTTCTTGAGATGTTCTCAAAATTCAGGTGGGATAGAATGAAGGTCATATTTGAGCTCTTATGGACTTACTGTAATTCTTGCTTCAACCTGAATTTACATATGAGCAATTGATGGCCTATTCCACAGCCAGCTCCTGACCTGGTTTTACCGGTAGCTGCTGTACTAAGCTTCTCCAGTGTGTCTTCCTACAGCTGTAGTCAACTTTATTTTTGTGTATTCCATCTAGAGGAGCCCATGTGTATGGTCATTACTTGTGTTGTTTAAAATAGGTATTCTCTATTAACAAATCATTGGTCTTACAAAATTCTATCATGTGATATCTATCTTCATTTCTCTTCACCAAGACTATATTTCCCAACTACTGCTCCTCCCTCTTTCTTTCCAACTTTTGCATTCCAATCACCAATAATTATCAATACATCTTGATTGCAAGTTTGATCAATTTTTGACTGAAGATGTTGATAGAATTCTCTGTCTTATTGAGCTGCCCTTTGAAATCTTTTGTTCAGGTTTTTTATTTAATCATTTATTTCTCTAACTATAACTATTATATGTTCAAAAGGAATTTTTAGAATCGATTGTAGCATTCTTTTTTTTTCTTTCCTGTTTTTAACTGACTTTTTGCTTTCTTTATGTATGATATCCTGGATGTCATCCCACAACTTCTCTGGTCTTCTATTATTAGTGCTGTTTGCATCAACTCTATTCTGAGAAGGTATCTAACTTTGGATGGGATTAGGGGTGTCATACTTTATCTCTAGTAAACTTGTTTGCATGTGAGTAATTGATGGTCTGTCCAGCAGTCAACCCTTGGCCTTGATCTGACTGTTGATATTGAGTTTCTCCATTGTCTCTTTTCACAGATGTAGTAAATGTGGCCTCTGTGTATAATTATATACACATCATTGTCCTAAGGACTACCAAAATTGTATCTATAGTTTTTCAGGTCTATGTGTGCTATCTGACCACAAGACATCTGTAATTGGATACCTAATTAAAAAAACTAAAACAAAACTTACTCATTGCTATCAAGTTAATTCAAAATCAAAACAACCCTTTGTAGGATCTCTAACACAGGAAATCTTTGCAAGAGCAGCTTCAACTCTCTCCAGTGATCCAGTACGTAACAAATATCTCACATATTTATACATTCCAAACGGAGTGCCCCACCCCCACCCCCAACCTATACTTCCTAGTCTTCTAATGGCCACTACATTCGTCGTGTTCAAATGGAAAAACCTTTTAAACTCTTTTCTCTCTCTTAAACCATACAGCAAATTCAGGGGAATCCATCTTTAAAGTATATCTGAGATTGAGCTATTTCTTCAAACTTCCACTGCTAAAACTCTGGTTTAGGCGATCACCATCTCATTTGTCTTAAAGCCTCCTAACTGGCCTTGCTGTTTGCCTTCATGCGTGTTTCCTTCTCAACACAGCAACCAGAGGGATTCTACTCAAACTACAATCAGATCATGTTGCTCTTTAACTCAAAATGGATTGTTGACCCTATACTCTGCTATACATTTTACATGTTTTAAAGCAGTACACTTTTTGGTGCACCTGAGCCTACCCTTTTGGTATGTTTGGCCTACTGAACACAGAAGCCAACGTGGCTGGAGTTTACAGCAAACATAGCAGGAAACAAAGCCACATAGAGAACATGGAACTAATTTTTCAGGCCTTTGAGGAACACGGGTCCAAGGGAACATTGCCAGGTCTAACCTAGATTTCGTATGCTTAAGCAAAAGGAAAAGAATATTGATTTCTAGGATGCTGACTGCTCAGGAGGGCCTCAAGCATAAAACCTAGTTGACAAGAAGATTTGAAAAAGAAACCATCTACGTGTGAGTAGTTGGTATAACGGCGTCTGCAAAAGACATTACTGGAAATGGAAAGCCTCTGTCTCAAATGCTCGTAGTTTGGTAAAGACTTTGTTATATACCATGGAACCAATGACAGTGCCTGACATATCCTAGACACTAAATCAATATTTTGATATATTGGTTGATGCTCTAGAGGAGTTTATTTATTTATACATTTTTAATACATTAGTGAGTAGCAGAGCGTTGCCTCACAAATGAGGGTGACTGATCATCTCTCACGATGGGTGTGTATTTGCTCTTACTTCATCAGGTTATTCTTATTCTCGATTTTAGTGAAAAGACTTTCTTAGAGAGTCCGTCAAAGACTCATAGAAGGGTTTTGTTCTTTGTTTTTAAGGGAAAAAGCAAAAGGAAAAGCGAAGATTAAACAACAAATTTAAGACAGAAACCCAGCGACTCCCACCCTCACTTCACAGAACAACCTTCTTAGCTGGTCGAACTGGCCTTCCAGACAATTGCTTCTTTAAATCTGGTGACTCTGAACCAGCAGCGATGCCAGCTTGGCTAAAGCTGAGCCACAGCCGCTCCTCACTGCTGGCGTAGAGGAGGCAGCAGTAGGCGAAGTGAAACTGATGAGACCGGTGAGCCTTTGTGTCTGGGACCTGAGGCGGCCCCGCAAAGCAAAAATAAAGCTAAGAGCATCATTCTGAACTACTGCATTCAGGACATGGAAATGACCCAAGTCTGGGTTACTAGCATGGGGCCAGAAGATCCCAATGTCTGCCTTGTCGTTACAGGAGTTGACTTATCTTCTCTTCCCATGTGCTACACCAGTAGGCTCACTGCCCACTACTGAGGCTCTTGCCAGAGAGATAAAATGTTAAATTAAACATGGTTTGCTCAAGCTGTCAAGGTCCCCAGATAGTCAGTGGCTGTTCGCCTGCCTGCCAATTAAGATACAGTGTCTCTGGGTGGCTGAGAGAAGTCATTAGAAGCTGGTCAAAATATGGGTGTGAAGAGTATAATAATAATGGCAAATATTTAAATGCCACTTGCCATGTGCCAGGCAATCATTTGGCACTTTACATACATTAACTTATCTAATTCTCATAGACATCTCATGCCATAGACATTATTTTCTTCAATTTTCCAACATGAATCAGAGGTTTCATAGCTTAAATCATTAGTAAGTAGCAAAATCAAGATTTGAACCTAGAAAGACTGGCCCCCAAATGATGCTCTAAATGATTACCCTGTTTTTTAAAAGCCTAATTGCAGTATGCAATTGGTTTTCACATTTATTTTTAGTGAAACTTTAAAAAATTTTAAGTCATGATGATAATGAAGATTATTGTGTTAGTAGACAAATGGAGAACTTACCCAAAGAAGGCAGATAATCATTTCACTAGGTTTTATAATGCCTAGCAGACAGAGAACAGTAAAATTACCATCAATCTTGGAATCAGATGATGTGTGTCCAGTTAAGACACTTCTCAAGTTATGTGACCTCAGACAAGTCACTTAACTTCGAAACTTAAGATTCCTTTATTTAAGAATGTGACAGGTGATTAAAATGAACCAGAGACATATATAGTATACAAAGATATAAATCATAGATATATGAATGGATTTTGGTACCACACTTAATTCTAGCCCTGATTTAAGAACAATTAGTTCTTTTGACATGGTCTTGCTTGATGCTTGCCCTCATGAAGAGATTGCTGAAGATATAGATGCTCTAGCAAAGTGTGGTGAAGCAACGAAATGATACCTGATTATCAGAAAGAATAGTATCTGAGGTTTTCAAGACTTGTCTTCAAACAAGCAGCCATTTAAGTGAGGAATCAACTAAATTCACATGGAAGAAGCACACCAGCCTGTGTGATCCACGGATTGTAAATATTAAAATCCAAATCCAAAGGAAGGACTGTTATCAGAGCTTAATTTGTGAACACCTGGTTTGTAGAAGGCTAATGATGACTTTGGAAACCCAAAATCCATTAGCAGTCCCACTCTGACCATAGTTGAGGGATGTGACTAGCCTTGCTATCATGCAGAGTGCGTTGGGAATTGAATTATTGCAGATGCAGTTAGGTTAAAATGTAACACCTTATCATTTGATCTCCTTTGTGACCTATTTAAAATTTGGTCTAGTTTTTAATATTTTCTGCTGTCTTTTTGATGAAGGCTTCTGCTTTTTGATGAAGGGTTTTCTCTGTTTTGTTTGTTTATGTTCTTCTGTACATGAAATCCAGGATAGATAAACCTGTAGAGATAGTAACTGGATAATGATTTCTTGGAGTTATGGCATGGAGGTTTGGAGAAAATGGGGAGCTAATAACAATGAATACAAAAAAGAAGAAAATGTTCTAAAATTGATTGTGGTGATGATTGTGCAACTCTTTGAATATGATTGAATAATTGACTTGTATGATATGCGAATTTAATGCCAACAAAGGTGTTAGAAAAATTTTAAAGTATGTGACAGGTTTTATTTTCCAAAGTTGGTCATGCAATATCTTGCCTTATATCTTCTCCTCCTTCAGTGCAATCAGTACTCCTTCCATTGAGAAGTGAGGTCTGTCTTCCCTCCCCTGGACGCTTGGTGGGGGCTGTTCTTGCTCTAAGCAATGGGGGGTAGTGTTGGTGACATTTGAGGCTAGGCGGCCAGAAGAGTCCACCCTCTTCAAGCTCCTCTCTCTGTCTCTCAGGGTTCTCACTTTGGGAAACTAGCCCCCAGTTGCAAAGAAACCCAGGTCCCATCTAGAGATGATGGATTGATAATAGTTCTCTAGATAAATCCAAATAAAGTCTCAGATGACAACCATCACCAACTACCAGAACTAGGAATGCATGCCCCCTCTTGTGAGCCCCACCTCCATCCTTCATGGAGCAAAATCAAGCCATTCTCGGTGGTTTTCCTTTTATCCCCTCCCCCCCTTAATCCCTGGTCCACAGAAATTACAGTCACAAATAGCTAATACAATTCAATAGAAGTTAAATGATATATGAGTACTTTGTAAGCCATTATAGACTCCACACTTGTTGCTTATTATGAAATTAACAAGTAGAAGAAACACCTAAGACTTTTTTTGACAAATTAGTTTATTAACTTCAGTTGATGGTTGTACATAAAATGGCCATAATGAAAATTCATATAAAGTGCGACCAAAACATTTATTAAAACATCATGGGATAGAATACACCTTCAGAGTCAATAGCACAGCAGTAAACATTTCACCTCACTGACATTCCACATAAAACCCAGTTAAATGATAACATAATGAGGCCAGAGTTGGAAAGCATGTATGCCTGTAGCCACCCCTTGGTTCACCAGGGAAGCGAGTACGGATCTAGGTTTTGTTGCTGAGTTAACGAATATGACAATCTAAAAGGTGATCCAAAGCCCATTTGCCTGCAAGTTAAATTGTTATTTACCTTGGGTTCATTGGTATATATCCAACTTACAGTTACCTTTAGAGTAAAGATTTCATTAGCTATTACCTTCTCTCCACACCCCAAAAAGTAAGTATCAGGAACAAAAATTAAAGATATGAGTTGAATTTCAAACCACGCTTCGTTACTATTATTTTCTCTTTTTAACTGATCACCTATAAGCCTGCAAATAACTGTCCTCTGAATGACATCGCTTCCACAGTCTCTTGGGTAGCAACAGGTCAATTAAAAAGGGCATTCAATTTGTAGTTCTCTCCTTTTCTAGAACATTTCTAAGCCATGCGTGTGTGATGCACAACACGATGTAGGAAAGACCGTCATTAATAAATTCTCTTCTTAATTGCAGAGACTTTCTGAAAATAAAGCTTAACAAAATGTGAAGCCGTGCCCCTGATGCGTGCCATAGGAGTCCCAGCCTATTTCTGGAACCGCTTCCGGGAGTGCTGCAGCCTAGGCAGGGCCTTGATACCAACCAAGGTCCACCAGGCCTCCAGAGAACGCCACTGAGATCGCCTACCTCCACTCTCATTTGCCGATTCTTCGGACCACCCAGTCTTGCTGGCAGAGGGGACAACGGTTGTTCTGTTTCACCCACAGGGACAAGCAACAGTTGTGGAAGGAGTGATTACATTCTCCCCAGAGCACAACACAGTCCTCTTGTCTGTTTTCAACTTGACATCTAAGGCAGGCATCCATCACCTGGACCCTGCGGATGGCGCACGTCTCGCACTCGACGTCCCAGCTCCACGTGGCCACCGCGGTCCGCTTCTTGAGGGAAAACATTTTAGCGGCCCCCGCCTTGGAGCCTGCGCCCCTGGAGGTGAGAGGAGAGGACCCCTGGTTCCTCGCTGTCTTCCACGTCGGCCATGGCAGGGAGTGGAGATGCTGGCCTGGGGAGGAGGGCAGCTATTGCACCTTAGCCTTTTATCACTGAGGATAATTTGGAATCACTGAAACTATATGGACTTTAAGGATCTATCAATTTTAAACAAATACAATTTTTTTCCTATCAACTGTCTCTTGGGTGTTACCATACTACAACTACTGCTAAGAGAAGAACTATCATTTATTGTGAATCTGTTATGTATGGGGTGATGTTGGCCTGGAACAGAGACTTTTTGCCTGCTGGTTTATTTACCATCATTCCAAACTTGGCAAGATACCTGTGATTGAGATCACAGGATGAATTAAGCCCCAGAAACTGCTTAATTGTTAGGGTAATTTCTCTCCTCTAAAACTAGGGATATAATCAATTTCTCACTGTTGAGGAACCGGACACGCTGATTTACCACCTGCCTCTACTGGAGATCGAATATGGAGCACGGTCTGTAGACAGGGAGAACATTTGGAAACAGGGAGCTTTTAAATCAACACTAATGTTCAGGGCGATATATTTTAACCTGAAATTTTATTTTATCTATAGTTTCTTATTTTGTATAAAAACAGCAACAATGGAATTTTGACATGCAACTCTTCTTACATACAGAAAAGTTTTTGAAAGCTTAAAGCAAAAATACATTTGACCTTCAATGGGAAGACAAAAGAGGGATGAAGAGTCCCCTTATTGAGCCATATACCTTAGCATACGTATAAAGCAGAGATCTACCAGACCAACAGAATCAGCAGACTTTACAAGAGGGCTTCAAAAAGTTCATGGGAAATGGAATGAAAAGAAACTGTTTGAAGCCCCCTCATGCATAGATTAAAAGATTTGCTGAAAGCAATGATGTTACTTTGAAAGCTGACTAGACATATTTGAGATCCACACAGCAGGTCATCAGGAAGACAGCAGGGAAAGGCGTTGGTAGGAGCTGATGCTAGAGTCCAAAAGCAGAATTTGTTCTTCCTCTCGGAACCGTCCGTTCCCTGAAGCCTTCCAGCTGATTGCATCTAGGACACCCAGATTATCCAGGATCAGCCCCTTTACATAGAGGCAACTGATGATCGCTGGTAATCACATCGGCAAAATGCGTTCACAGCAATGAGCAACGTCTCCATTAGTGTTCGCTTAAGTAAATGAGTACTGTAGCATAGTCAACCTGTGACATACAATTTACCATTACGGCATTACTCACACCAGTCACCTTACACCCTAGGTAGTTCAAAATAAAGACCAAAGATTGCAAAGCCATGCTTCTGCCTAATACGAACTGTCCTCTGTACAACTGACAATGCACCAACCTATTCCCCACCAGAGAACACAAAGTCCGTGTGTGTGATGCTCACTTCCCCTTGGTAGTCTTTACTTAAATATTGTAATATAAATTTGATGATAAGTAAGGCATCTTATGTGAGATGATAAGAGAAGGAAGGAAACAATATTTGCTACAAACACTTATAGCAGAAAAAGGAGTGCCAATAACAAAAATAAACATGTAAGAAAGAAATGTTCATAAAAATCGCAATCCTGATTTCCACGACTTGTCACATGGCCATAACCAGTATTTATAGCTACCTTCTTTCATTACCTATCCCATATTCTCTCCGTCCTCAACAAGTGCCTCAATCAGTTGTGTTTTTTGTCTAGTGGGTGACCAAACATCCGTTCATGAAATGTTCTGGGCATGCAGTAGTCCTATGTGAATGGAGACCCCTAGTTGTGTAATAGCAAGGTCTGTAGTTTGAACCCACCAGTGGATCCAAGGGAGAAAGATAAGACTTTGTGTTCCTGTGAAGAGTTACAGCCTTGGAAACCCACAGGGGCAGTTCTACTCTGCCCGATAGAGACGCTATGAGTTGGAATTAACTTGGTGGCAGTGAGGTTGGCTTTGTTTTTTGTCTTCTGTTATAAATCAGACTGTTGCAATTTTTCATTATCTTAAATAACAGGAGGGGTAGAGCTTAAAGATCCCCTAAAGCAGCTCCCGTTCTCCAGAAATATCCTTTTTTCTTTTCAGCGTGTAGTAGCATCTTATTTTCCCTTGGTAATTAAGATCAATCACCCCAACCAGCCAGTATAATAACTCCCTTCTTTGCCTATTGGGTTAGAGGCAGGAGGAACCCAAAGTGGCTAAGTGGCAGTCTTAACTTCCAGTTCAATGGAATCAGTGTTATATCTTCTGAAGGAAGCCCGCCTCCCTTTAGAACTAAGCCCCCTAAATCAACAGTGCATAAGACTGAAAGGATGAGAAGCAAAAATGTTAGTGGATCATTAGGACTAAAGGCAAGTAGATTTATTCCCATTCCACCCCTTGATTCCTAGAGCCATGAATTCCTCCTGTAAGAGAAACAGAACTGTGTTGGGATCTGCTTTAAAGCATATATAGCCTTTAAATGACATTGCTTCAGTCCCTGGTAGGTATTGCCACTTAACTGGTATTGCAACTCAGTCCTTACAGGCATCCCACCATTCAATTAATTCATCTAGTAGAGGATTATGGGAAATCGCCAATCCAACAACAACAACTCAAATCAATTCCAACTCAAGTTCACCTTGCAGGATGGAGTAGAACTGTCCCTCTGGGTTTCCAAAAATAGAAACCTTTACATAAGCAGCTACTTCCATTAAGCTGCTAATAGGTTTGAAGCCTTAACCCTCTGGTTGTCACCCAAGCACTTTAACCACTGGGTTACCACGGAACATGGTAGGGCCCGTGAATGCCATGAGTTGGGCTCATTCCCATACCTCATTTGCTATGCAGTGAATTTCTTGATTAGAAGCAATGCTGCATGGAATATCACAATAGTGGATAAGATATTCTGTCAATCTATGGAAGGCAGTTTTGACTGAACCATTGCCTGTAGCTAGAGTCTCTGAGACAGAACAAAGTGCTGCTTCTTTCCTGATGAAAGTAGTCCGAGATAATCAACAAGCCACCAGGCAGCTGGCTGATCCCCCTGAGAAGTGATTTCATATTGGGAACTCAGTAAAAGGATCTCTGCTGCCTACCCTGCATTGGTTGCAGCCATTAATTTGATGGAGGAAGCATACTTTTTTTTTTTTTTAACATTTTATTAGGGGCTCATACAACTGTTATCCCAATCCATACACACATCAATTGTGTAAAGCGTATTTGTACATCA
>NW_022111368.1:10276293-10277388 GCF_000313985.2 Echinops telfairi
GATCTATTTCCCCATCCTCATATAATATATTTGTATATGTACATGTCTTTATCTAGAGCTCTATAAATACCTTTTGCCTCCCAGCTTTTTCCTCTATTTCCATTGATTCTGGAGGAAGCATACTTTACTGTAATTCAAACTTGTTTTATTTCTAATAAAACCATTAAAGAAATACAAAGCAGATTTCAAAAACTTAGTGCAGTGCACCTGCATTGCCTGCCCATCAGTCACTTTCTAAATGGCTCCTTGCCACGAGTGCTTTGATTTTGTCATTTTGTTCAGGCAACAACAGCAAAACTCCCACTGCCGTGGAGTTTATTCGTTCTCATGGTGACCCTGTTTAGGGTTTCTGAGGAGGCAGAATCACTTCCTCTTTCTTTTAGAGTGGCTGGTAAGTTTGAACTCCTGATCTTGTAGTCAGCAGTCCGACATGTCCCCGACAGCTCCACCAGGACTCCTTAGTTTGTGTCGTGGGTGAGAATCCCATGCTCCCTGAGGAGGCAAGCTCCTACCACCAACCTGGGGAATAAATCATGATTGGTCTGAAACAGGGAACTCCCATCCATTTTGCCAATATTGGGTACGTCAGCAATCCAATCCTTGCCAGGAGATGATGGAGAAGGCCTTCTGTGGAATGTTTTCAGACATACTTTTTCCTAGATACAAAGAGGGGATTTCACAAGAAGAAAGCTTCCTTCCCCCATTACCTCCTCTTATCTTGCTTCAGGTCCTGCTGTATGAAGCCAAAATTGCTGTTTTGTGACTATTAGTCACTAACACTCAGGATAAGAAAGTCAGTACACTGAGAAAGATGAGCGTGAAAGGGATAGAAACATGGTGTAAAAAAGGATCCTGCTTTCTCCCTGGAGCAACAGCTCCGGGAACAGAGGTTGTATTGTAGGATTAACTATCTCTGCTGCTTCTACCACCGTTGGATTCCTTTGTTAGCTGGAGCCGAACACCTCACCCCATCTCTGTGGGTGAATTCTCATTATTTTAGAGACCGCAACAGGATTATTCCTCTTTCATTACACTCAAAAGTTTGGTGGCCTTTGAGATATTATCAAGATAATTCAGAGAAAATATTTTATATCT
>NW_022111368.1:10278593-10284172 GCF_000313985.2 Echinops telfairi
ACACTCTTAATAGAATTACCTTATGTCCCAGGGTGCCTCAGGGAAATGATTGATAATGTTTCTAAAAATTTCTAATGTTTTCTAACATAAAATGATCATGATGTCTCTAAAGTGAACCAGGGACATATATAAACCATAGATACATGAATGGTTTTATGACATGACCCTGCTTAATGCTCATGCTCATGAAGGAGCACTGAAATTAAGGGTCCTATAGCAACAGGTGGCAGCGATACCAGATAGTGCCTGCCTATCAGAAAGAGTAGCATCTTTGGTCTTAAAGATTTGTCTTCAAACAAGTGAGACCAGCATCAATTAAACTTACATGCAAGAAGCAAACCAGCCTGTGTGATGCAAGGACGGTAAATAACAAAATCCAAATCTGAAGAAGGGAACCGCCTAAGAGCTCAGATTGTGAATACCTGTGACTACAGAAGGGTGTCACCATAGAAGCCCCACCTCCCCTTGCAGTAACCCCACATGGATCAAACCTCCAGGAACTTCTCTCTAACCACAGTCATGGGGTATGAATAGCCTCATTAGCAGACAGAGAGCAGCGAAAAGCCTATTCTGGCAAGTGTAGTTTGGGAAAAATGTAATTATCATTTGTTCTCTCTAGTGAACCATTTTAAAGTTGCTTTAGGTGTTTCTTTCTTTTAAGTGAGGAGGAAATACACACAGACTCAGCCTCTAGTGAAGCCCCTCTGACCACAGACCAGAGGCACGAATAGCCTTGCTCTCATGCAGAATGCACTGAAAAGTGTATTATTACAGATGCAGGTAGGTTAAAATTTAGCACCCTATCATTTGATCTCCCTTCAACCCATTTGAAATTTGGGTCTTTCTTTTTGATTGAGGTTTGACCTCTGCCTCCCTTATTTATTTGTTTATTGGGATGTTTCTTATGTATATGAAATACAGGATAGGTATAGAGATAGTAACTAGATTAACAGTTTCTTAGGGGTATGATGGGAAGCTGGGAGAAATGGAAAGCTAATAACAATGAGTATAAGAAAGAAGAAAACTGATTGTGGCGATGACTATCCAACTCTTTAATATGATTGACAATTGAATTGGATATGTGAATTACATGCCACTAAAACTGTGATGATGATGATGATGATGATGATGATGAAGAAGAAGGAGAAGGAGAAGGAGAAGGAATAGCAGTAGCAGTAGCAGTAGCAGTAGTAGTAGTAGTAGTTAGGAGTGCAAATTCAGAGTTCTGGCTGAAGGAGAAAGCTCTCTCTCTCTCTTGGGTCTGGAGGAAGATCCTCATCTTCATTTTCTGCTTTCTGGTTCCTTGAAGATCTCCATGTGTCTTGACATAAGTCTCACTTCCCCTTTTCCTGTGATCTCTTGATTAACATATTACATATCTAAAAAAATTAGACTCAACATAAATCCTACACAAGTTATGTCTCATTTACATAACAAAATGGTTCACTCTTAAATAGGTTTATAACCACAGACTTAGAGGTTAGGATTTACAACGCATATTTCTTTTCTTTTTTTATTAAATGCTCTTATTGGGGGCTCTTACAGTCCTCATCACAATCCATACATTCATCCATTGTGTCAAGCCCACCTGTACACATGTTGCCATCATCATTTTCAAAGCATTTTCTTTCTACTTGAGACCTTGATATCAACTCATTTTTCCCTCTCGCACTCATGAACCCTTGATAAATTATAAATTATTCTTTTTCACCCCTTTTCTCCCCACCACCCTCATAGCCCCTTGGTAGATTGTACATTGTTATTATTTTCATCTTCTCCCACGTTTTCTGTTGCTCTTCCCCCTGGAGAGGGGTGTTTAGTTATGCGTCCATCATTACGATAGGTTTTCCCTTTCTTAGTTCCTCTCCCCCACTTCCCCCTACCCTCCTGGTATTGCTACTCCCACTCCTGTTCTTGGATTCTGTGCATTGTGGGCACCCATCTCTTAGCTATACCTGTGTACATGTTCCGGTCTAGTCTGAATTGAGAAGCAGCACTGGGGTCATGGTAATGGGAGGTGAGGAAGCCGCAAGGAACCAGAGGAATATAGTGTGTTTCATCAATGCTGTACTGCACCCTGGTTGACAAATCCCTGCTCCGTGGCCCCTCTGTTGGGAGATTGTTCCATCGTCTACAGATGGGCTTTGGATTTCTGCTCCAGTCCCCCTCATTCTCAACAATATGTTTTTGTTTGTTATCTCTCTTCTGATGTCTATTACGCGGTCTCTATGACTCCTCATGATCGTACTGGTGGTGTGGTTCTTCCATGTGGGCTTGTTGCTTCTCTGCTGAATGGTGGCTTGTGTATCTTCAAGCCTTTAAGACCTCAGACGCTATATCATTTAATAGCCAGGCACCATCTGCCTTCTTCACCACATTTGCTTATGCACCCTTTTTTCTTTAACGATTGTGTCAGGAGGGTGAACATCTCAGACTGCCGATTTGTTAGAACAAAGTGGTCTTGTATTGAGGGAGGGTATGAGCAAAGGCCCAAAGTCCATCCACTATCTCAGTGTGTTCCCAATACCTCTATTTTTGTGGATTAATGTATTTACATATGTACACCTCTATGGTTATACCTCTATCCATTACTTTGCTTCCTAGGTCCTTCCTCTGTTTCATTTTACCTTCCTCCTGCCCCACCATCATTTTTCCCTTATTCCTGCCTCTTAGTACCTCTTCTTAGCTAGTATGCTGTTGCTCTGCCTGCCCCCCCACCCTCACCGGATCCCCATCTCCTCCTTGTTATTGACTCTAATAACCTAGTGGTTCCCTTGTTCCCTGTCTATGGCACTGCCTGCTCACTGTCCCCTTCCCCCACAGCCCTCATTTCCCACTCCCCTGGTCTCCCCGGGACTGTTGGTCCCACTGCTTTCTCCTTGGGCATGCTTCCCATGCCTATCTTGTATAGGTAGGCACACCGACTATGAAATAGCCCAAATTATTAAAAAAAAAAAAAAAAGGATTGAAAAGAGAAAAGGAGTAGAAACAAGAAGGATAACAAAAGAGAGAAAAGAAAAAAACAAAAAGAGAAGAAATATACAAAAATCACAGGTCTGTTTGCTGGCCTTCATGACTGTCCAGAAGCTGCCCCTCCCAGCCTGGAGTCCATTTTGGGGGCTCCCCAGGGGCTTCATAGCTTTGCTTTGCTCCATCTGCTGATCTGGTATGTTCCCTTCTTGGTTTCCCCATTGTGGGGGGTTCACACTACCTCCCCGCGTGTGACCCCAGAATTGTCCTCTGTTGCAGTCTACTCCAGTAAGTAGACAATGTGACATATGCTGTTGTCAGCCGCCCAGTCCCCTCTGTGTCCCATTAGCTCCCCACGGGGACGTCATCCTCCAAGCCTGGTGTGCCAGCGTGGGGTCCAGTCGGGCTCCCTCTCTCTCTTCTTCCTTCCTGTCTGCTTCCCGTGGGTGTGGCATGCGGGCCCCTCTCCCCCACCTGTAGGTTTAGTGTTGTTCTCAGTCACACCTAGTTCAGGGTGATGGTGGTGGTGGTGGTGGTGTCAGTTTGTCTCTGGTGGGGGGTAGCCCTGTAGTTCTCTCTTTTTATGCATTCTTCCACACGGCCAGGTTGTCCTCATGGTTTGGTGCACTGAGGTAGGGTCTGCATGTCCAGTCCCAATTCTGTGGAGATAAAACCAGTACTCTCCCCTTAGATGGGTTAGTGTGCTGCTCCCTCTGTCCTCTCACTCTCACCCCCCTCCCTTTCCTCCCTTCCCCTCCCCCTTCCCCCTTTTTTTTATGTGGGACCAACATGTACCTCCTGGGGTTTGGTCTAACCTCCTCCTGACTCTCTGTACCTCAGCCCGAATGTTGTGATATAGGTGGCCTCTCTTCTCTACCTACCATGCTGGTTACAGTTACCTCGGGACTCATGCTGCACTTCTCCTTTTGTGTTTGGCTGACTTTGCTTAGCATAATTTCCTCCAACTCTTCCCATGAAAATGCGTGTTTCATGGCAACACATATTTCTTGACAACACATTTCAGTCCTTAAAAACTGCCAAATAGGTATTTCAGGAACATCTTAAAGATGTGTCCAGAAAGAACTTCTTTTTGGTATTTTTGTTGACTTGAACAGAAAGGCATACAGAATTTGACTTTATGTTCAAAGTCATGGCAATTGGCTAAAGAGTTGGGGGTAGAAATTTTTTAAATTATTGTTTTATGAGGATTTTCCATAACTCTTAGTCACAGGAAAACTTTAACTTAATACCTAAGAATACTATTCTTAGTACTTTTAAGGAGGGTTCTCATTGTCTTTTCATGAGAAGCAAAGACAGAAAGGAGCAATTCAATACTGCTTCAATTCAAAGAACACATTATTTAGTAAAACAAAGTCTTTGCCTATGTGTGAAAATTTTGTCTTACTGCTAAACGATCATAGCTACAGGTTGCTGTCACAATTCAAAAATATGCATTGACAGCATCTATATCCAAGAGAATCCTTAATAAACAGAAAGAGAAGAATAATCACAAAATTAATTTTCACACAATTGAACAAATCAGGACGCTAAAGAGGACCAGCATGACTTCACAAAGATAAAGGCTGCCAAACACATCTGATTTCCTGTGACAGGGTGAAATCTGACAGATCAAAGGTAAGCGAGGGAGACAATCCAATCTCTATTTAGTACCGACAAAGATACCTTCTGGACCACAAAGCCAGGACACAGCTACCAACGTTCGGATGAAAGAACATCAACTCTGTTGCAGGTCAGATTTACCTGCCCAAATATCTGCTTTCAGAAGGGGAAGTGTAAGAAACTCAGGTGGCTTCACTATGCAAGCACGGTGAAGACTATCAGGCCATAAGAAAAAGGGATGTACATAGCCCCTTCAATCAATGGTGCTGGCAAAGTTGGATTTCCATCTTCAGATGAATGAAACAGGACCCATAACTCACTCCACGTACAAAAAAGAACTCAAGATGGTGAAATACCTAAATGTAAATCACTGAGCTATAAAGATCATCGGTGAGAAAACGAGGACTAACTTAAGGGCCTTACTGCAATAATCCCCTGCTGGGTGTCTCTCCTCAAAAAATAGGGGTCCTAGCAGGAAGAGACGGCATGCACACCCATGTTCATCTCAGCACTGTGCACAATGACAAGAAGATTGAAACAACCTAAATGCCCACCATACACACAATGGAATAACACACAGTGCTAAAACATAATGATGAAACCAGGAAGCACCTCATGATACGGATGGATCGGGAGAACATTATATTGAGTGAAATGAGTCAACCACAAAAGTACAAATAGTACATGAGACTATTTTATAAAGGGGGAAAGTACGCCCCCCCCCAAACAAAAAAAAATAAAAGAAGAGATAAAGACTCATACCAAAAGGAAAAGACTTTGGAGTTCGCCAAAATGAGGTCAGGGGAGGAGATTAAGGAAAGGAGATAACTCCCTCAACACAAGAATGCTTTCTTCTAGTAAATTGGCATTCTATGATGCTCACCTTCCCAACACAACCGCTGAAGACAAAGCGGGTGAATAAGCAAAGGCGGTGAAGAAAGCTGATGGTGCCCGGCTATCAAAAGATATAGCGTCTGGGGTCTTAAAAG
>NW_022111368.1:10285335-10288263 GCF_000313985.2 Echinops telfairi
TTTAAGAAAAGAGAAGAAAATCAAATAGGAAATCCATCTTGAATCCAAAGTGGTTTAATCTTTCTGTCTATGATGTTATGTCTGTCTTGTGCTCTGCTATATCCAAAGCACTAAAAGCAATACCTAATCCATGGGTATATGATCAACAGAGGTTGAACTAATGGGGCCATTGATTTCATCAATGAATCATTTGTAGAATTGTGAGTTTTGGTGACTTGGAGCTAGATTCTCTGTGCTTAAAACTTACATTTGCAAATTATTTTTTAAGGAAAATCATTACTGCTCTGAGTTTCAATTCCTTCATTTATAAATGGGTCAATGGATATGAGCTTCATTTTCTTCAGTTGTTTTAAGTATCAGGTACTGAATCACAGCTGTGAAATGTACTCTTACAGAATACAATTGTTGTAATAGAATTTTTTTTGCAAATTGGAACTTTATGTGGGAGTAGAATTACTGAGTCATAGGAATGCAAAAAAATGGTCCACATTAGTAGTTGTCATATGGGTTCCAAGAGATTCTGCAAATAACAATGAAGTATATGAAAATTCTACTAGTTCCATATCCTCACACAGGTTATTATAAGACTAATTTATTTCAATCAGGTAGATATGGATTGTTTTATTATAATTTTAATTTGCATTTTTCTGATTATTAATGTTGTTGGAAATAATTTGAGGACAATGAATTTCCTGTATCTTTGTAGTTAGGTTGAGCCTTTTTTCAAAACTGTTTCTGCTATATGGATGTTTTTATTCATGTCTTCTATGAAATGTTTGCCATAAACTTTGCCCACTCTTATTGGGTAAAATGGTTCCTACTTCTTTTTTGGATTATTGGGGTTTTTCATATACTTTGGACCAAAACCTTTTGTATTGTAGATATTGTCTTCCAGTTTATGAGTTCTCTTTGAACGATATATATTTTCAGTTGACTCATAAGCCTGTGAACTTTGAACATTTGCCCATGTTGCTGGAGAAGAGCATGAAAAGTACTATGGCCTGCCAGCAGAACCATCAAGTCTGCCTGGGATGAAGGACAGCCAGAATGGCTCTTGGAAACCAGGATGGCAAGACCTTGTCTCCCGATCCTTGGACATGTTACCAAGAGAGATCGGACCCTAGAAAAGGACGCCATGCTTGGTAAACTAGAGGGTCAGTGAAATACAGGAAGACCCTCAATGAGCTCAGTTGACATAATGCCTCCAACAATGGGCAGCCCCCAGAAACAGTTGTGGGGATGATGTAGGACTGGGCAGTGTTTAGTTCTGTTCTACGGATGGGGTGGCCATGAGTCAGAAACCAACTCGATGTCACTGAATACCAATTTTAATCTTACTGTAAATCAGCATACATTAAATGGATCTGGGAATATATCATTCTATGAATTTTACCGCTAATTAAAGTTTATGAAACCGTTAACACCAGGATACCAATAGTTCTGCTCTACATAAAGCTTCTTTGTGTTATCTTTTGCATTAAACAACTTCCCCTACAACAAACCTTGCAACACCTATCTATTTTCTACCAATATCATTTTATTTTCTGAGCATGTAATAGACATGGGCCATTACAGACTGCATTATACTTTAAAATGGATCTTGACATGTTCTTTTTGATGATGAATGTGAAGCCATCTCTCTTAAATGTGTCGTTCTTGGTATAGTACACCATAAGATTGCCAAATTCACTGTGGCTTACGGTATATCCTAAGATTGCCAAATTCACCGTGGCTTACGGTACACCCTAAATTGCCAAATTCACCGTGGCTTACGGTACACCCTAAGATTGCCAAATTCCATTGCAGCTCACTAGGCCCTAGAATATTGATCTTTTTGCATTACATTTCATTTCTGATGAGTTCCAATTCTCCTAGATTCATACTTTATGCATTCCACATTCTGATATTCACAGCTGTTCTCATTTTGACTTGTGTCCCATCATCGTCAGATGAAGGTCTCTAACGTTTTTGCTCCATCATCTCGTTAAGTTTAATTCTGCTTTGAGGAGGCAGCTCTTCCTCAGTCATATTTTGAGTGCTTTTCAACCCCAAACCTTCATTATCTGGCACTTTATCGGGTGACATTCCACTGTTGTTCAAAGATTTTCACGGATAATTTTTCAGAAGAGAGCCACCTCTACCCTCCCCCCATCTGCTCTGAGTCTAGAAGCGCTACTGAAACCTGTTCTCCATGGATGGCCCTCTTGGCTTTCGAAATACTACAGCTTAAAGCCCTGCATCATGGCCACACACACGCCACCCCAGAACAACAGGCTGACGGATGAGTGGGGAATTTTCCTTGTGATTCTGTGATACATAAGCTGATCTTTTTTCACTCTACCCTGAATGCTTCTTAAAATCTCTTCGATTGTCCTTTCTTTGTGTGCCAGTGTTGCACTCCGCATAGTTTCTGCAACTTTATTTTTGAGACCTTATGTTCTCTCTTCAGCTGTATTTAATCTGCTGGTAGCTTTTCTTTTCATTTCAAATTCAAAATATGGATACACAGATCAAGGGCCATCCTTTGCCCCTCAGGCCTTGTCTCCTTTTTGTGTGTGATGCCTACTACAAGTCAGGCTGAGACTTCCAGAGAATGGCAGAGATCTCAGGAACGATGGTCAGTTTCATGCTTGCATATTTTTTCTGTGTTTCTGAGTCTGAAAAAGCTACTTAATTTTCTTCAGCTTGGCCACTCATTAAAAGAAGTTGTTTTCTCACCATTTATTTTGATATTTTAATCTGTCATATCAAGAGTAATTCTTACAAAGAGTTTGTTTTAGGGTTCTCTAGAGAGATAAAACCAAATTGCTGATAATTTAATATATTTATTTATAAAGATAATTAGATAGATAACAAGGAATGAACTGTTAAATCATATACAGTTAAATATATAATACAAGAAAGAAACAGTTAAATTATAAAGCACTA
>NW_022111368.1:10288537-10297180 GCF_000313985.2 Echinops telfairi
GAGGCACAGGACAAGCAAGGCAGCCGCACACTGGTCCGATGATCAAAGAGCGAGAGACAAGAAAGGCGAGACTCACCAAGGCATTTATCTCTCTGCCCTTCAGTTAATCACACTTGTGTTTATCGGCCAGGCTGGCACAATAAACTATCTCAGAGTTCATTTCATCTAGTCTTAAAACCTTTAAATCACAAGCAGACCCATTGATGTTTAATAATTCCTTAGGTTAAGCATTAGGCTACAAGCTTCCAGGTCAGCAGTTCCAAACCACCTGCCACTCAGTGGGAGAAAGCACGATAGACCTTTCTACTCCCATGAAGAGTTGTCATCTTAGAAACTCACGGGAGCAGTTCTACCTGTCCCGCAGGGTTGCTGTGAATCAGCATGGACTTGGCAATGAGTTTGCTTTGTTCTGAATAAATAGTCTGACATAACCTCTTTAGTTTACAGATTAACTGAGACCCAGACATAGAAAGGCTAAGAATGAAGAAGACAGGGACAGAATCTCACTGACTCCCATCAAGTCACTGCTGACTCAGAGTGAATCCCCTGTGGGTTTCTGAGACTGTAACTGTTTAGGAGAGTGGGAAGCCCAGTCTTTCTTCCCAAGAGCTACTGGTGGTTTCATAAGCACTACATCATCAGGCTACAGACAGAATGCAGACTATAATCTAGAACTCTGCACTTGCATTAAGCCAGATTGACTAGAAAAACGAATGCAGTGACATCCATATGTGTATAAGAAAGAGTTTTATATCAAGAAAGCATCCCAGCCTAGTCCAACTCAAGTTCATAAATCCAACACTAGTCCATAGTCCCTCTTCAGACTCCTGCAGCCACATGCATTGATGAGGAATGCATGAAGATCAAAGGCTGGTGGGTGCAGAGTCATGTGGACCCAAGGTCAGTGGAAATATGTCAGGGCACTGGTAGCTCTCAGGGTCAGCTAGCAGGAAATTTAGTGGGGAAAGACCGAGAAGGTGGGCCTCAGGGTCTCTGTTTATAAGTAGGCCACACACCCCAAGGGCACAGTTTCAGATTGTGGCCTGATTGACATATTTGACTCCACCCCTAGTCAAAAATGTCTAGTTGATATAAAATCATCTGACCACCACAGCACTAGAGGGGTATTAGTTCCACCATACTATGCCACCTGTCCAGTCAGTTTCCAATGTAGGACTTTGCAACTAAAGATGTAACGCTATCGCTATCGCTTTGGAAGCAAGAATTTGAAAGTCAGAATTCATAGGTAGTGTACACATGAAGGAAAGAACAAAACAATCAATTCAACACCTGTGACACCTGTATTTACTTTGCAAACTAGTCCAATAGGAACACGTGGGCAGTTTAATCAGCTCGCAGATCGATGAGCGGGCAACAAGATAAATGGCTTTCCAAGGCCTGCCTCCTTTTCTCTTCCTCCCTGGTGTTCGAACCAGCGTGCTGCTACTTGAGCTAGTTCTTTGCCCCAACTGTGTGCTGCCTTACCTGTGGGCCAAGCCAACCCGTGGATCATGTTGGTAGAGCTTGAGGCTCCTTCGGGACCTGCTTTGCCATGCTGCTTTCAAATATACCACTTGAACTGGAGGCTGGTGGATCTTGTTGCCATGCATTCATCATTTGCCTTTGAGATCCTTTTGAGGCTTGCTTTGCAAAGTGCCGCTACTGACTGTTGCTGACCCACGCTGCTGCCTGCTGCCTGGGGGAAGACTCTGCCTGTCCTTCCTGAGAGAAGACTCCACTGTTTGCTTCCTTGACCTTGGACCAAGTTGAAGGACTTTCAGTATATTAACTGAATTGAGCCCTCTGTACTGCTGGCTGGGTGGACTAATTAGCTGTTATATTCTTTCTTGTTGTATAAACATATAAATATATATAAATTATAAGCATCCTGGTTTTGTTTCTCCAGAGCACCCTGCTTAACACAGCACCGTTTGACACAGCATTTGACAGTTGGTGGTAAGAGTGGTTGGGAAACAAACACAAAATTGAGTAAATCTGGTAAAGGGTGTAAGAGAGGATTATGTGATGAAGAAACTGCCCAGATTAAAATGAAAAAGAAGATGAATTATCAAATCACATTTAGAAGTCTGGAGACAGACATTCAAAAATAATACACATTTATGCCAGTCACCCTACGTCTCTATGCATTTGTAGGAGACCTGAAAATCAGAAGAGCTTGTAGCACTAATGAAGTGGAATACTTTTCTAATGACATGTTAATGGGATGTACCCTAAACCAATATTGTTTTGCAATACCAAGCTTGATTTGAGCTGCAGTAAGAACATGATATATAACTGGATGGAAAATACTGGCAACTGACATCTTTTCTCATTCATTCTCTGACACTTGGTATTAGCTTGTTGGCTGTCAAGTAAGTTTCCATACGGAAACAGAAGTAGAATCCCTGGGAGGTGCAAATAGTTCACACACTTTGCAGCTAAATGAAAGATTGGTAGTGTGTGTTAAATGACTTAAAAACCAAACCAAACCCTACAGAGAATTTGTGACGGGCTGATTCTGACTTCCCTCCCCATGACTGTTAGCAACAGGATGGGGGAGGCAGTATCCCTTTACTTCTCTCTCTGTTCCTGCTCATAACATTGTCCATGGTGCTGTTCTATTCAAGAATAATGGAGACACAACTGGTCTCTGTTTGTCATACTGTGGTGGCATGCTTGTTGCGATGATGCTGGGAGCTATGCCTTTAATATTTTCAGTACCAGCAAGGTCATCCATAGTGAACACATTTCAGCAGAACTTTCAGGCTAAGACTGACTGGGAAACAGGAGCTGGCAATCTATTGAAAAAATGACCAGTGAACAGTGAATGGATAGCGTGGAACACTGTCTGATATTGTGCCCAAGTTCCTTAAGTTGGAAGACATCCAAAATATAACCGCGTCCTCAAAGTAGAGTTGATCCTACTAATGTGGAGAGAGTAAAGTTTTAGAAACTTTGTTGATGTGGCAAACACAAAATGAGAAGAAACAGTGTCAAGCAGCCATTAACAATGGAAATGTGGAATGTACAAAGTCTGAACTTAGAAAATTTGTCTAAAAAGAAATCAAACATGTAAAGATTCATACCCCAAGCATTAGTAAGCTGAAACTGAATGGTATTGACCTTGAGTCAGACCATTGTATGCTGTATTTTTCTGGGAATTACAAATTGAAGAGGAATGTCTAAACATTAATTGTCAAAAAAGAATATCTCAAAATCTACCCTGAAACAGAATGGTATCAAGTGATAGAATAATATTCATAGGCCTAAAAATAAGAATAGTTACTATGACTATTATTAAAATTTGCACATCGACATCGATTACCGAACGTGGAAAAACGTGAAGGTTTTTGCCAACTTCTGCAGTCGGAATTTGATTAAACTTTCAATCAAGATGTATGGATAATTATAGGTGATTGAAATTCAGAAGTTGGAAACAAAAGGGATCGGTAGTATTGGAAAATATGCGTTTGGTGATGGAAATGGCACAGGAGTTTGCAAGACAAATTACTTAATCCTCACAACTAACTTTTTCGGCAACATAAATGGTGACTATACATGTGGACCTCCCTGGCTAACATATACAAGAATAAACTGGACTGCATTTGTGGAAAGCACTGATATTAAAACGATGCACATCAGTCAGAACAAGGTCAGGGGCCAACTGCAGAACAGACCATCCATTGCTAATATGCAAGTGGAAGTTGAAACATTTAAAACAATTCCACCAGAGAGAAAGTACTACCTTGAATTTAGAGATCATCTCAAGAACAGATTTGACATATTTTCTAATGACTGAAGACCAAATTCCTTCTGGGATGACTTCAAGAATATCATACATGAAGAAAGCAAAAGGTAATATATATGGGGGGAAAAACAGGAAAGAATGGCAATACAAAATGAATATCAGAAAGGACTTTAATGTTTTGAGAAGGATGAGGGCAATGAATGAAGAGATGTGCTTTACACAGTCGATATATACATGGATTGTGATACGAGTTGTCTGAGCCCCTAATAAAATGCTTAAAAAAGAAAGAAAGAAAAGAAAAAGAAAGGACTTTAAAACTTGCTCTTCAGTGTTGAGAAGGAAAGCAACTAGAAGAAAAAATGAAGTGGGCCAACTGAAGAGAAGACTTCCAAGGATGATTTGAGATGACAAAATATAATTTAAAAATACAAAGACCTGGAGTTAGAAAACCAAAGGAAAGAGCTTGACATTACTCAAGTTCAAAGAACAGAAGGGAAAAAACCTAAGCCTTACCTAGCAATATTGAAGGATTCTATGGGTGAAATCTTGAATGACACAGGGTGTATCAAAGTAAGATGGAAATAATACACAGAGTCACCGGACCAAAAATAATCGGTCACTGTTCAACCAGGTCAGGAGGTGGCATATGGTCAGACTGTGGAGCCAATGTGACCAATCCAAGTTGCCCTAAAAGGATGGTTGAAAAGCATAGCTCCAGGAATGGATGGAATGCCAACTGAGGTGTTTCAACACGTGGACGTCATGCTCGAAGCATCCGTGCCCCCAGTTTTGAAGACAGCTACTTGACCAGCTGACTGGAAGGATAGACATGTTTGCCCACTCCCCAAAGACAATGATCCAAAAGAAGTTGTAAGTTATTTAACAATATAATTAATATCATTCACAAGTAGAATTATATGAAAGATCATTTAAAAATAGTTACAGCACTTTGACAGGAAACTGCCAGAAAAGTAAGCCAGATTCAGAAGAAGGACGTCATTGGTGATGCCAGATGGATCTTTGTTAAAAGCAGATGGATCTTTGTCATAAAGATGTTTACTTGGTTTTATGGATTGTGCAATGATTATCTGGATCATAACAAATTACAAATAATGTTGCAGAGAATTGGGAGTCTAGAACACTCGATTGTGCTCACAAGGAATCTGGACATAGACCAAATGGCATTTGTTTGAAAATATCCTATTAGGAAAGTTGTGTGTCAGGATTGTATCCTTTTACCGTACTAATCCAATCTATGCTGAGCTATCACTTTGATACTAAAATTACTAAAGTCTTTTCAATCACCTCAGATGCATGTGAAAGCTGAACAATTAATAAGGAAAACCAAAGAAGAACTGGATTGTTTGGATTATGCTATTAGAGAATATTGGATGCATCATGGATGGCCAGAAAAACAAATAATTGTCACGGAAGAAGAACAATCACAATGCTATTTCGAAGCAGGAATAAGGAGCTGACAATAAGAGCTTTAGTAGAAAGAAAATGTCTTAAAAATGATGATGGCAACATGTGTATAAATGTGCTGGACACAATGGCTGTATGGATGGATTGTGATAAGAACTGCATGAGCCCCCAATATAATGATTTAAAAAGAAGAAACAGGAATTACAAAATCTTGTCACACATACATTAGACATGTTTCCTGAGGTACTAGGCTCTGGAGAAAAAAAATCATGCTTGGTAGAAGACACTCTACAAGATGTATCGGCACAGTGGCTCAAACAATGGACTGAAACATAAGAGCAATTGTGTGGATGGGACGGGGCTGCGCAGTGTTCGCTCTGTTGGACATAGGGTGACCAGGAGTCCGATCTGACTCAACAGTGCCTCCCAACAACAAGAGCAATTCATTGTCATGCATATGCAAGTGAATGAACATCTTTGACATGCTGTGTTCAGAAATTCATAAGGAATTCTGAACAACAGGTAAATCCAAACTAAAATCTTTTTCTTGACTTAAAACAAAATCATACCAAAGATAAAAAGACAGGCATTTCAAATTTGCAGCACAGAAGAAAAACTAAAATGGTAAAAAATAATGTAATCTTACATTTTTAGTCACTATTATTAGTTCAACTTGAGGAGATAGTGGTGGGAATGTTCTAAGGAAAGCCTCTTCCTTTTTAATTCTGATCATTTCTTTCCCATTTATTTCGGATGTCCTCCTGGCCCCACAGTCTATTTCTTTTTTATCTTAGAAATAAAATAGTGGGGTCTCTCTTTCATTTCCACTCTTCTACCATCTCTTTTCTTTAGTCCCTATTCTTCTCTCCCTGAGTGTCACGTGCCTCGCTAGCACAGTGCTTGGTACACAATAAGAAGTCGATGCAAAATGACTCTCTTCTGATCCTTTCCTCGCTTACTGCTTCTCCTTTTCTATCCCTCTCTCTCCTCCAGGTTTCTCTCATCCTTCTTTCCTTTCTTCCTTCCTTTCTCCCTCCCTGTGTTCTCAGAACCCGGAGTTCATATCATATTACCAGACCCATTATACACACACTTTAGTTCTTCCATTGACCATGAAGATGTCTATTATTATCTCCTCCTTCTTTTCTTTGGACTTCTCTTAAAAAACAAAACAAAACAACAACAACAAAATGAGCAGGGGTAGGAGGGAATGATATAAACATTAATCTCGGTGCTTATTATTTTAGCAAGGAAAACAAATGGGAATCAAGAAGTCTTTTTCCTGCCAAGGTGGTGATGAAAGAAATGTCAATAAAACAATTTGCTGTGTAAATGACTGGCTTGAAATCTTAGACTACAATTAAGTAAAATAAAATAAATCTCTACAAGAAGAAGAGTTTTGTTCCATTCAATTTCAAACTCTAGTTTACACTTTCTCAATAGTAATTTGTCTTCATCTGTTTCACGCATTTGCCTGATGAAAGTGGAAGCTGATTTCAAGACATAGCCCACAGGGTCTCCATGTGAGCCAGCAGAATCAATGGCAATGAGAGGTGTAGAATGAAACCTTGTACCCTACTGGGTTACAAGTTAGGCTGCTAACTACAAGGTCAGTAGTTCGAAACCATCATCCTATTCACTATAGAAAGATGAGACTTTGTGCATCCGTAAAGATTTATAAGCTCAGAAATCCACGGGGGCAACTCCACTCTGTCCTATAGGGTCACTATAAATCAGACTCTACTCAATGGCAGTGAGTGAGGATAATATGGCAGGATGCCAACAATAGCATAAACGAAGAAAGCAATAGGTCATTAAAAAGATAGAAGACATCAAAGCAGATGTCAAAAGACACTGAAACTTGTTCTTGGAAGTAGCGTAGCTAAAGCAAACAGAAGAAATGATGAACCAAAAAAACTGAACGAAAAACAAATGGAAGGGCAGCCCAGGAAGACAAAGTAGATTGTTATAATGAAATATGAAAAGTCTTGGGGTTAGAAAACCAAAAAAGAAGAACAGACGCAGCATCTTTCAAAATGAAAGTATTTAAAGAGTCCAGCCTTGAGTTATAGGGAAGAACCCAATAAGTTATATTGAAGAATTGCATGGGCAAAATATGAAATGATGCCAGCAGCAAAAAAAAAAAAGGAAAGAGTACACAGAGTCATTGTACCAAAAATAATTGCTTGATTCTCAATCATTTCTAGAGGTATTATATAATCAAGAACCAATCATATTGAAGGAAGACACCCAAGCCATCTGTGTTAGACAGAGTCTCTAGAGAGACAAAACCAGATTGCTAATAATTATATATATATTTATTCAGATAGATAGATAACATAAGAAATAAACAGTTAATTAAATTATAAAGTAGTACAAATGGCTCAATGCAACTCACTCCCATGAGACAGTTGTGAGACACTGGCAGTCCTTCAAGTCTTGAGGGCCACCAGGTAGTCCTCTGTAGAGCAATTCAGGCTATCCGGGCACAGGCAACAAACAGCAAGGCAGGTCACCAACAGTCAGCCAGATGACAGGGTCCGACAGTCCCCCAGCTCAAGCGATGTAAATTCCAATGGTGTGGCAAAGCAGGTCTTGAAGGAACCTCAAATTATAGTGACACAATTCACGGGTTAGGTGTCCCACAGGTAGTGTAGCTTGCAAATTGAGGCAAAGAACAAGCAAGGCAGCCGCACACTGGTCCGATGGTCAAAGAACGAGAGACAAGAAAGACGAGGCTCGCTGAGCCATTTATCTCTCCGCCTTTCAATTAATCCCACATGTGTTTATCAGCCAGGTTGGCACAATAAACTAACTACCTCACCATCCTGCAGGCATTGGTGAAAATGAATGCCCAATCAGCTGATGGTTTAGTAATTGTTAAATTTTAACAAGCTGCTGAAGCTCTCACCGGTCTATGCCAAGAACCTTGGCAGACAGCTATGTGGCCCATCAACTGAAAGAGATCCCTATTTATCCCCACTCCAAAGCAAGGTGGCCCAACAGAAGGCAGAAATTATTGAACAATATCATTAATATCACATACAAGTACAATTTTGTTACAGAAAATTAGAAACCAAATGCAGCCATACATTGACAGAGTTCTGCTAGAAACTCAAGCCATATTCAGAAAGGGATGTGGCATGAGGAATGTCATTACTGAAGTCAAATGAACCTTGGCTGAAAGCAGAGACTACCAGAAAGATGTTTACTTGTGTTTTAATGACTGTGAAAAGGCAATCTATTCTCCCTTTCTACCCCACCTACCCCTTCCCCTCCTGGTATGGCTACTCACATTATTGGCCCTGAGGGGTTTATCTGTCCTAGATTCCCTGTGTTTCCAGTTCTTATCTGTACCAGTGTACATCCTCTAATCTAGACAGAAAGGGAGAATTGGGGTCATCATAGTGTGTGGTGGGGAGCATTAAAGAACTAGAGGAAAGTTGTATGTTTCATTGGTGCTATACTGC
>NW_022111368.1:10298029-10333071 GCF_000313985.2 Echinops telfairi
AGACCTGCAGAGATAATAATATGCACAAAAAACAAGACAGAGTTAAACAAAGCAACAGAAGAAAACAAAACAACAATAAGAAAACTAACTACAAAAAAAAGAAAGAGGGAAAGAAGAGCCTATAAATAGTTCAAGGTCTGTTTGTTGATCTTTAGGAGTGTTTTCTGGTTGAGTCTGATGGGGTGCCACACCCTGGTCCCAAAGTCTATTTTTGGTATTCCCTGGTGACTTTGTTGCTCTGCTCCCCTTGCTGTTCTGTTGCACACTCTTAGTGTGGTGGGGTCAGATCGGGCGCAAACCCTGCACTGTGTCTCCAGTGTTGTTCCCCATAGGGCTGTGGGCCAGTGAGGGTTGTCGTGTCTCTTAGTGAGGCTGGCTACTACCAAGAACTTACAGCTCTGCTCACCACTTCATTTGTACCTGTTCTCTTGCCTTAACCTATGCCCACCTTACCTAAGTTTTACTGTGCCCACAGAGTCAGTACAAAAACCCAAACAAAACAATTGATTTGAGCTTTGACTTTTATTTTGATTCTTTGAAAATCTATGCATAACTATAAATAAATATAAATCATCAAAAATCTAGTGTTAATCATAAAGGAAGGGGATACATATTCAAGGTAAGATATATTATGATCGTATTATTCTGACCACGATTTTTGGTTGATTTTATGACTCAAATCAACAACTTATTGGAAGATCACGAAAGGAAATTTAAGAGAAAAGATACTTTTCTCTCAAGGGTTATTTCATTTGTTTATTCATCTTAAAAAGATATTTAAAATATCTATCCTTTAAGCTGAAGTTTCTCTCTCTCTTTTTTCATTCCTTTATTCAAAAAAGATATTTCTTTTATTTCCAAAGTTCTTAACTGAAGGGAATGCCTGCCAATGAAAGAGAGTCACACTTGCTTGCCCTTCTGGCTAATTAGGAGGGTGTGGACTGTTTTCAGAAAGGATGATATTTGAAAAAAGCAAATCCTTCATAATGGATCTAAGAAGATGATTACTCACATGTCCAAAAGATTCACCACTATTCAAGCTGCTCATCATAGCTTTTTTTTAAGGCACTGTACTAATCCAATAATTTAGATACCTTTCACTTAAAAGAACTGATTCATTCTCAGTGTTATTTGTACAATAATTCACCTTCAATACAACTCAATAAAATTTATTGCTCTACTTTCATTCTAGGGATGGCTATTTCCTTGTGCTTATTAGAATAATATAGCATTGCAATTGATAGTGTAGAACAGTAGAAAATCATTGAACAAGTAGTACATTGTGATTTCTTTGAGTCTCAGTTTTCCCATCTATAAAATAAAAGCAAAGGCATTTTCCCAATGCAACTATACTTCAGGATCATTAAGAATTTAAAGAATGAAACAAAACATAAACAAACTGTTATAGCCCTAGAGTTGAGTCCACTTCACAATGACCCTATAAGAGATGGTAGAAAGAGATGGTAGGACCGCCCAGGCAGGTTTCTCAGACTGTAACTCTTTACAAAAGTGGAAAGTTTTGTCTTTCTCCCACAGAGTGGCTGGTGGTTTTGAACTCCTGAATTTGCAGTTAGCAATCCAATGCTTAACCACTGTGCCAGTAGGGCTCCACTTAAAGAATGAAACAGCTCCTCGTTGCAATTGAATAAGTCCTGACTCATAAAGGCTCTGAGGGACAGAGTGAGATCTGCACCATAGGGTCCCAATGCTGTGAAAATGTAAGGCGGCAGATTGCCACATTGCTCTCCCACATTGCAGCCCGTGGCCAACCAACCAGGAAGCACCTGAGAACTTACCCATTGCACCACCAGGGCTCCCTAAAAAGTAAGGTGACACATATGTAAAACACCTTCCAGATGATTGATATTCTGTCTTGCTTGGTGTCTTTAATGGGTCACCTGATTGTGATGATTGCCAGCCTAGTCCCGAGTGGAGTCATTAGGTGAGAATTCTTGATCTCTGACTACTCCCCTTCTAAACAACCCTGTCACTTTGTTCCCCTCTCTGGATCTATCTCCAACCTTAAGACCTTCATATTGTATCATTTTTCATGTTCTGCCTGAAGCTGCATTCTCAGAACTATCTAATATACAGTGAACCCTCGTTTATCGCAGTCAATCGGTTCTAGACCCTACCGTGATAAATGAAATTCCGCGAAGTAGGATTCCTTATTTGTAAATCAAATATGTTCGTAGTGAGAGCATAGAGGACATGAAAAAACACCCTTTAGTCACCATTACACTCGTTTTACCCAATTTATTAAACGAAAAAGGGAAAATACAGTAAAACACTTTGGACATTACAATGATCATTTATTATATTATTTATGGCATCTAGTTTACAGTATTACGTATTTCACATACAGTATTATTATACATAGTTCTTACAAATACTGTAATCAATAGCCTATGAAATGACTTAAGGGAGGTCGCCATCTTTTTCCTCTGAAGGAGCGGGTGTAGGCAGCGGGTACTGTTACGCAAAAACCGCGATAGAGTGAAGCTGCAGAAGTCGAAGCGCGAATTGGCGAGGGTTCACTGTATATCATTTTCAGCTCATGTTAAGTCGATGTAACTAACACTGAACCGGATCTCTCAGGGAGAGGTGAGGGGAGAAAAAAATATATACATGTACTGAATGTTACACAATGTATCTAGACTTTTGCTACAGATTTTAGTAGGCATTCTCTTTCTTTTATCCTTTTTTATATCGTTTTATTAGGGGCTCATACAACTCTTATCACAATCCATACACACATCAATTGTGTAAAGCACATTTGTACATTCATTGCCCTCATCATTCTCAAAACATTTGCTCGCCACCTAAGCCCCTGGCATCAGCTCCTCATTTTTGCCCCTCCCTCCCCACTCCCCGCTCCCTCATGAATGCTTGATAATTTATAAATTATTATTTGGTCATATCTTTCCCTGTCTGACGTCTCCCTTCACCCACTTTTCTGTTGCCCGTCCCCCGGGGAGGAGGTTATATGTAGATCCTTGTAATCAGTTCCCCCTTTCCACCCCACCTTCCCTCCACTCTCTCAGTATCGCCACTCACACCACTGGTCCTGAAGGGATCCTCCGCCCTGGATTCCCTGTGTTTCAGTTCCCATCTGCACCAGTGTACATAAGTAGGCATTATCTTATAGAATTTATATCAGTCTCAATCACAATATGATGATGGGAGATATTATCCCATTTTACTAATATAAAATGGAAAACCTCAAATTGCAGTGATTTTCTCAAGAGATACAACCAGGAAAAAACTGCTACAGTCTTTTGAATCCAAGGTCCCTGGTGCTATTGTGCACCGAAGGCTCCTCTCTTCTGTTACAAGCACCAGGGATCATCTGAGAGCTCGCTTTCTGAGGACAGGAGTAGACAGGTCTGCCCTGTTCAATCTACTGCCTGCTCAACTAACGCGCAATTCTGTCTGAGGTTGCAAGGAGAAACACAGAAAATAGTGAGGCTATGTTTTTCTCCCTAGAGAAGGCTGGTGGCACAGAGAGCTGTCCCCTGAGCTGCTAACCATAATGTCACCAGTTGAAGCCCACCAGCTGCTAGAAAGAGACAGAGGACACCATCTGTTCCTGTACAGGTCTGAAATCTTGGGAACGCAAAGGGCAGTTCTATTCTGTCCTACGAGGGCACTCCGAGTCAAAATGGATTCGATGACAGCGAGTGTGTTTGGTCATTTATTTGTCTGGGTTTCGTTGTTGTTGTTTTTATTTTGTTTGTTTGCTTTTGAGAGATGTTCTGGAAGTCATCTATGTCCCACATATCTTAGAAAGAGTGTCACTTCCCTCTGCAGTGAAAGGATCCAGTAACACAATTCTCCCACCTCTGAGACCTTCAGGGGCCACAGTCCCCCTTCGTTTGATGGATGGGTCATAAATATGTTTTCTGGGAGTCCATCCTACCAACATAAGTTCACTTCAGCTTGTTGTGAAGAAGTAAGAAGCTGGGCTCACTTTATGCTCGCTGTTAATGGGAGAGAAATGAATCTAGGTAAGTACATTTTATTACAGGTGTAAAAACATCAGTCAGCAGAGGATCGAGTTGAAATGTCCAGCTAGATGGCACATGAGCTAGTAGATTTACTATGGGGAGAGTTCTTTTGAAATTTCACCCGAGAACTGGGTTTGCCTAATGGCAACTTGAAAGCTAGTGGTTTATGCACTTGGGAGACCATGAAGACAAAATCATGATGTGCAACTGTTAGGTACCTAGACTACTATTTTGCATAAAATAAATTTTAGCTTTCAGTTCAGTAAACTGCTATAATGATTCTATGGCATACTTGTCCACAGTTAGCTCTACCCCACCGGTAAGACCCAACCCAGGAGGTGATGGGATTTCTCGGAATCAGAAAGTCCACTTGCCTTTCAATCACTACCCACCATTCACCCAAGCTGCCTCATTCTATCCATCCAGCCTCAAGATGTAAAGCGTGGGCACCTTATTCTCAAGTCCTCTGTTGCCTTAGGTTATGTACCTTTTCATTTAATCGGGCCAATTAGAGATGGAACTTCTGAGTTTGAATAGTAAAGGGAATTGTGAGGTAGGGGCTTTCACTCAGAATGCTCCTTGGCCTCTGGTGGGCTGACTCAACATGGAAGTGCTGACAGCAGGGGTTTTCTTTGATCTCCATTCTCCAGCTCACCAAATCAAAGCCCTGGGCATTCACCCCTAAAAATATGCTTCCCCAAGCAACCACTGAAGATTTTATTGATTACAAAGGGGTGGGGCAGCGTAGGGAAGGTACCACATCCCACGCCCTCTATTTCAGGCCAGGCAGCTTTGCTTCTGGACAAAAGAACTGAGTGAGGTCCAGTCCAGCTCAGGGTCAGCACTCATCCTGGATCTGAAACTCTCAAGTGGGATCCCTGGTGGTGCCAGTGGTAATTGATTCTCGTGCGTTTGTCCCCAACATCTCTGCTCCCCTACTCCTTTCTTAGCTTTCTCTTCCTTCCAAACACCATGAATACTTACTTGGTCATCCCTACAAAGAACACACACGACTTGACATTTGTCAGTTTTGCCTCCCAGACGCTGTGAGACCTTCCAAACTGTAAGCTGCCTAGGATGAGCCAGAGTCAGCTGTTTGGGAACGAAGTTGCAGCAGAGAGAAATGTAGGAAAGAGAAATGGGTGAACGAGGAGGATATTTCTATTTGATGGAAATGAATGCTTTGCAGGGTAAAAAAGATACTGATCGGATAGGCCCTCTTTGCTCCATCCTTTCTGCCAAGCAAGAAGAAAAGATCACTTATGAACCTCAGTCATTTTACCAGAGCTGGTACACAACTGAAAGAGGTGGCAAGCAAGAAACAGAGGGTTGTGTGCAGAATGAAGATCTCGCCCTCTTGCTAGGGAGGCATGGTGATCAAAGGGAAAGGGACGGTGAAGGGCTTGCACCCTGCACTTTCAAAGCTCACTCTTTCGAAGGGGGCTCTATGGTAAGCCAAGCTCAGCGTCAGTTGTCACCAGCCTTGCCAGGTGACAGAGACGTCAGGTTGTCCAAATGCTCTGTGAAGGTGTCTTTCATTACAGAGACAATCACCTAACCCACCTAATGTGGGCGAGAGCTGGCATGGGTGGAGCTTCTACCAACAGGGCTTTCTCCAGGGGGCACTATGCCTCATGCATCCTAAGGTGAAGAGCATGCCTACCCCAAGGCCTTGTGACTCATCATTCAGAGGATTTTCACCCTGTTCTGGCTTACCCTACTATTTAAAGAAGAAGAAGAAGAACAGGGAGGGGACAAAAACAAAAAGCAACCACCACCAAGATGCTCTGTGACTTCCTTTCTTTTACAAATGTCACTTCACACGGAGACTGCCTCCTCCAACTCCCTTGAAAACACCCTGTAAAAATACTTAGAAAATCCCTTCTTACAAAGGGTGATGGCCCTACTGACGGAAAGCAAATTAGCTCGGATTATTTGGGGAGACACAATGTCCATCACCAGTGAAAACGAAGGTTGAACTAATTCATCTGCTGGTTTCTGAGCTGACAAATTAGGAGTCACTGGGGACACCCTGTAACAAATCTCAGCTCTTTACAAGACACACATTGCTTCTTTCTTACGAGGCCGTTGTGCCTTCCATTAACTATGTAGCTATACACCCGTGTGTGTGCGCACAGACACACACATGCACCAGCACTCCCTCCCCAGCCTGGTGTGACAAATGCAAGTTTTCTTTCATCGTCAGTCATTTCATAAAGTCATTTTGTTTCTCTTGAAAATGTCCCAAGCCTTGGAAGCACACACCAGCGCAAGGCTTCAGGATGAGCTGCTGAAAACTCTTTTGAAGAGCTAGCTGCAGGAGGACGGTTTGCATTCCTTTTTGTCCCCTTCTTGGTTTTGTTTTCCGCAGTTCTTCCTCTCCTCTAACGGCACAATATGAAACTATCCCCTAGACCATGAATTGCCTATTTATTATGCTGGCTCTGAAAATCCGTATCCCATTATGCAGGGAGAAATGAGAAGAAGAAGAAGAAGAAGGAAAAAAAAATCGACCAAGAGAAAAAAGAAGCTGCACGCATCTATTTTTAGCAGGTGGCCTGAATAATATAAATTTTAGGGTGCTTGGCTTCCCTCCCCCTCTCGGGCTCTGCGCCCCTTCAATCTTGTCAGCTGTAAAATGGGTCTCTTTTTAGCTTCTAATGGATCTATGAGATGAAAGGTGCAGTCATGAATTAGTGGTGCCGACAGCCCAGCACGACGGTCCAGGCAGCAGGGGGTCCCCCTTTGTCTCAGTCCACTCTGACCTCCCGCGCCACTCCCCGTCTGTGGGAACCGGACAAGAAGAATGTAGGGGTGGAGTCAGGACGCCGAGGAGTGCCGACCCTGCTCCTGCTCAGAGCCGCCTGACATGCTTCTGCCCGCAAATATTCTGACATCATCCGGTCACACCTCCGCAGCGGTCCATTCGTTCCTTACCTCTTTTATGTTCGACCACGGAAAACTACGGGTTCTGCTACCGAACTCACTCAACACAAGTGGAAAAAAGGAGAGAGGGGGAGAAAAGGATGCTTTGCCTGTGAACATAAGCATATTTCTTTTACTTGTGGGTATGTAAAAAAGGAAGTCGGCGCACTGCATCCTGGTTGGAGAATTGGAAGCTCAGAGTTGAAACTCTGGCGGGAAGGGGACATTTTCTACTAAGCCAAGTTTGCCCCCGGCACAAAGATCATTTCAGGTTACATCCAAACAGCAGCTCGGGAGGGACCTGCAGCAGAGTGCAATGCCTGCCTGCCTGCCTGCCTGCCTGCCTGCCTGCCTGCAGGTTCATTTGCTTTAGAATAAAAATGTTAAGATTAAAACCCACAGGTGAAACATCCTTAGAGAAGCCTCAGAGAGTACCTCTCCTCTGGAGGAGATCCCCCCCACCCCCCCGAATTAATTCATCTTGCCTTCAGCCCCCAGCAACCCAAACCCAAGCCCATTAATTACCACGGAGCAGGTTCGGAAGGATGGGCCCATTTTTCAGCTCGCCTTCAGGTTGTCCACAGAGGACACGTCAAGGCTCACGATGCAGCAGCCCCAGCAGTAACCTGAGGGGGACGATCCCTGTGACAGTGACTGTCTGGAGCAAACCGGGGAGCTGCTCTCCGTGTGAATTTCTTTGTGGAAGTTTCCACTTGTTAGAAAACCAGGACATGGCTTGACCTCCAATAGCTCATCTGTGCGTTTGTATATTTGGGGACATTCCTTTAAAGCAGTAATAGCAAACAGCAAGCTTTCCCGGGCAGAACAATACACGCGGAGAGCCCAAAATGAATGCACAAGTCGATCTTACATCGTTCCATTCGGATTTTCAAAACAAGGGGCCCGAAGTATGTTCAGACAGCAACACGTCAAACGTCCCGTTTCCCCTCCTCTAGAGTAAAATGGATTCTGCTTTTCAAAAAGGATTCCCTAGTTTAATTGAAAAAATAAGACCAAAACCCCCCCAGAACTCACGGCTCGTAATTCCCAAGCTGTATAATTGCATCATCCTTGCCAAATCTGTGGCAGAGAAGAGGTGATTAACATGCATTTCCTTACCGCGAATGGTTACAAAAATTCATAGTGCTCCCTTACAAAAACTCCTCGGTACTGCGACCTCAGGCCAGTTGTAGTTCAGTTGAGCACTTTGTGCTGCTAATAAACAGCCTAACACTTGTTCCCGTGCAGGTACGATTTAAAGAGAAATCGAGTTTACAAAAGACAGGAGTGCGTCCAGAGTCTTCTGCAGGGAGCAGCGTCCTTGTGGCAGAACCCCCTCTTTCAAACTTGTATTTTCTGGGGGGAAAGAAGGGTAGTTTTAACAAAATTTCTGTTTGGAAATGGTTTTAAAACTAAAAACGCTTGCAGATAATACAACTTTTTAAAAGCTGATAATACAGCTTTTCTCCCCAAACCCTCTTCATCTCCATTGACAGGATTCCAGGATTTATTCCATTCCTCATTATTCTCTACCAAAGTGGGTAAGGGGGTGGGGGGAGGGAAAGCGGTGAATGAGTCCTATGTAGAGAAAGGCAATTATCTTACATGTCTTCCAGGACACCTTCACAATAAACTTAGAAGTTTATGCATTGTAGTGTGAAATTTGAAACCTAAATTACAAGAGTATTTTATTCTTGAACAAAATTCATTTTTGGAAGATTTTGAAAATATATCATTATTAGCCATTTAAAAAAAAAACCGGAAATGGAATCAACCAAAATGCCCTTTTTTTTTTACTACTTCCTCAAACTCAGGAGAAGTCGCAGACATCGTTATTTTTATGCAGGAGGTAATTTTTTAGGCTTCCTGTTAGACTAGGAATGTTGAGTGGAATACAAACATCAAAACCAAAACACATTTGTAAGCCTATCTCAAATGGTACTGTGAAAGCTTAGTGTTAATTTTTTCTTTTAAAAAACTGGTTATGATTCTAAATGGAATCCATTTGAATTTTGATGTTCATAATCGTTACCTATATAAAGGAAGATATATTTTAAAAAGGAAGAGAATGAAGAAAAGTAGAACAAGATAAATAATAAAACAAATTGAGAAACTAGATCCCTCTCTGATTAATTATAACCTCCCTCTCTGCATCATTAATAAAAGATGGGTGCTGATTTTTCAACACACAAACTATCTTTCTGCCTCATGAGAAAGCACAAGCCATTCCATGCAGTTAAACCACAGGCTTGTCCTTTACACGGGTGGAAATGAAGGCAGTATGTGGGACTGTGTGTGTGTGTGTGTGTGTGTGTGTGCTTCCCTAAAGCAAGCAGAAATTGACATGAATGGAAAACCTCAAAGTTCAATTGAGAGGCTCATGGTTATTAAGCAAGAATGGGTTCAAGAACAATTAAATTATACCAAGAAATGCATTACATTCCTGTTCTCTTGCTTGTTAATCTAATTTCATATCTCAACTTCAGAGAAAAGAGGGAGATAGAATTGCCCACTGTTTCATCCCTTACAGGAATTCTAAGTGCCTACTCCAGAGACGGCTACAGGCACCATAGTAAGGTTAACGTGTCACTGGAAACCCACGGGCAGTTCTACTGTGTTCTGTGCGGTGGTGAGGAGTCCTAACTGCCTGGATGGCAGTGAGCTTGGGTTTTGTGCCAGCCAGCTGACTCTGACTCCGGGTGACCCTATGCAGGATGTCCAAGGCTGTGAATCCTTTGTTCTTTGTTTTTATTTTTCCTCTCAACAGTTTTATTGGCATATAATTCAGGTATCATACAATTCAAAAGTTCAATCACTTCCAGGTGAGTTGTACAATCACCACCCCAATCAGTTGGAGAACATTATCTTCATTCTTGCACTCATCATTCGTTCCTAGCTCTCCCTTGCCCTTCAACTCCCCCTGCCAGACTCCCAAGGAACAATTCCTCCGGTTGCTTTCTCTAGATTTACCTAGCGTGGATTTTAGCTATAGGAAAACATTTAACAAACAAACAAAAGCCTAACAAGACTAGCAAAGTAAAACAGATAAAAAACCTCCATCAAAAAGAAAGCAGAAAATATTAAAAACCAGAACAAATGTAAATGAATCATATGGGAGATCAAATAATAAGGTGCATTGTCACCTAACTGCATCTGCAACAATTCACTTTCTGCATTCTGCATGTTAGCAAGGCTGTTCACATCCTTGGTCTTTATACCTTGCCTTTACCCCTACCTAGTGGTGTCTTTGAGTGAATGTTGGACTACTAAACAAAAGGTGGGTGGTTCAAACCCACAAACTGCTCTATTATATAGTTATGAAGCTACCTGTTCCTGCAGAGATTGATTTACAGCCTCAGAAACTCTATGAGGATTCATTATGAGTGAGAATTGACTTGCTGGCAATGGGTTGGGTTTATATTTAGGCAGATTACATAGTTTAAGGGTTGCTGATGCCTTTATCTGTTTTTATTAATTATTCAAGTGAATGGAGCTGTAAAATTTTAAAAGTCACAATATGTTTGTAGAATAAAAAGTTATAAAGTAAACATTGCTTCAAACTTAAATATTGTTTTTTATTCTCGCTGCCAAACATCACAAGCAGAAGCACAGTTCTACTATTTGATTATTAAGTGGCTAGCATTACATTTCACTCATCCAATCCATGAAATTAAATGCTTACTTAATAAAAGGAGTGCAATACACTGATGTGTCAAATTGATGCATACGTTTCTAATGCTCACTCAAACTCCACTGTTGTCAGCCCACTCTGATTCATCCCGAACCAACCAATCAATACCTTCGAGTTGATTCTGACTCATAGCGACCCTATAGGTCAGAGTAAACTGCCCCTGTGGGGTTCTGAGACTGTAACCCTTTAGAGAATAAAAAGCCCAATCTTTCTCCTGCAGAGAAGCTGGCAGTTTCAAATGTGGGGTTAGCAGCCAAACAATAATCACCAGGTCACCACTCTAGGACGGATTCCTGGGAAAGTAGAATTGTATGGGAGTAGACAGCCTCGCCTTTCTTGTCCTAAGCGGCTAGTGAGTTTGGACTGTTGATTTGGAGGTCAACAGCCCAGCATTTAGGCAACAGTGAGTTTGACTCGATGGCAGTGAGTTTGCCTAAGAGCTCAGGTAGCATAGTGGATTACATGTCGGGCTGCTAAACACGAGGTCAGTAGTTTGAAATCACCAGTTGTAGGGGCCGTCTGATGGTGGTGAGTTTGAGTTTGTTTGATCAGTTGGATGGATTGGACCGGAAACACCTAGCAACAACTACCATAAGGATATAGGATTCACAGGTGAAGAAAATATATCATAGGAAATCCTTTTTCTTTCTTCTGTTTACTTACATTGAGGCTTCAATCATCGAGAGTAAAATGCATAAAACTTAATTCAGCTTGATGAGTTATCACTTGTGTCTGTGTACCGTGTAACCAACATCCAGATCAAGGAAAAGAAATTTCCAGCTCCCAGAAAATGCCCTTGTACCTCATTTCCAATCGGGTTTAATTTTCTCTCCTCTATTAGCCTAGATTCATTTTTGGTTTTGTTGCTGTGATTTGAAACAAATGAAATCACGTCATATGTGCTATTTGAGTGAAACTGTAAATTTTAAGGATTTTGGTTCACGTTGAAAGTGTCTCTTCTTTTCATTCACTCACCCAATTTCCCCCGAAATGTAGTGAAGAATAAAATAAGACAAGATAGAGCTGAACTTGGAGAAGAGAGGCGGGTGCTTGGTGATGGGGGTACAGGCTTTATTAGGAGGGGATTAACCCTCAACAAGGAAAATGAAGAGCAGTTGCTCATCAGAGCTCCTCAGGTAAACCCCATGTGAATGTGGGCTTTGGGACGTTTAGTGTGTGGACCATGGCCTCCGCTCCCTTTCACTTGTTGTCTCTGGCTTCCAGTTTGTCTAGAGGAGTGAGTGAAATTCTAAGTCATCTTAAATGAATGAAGATGCTTTGAAATGCTCAAAGGGAATAAACAGATAGATGATAGATAGGTAGAAAGTTGATTGATGATAGATAGATAGATAGATAGATAGATAGATAGATAGATAGATAGAAAGATAGATAAATTGAATTCTTTTGAAGAAGTATTTAAGTCCTTAGAAGGAATGTTTACGAAGGCGCTGTCTGTGTATGCTCAGATTCCTACCGATGTCTTATGCTCAGGGGTGCCTCCTGTAAAAAGGCGTTGAAACCAGAAGCATACTAATTTTGTTGTTGCTGTTTCTATACTGTATTTTTTCTTACTGTATTTTATTTCAAAAAATATTACCCTCTATTGCTTACTTCCCAGACCAATTTCTCCAACCTTCCACACAGTTTTCCCCCTATTATTTGTACCTTCATAAAGCAATAAACACATCTTATTTTACGTAATATCTCCTGTCTCCCCCAACTTCCCTACTTTTCTCAAGTCAAGAACCACTCTCTGTGCTCAGTAGAATTGATTGTTCATTGCATTGAATTCCATATCTTAAAGCTCCTAGTTTTGTTTGGTTGATGTTGTTTTTAAGTTATCACTAACCAAGATCACAAAAGTTGTAATAGTAATGAACTCTTCAGGATTGATTTGTTCTCCCTCTCTGGAAAAGTGTAGGGATTATTTTCTACAATATTTTCTTTTAACTTGAGATACAAGGTGGGGGGGGGTACCAAAAAAAACCCAACCCCCAAACAGAATTAAAACAACTAATGTTCATTTGAGGGTTTTTTTGATGTGAGGGGGATAGTGCATTTGGAGTTCATTTCACTAGGTCAGACTGTTAATCAAACTTTCTATTTAGAAGTTCTGAAAAGATTGTGTAACAGTGTGCTAGAAAAAAGGCCTGATTTGTGGCAGGCAGGGGACTGGTTTTGCCACCACAACAATGCACCTGCTCACGCAGTCATCTGAGGCACCACTTTTTGGCAAAAAACAGCATGCCTCTCTTGCTCCAGTCACCTTAATCCTCTGTCCTCACTCTGTGCAACTTATTTTGTTTCTGAGAATGGAATGCAGAGGGACATGAAAGGGAAGTGAAGGAAAAAATGAGGGAGGTGCTGTCAGCCATCCAACCAGATGAGTTTGAAAAATATTTCCAAGAATGGACTCACAGATTTGATAAATGTTTTCAGTGTAATGGAGAGTACTTTGAAGGTGATATGGTTGTTTTGTAAAAAAAATTTTTTGAACACATATTTTTTTGTGGAAAAATCCATTCTTGGGGGGGGGTGTATTAGTCTGGGTACTTTGGAGAAACAAATCCACAGCGACTCATGTATAAGAGAGAGTTTTATATAAAGAAAATGTGCATCATGAAAACATCCCAACCCAATGCTAACCAAGCCCACAAGTCCAACATTAACCCATTAAGCCAACACCAGTCCACAAAGTCCTCCACCTCACAAAACAGAGGCAATGATGCCGACTGCAGGAGGAAAGCTGAGTCAGTGAATGAACAAGCATCTCAGCACTAGCAGGGGTCTCCACACGGCTGCTCCAGCACCCAGGGCTGCATCGGGATAGGTCCATGTAGCTTCTCCTTGGGGATGTCTTGTAGGAAGTCAATCTTGCAAGCGGAAGCAGGGAACTGCTAAGGCAGCTGCACCCAGTGCAATCATCACAAAACAAGAGACCCGAGAACTAGAAAGGCGAGGCTCACTACCCATTTATCCCTCCACCTTTCAATTAGCCCCACATGTGACTATCTACCAGGCTGGCACAATTAACTAACTCAGGGGGGTACCCCCTAGTATTACATAAGAGTAAATAGGGTCACTTTTGAAATCATTAAAATGATCTTGAAACAGTTTCATGAATTGCATGGTATATACAGGATCACTGCCTTCTATTGCCCATTGCCATTTCTACTCGTTTCTTGTTTTAAGCAAACAGATCGCTAGATAATGGTGCTTAATTTAGAACCCACACCAAACCCATTGCTGTGGGATCAATTCAGATTCATAGCAACCTTATAGAACAAAGTAGAACTAGCCCATAGGACATCCAAGACTGTCAAAAACTCCTTAAATCATTTTATTGGGGGCTCATATAACATTCCATACATCAATTGTAACAAGCATATTTGCCATCATCATTTCCAAAACATTTTCTACTTAAGCCCTCGGTAAAAGCTCCTCTTTCTCCCCCATTGCTCTGCCACTGAGTCCATTACAATTCATGGTGACTCTGGGTAGGGTTTATGAGGTTGTAGATATTTATGTAAATCATTACAGAACAAGTAGCCTCATCTTTCTCCTGCTGAGCAGCTGGTGGGTTTGAACTGACAACCTGCAGTTCAGCAGTTTATTGCTTACCTGGCAGTGCCACCAGGAGTCACTTATTAGAGAACAGAGGGAACAGAAACACCAAAGGACTAGCAGAGAGTGATGCAAAACACACAGTATTTGAAAGAGCTGTTTTCACAGTTGGGCAGCTTGTGGCGGGTTCTTCCTTGCTCTGGTTAAAGGAAGAGCCTTCCTTCTCTGTGACCCCAAATTCCTCCTTAAAAAGCCAGCACTTCATTTCTGGATAAAAATATTCTTAGAATATCAAAGAATGAGCGGGCCATCCCTCTGACTAAGTCCTCAAGACAAATCTGTACGGATAATTATGCGTGCAGGGTTGTGATTGCTGTTTGGATAATCGCTACCGAGGCTTGAATCTCTTCCCCGGGTGGCCTCTTACATAGAGCTTACCTCATTTTGGTCATGTTGACTCTTCTTCTATTAACAGAGGGGAGGAAGCCAGACAAAAAAACACAGTATCGAAAACAGCCTATTGCACTGGCAGGTGATGATTATACAATGTAACAATGTATATGGCTGGTTGTACCAAGTTTGTTTTGAAGCAGGGATGTTCTCTTTTGTCTAGCAATTCAAGTTATCTTGGCCCTCCAACTAGGCTAAACTCTGTGTGGGTCCATGTTTCGACTTCTTTTGTGTTCAATTAGAGTGAGCCTAGTGCTAAATTCTTAGTAGAGTTCATTACTGGATCACGTCTTCATTCCTCTGTTAGATAGCGCAGAGTCTCAAGAGCAGCTTCCTAGGCTCCTGAGGCTGCAAGAGATGAAAACTGCAGAACATCGGGAAGTCTTAATACCCTGGCAAAAGCCTTTATGTGGGAGAAAAGATCTTATAAGGAGAGAGAAGCCAGCAAAGTATCTTTTGACGACAGACTATGTCTATAAATAAGATATATGTTGAGAGACATTTAATCTATAAATTCATGGCCATCAAGTCAAATCCAATTGATAGGGACCCTGTAAGATGAGTATAATTGCCCCAGTAGGTTCCTGAGGCTGTACATCTCTATGGGAGCAGTAAGCTCCCTCTTTCTCCAGCTGGGCAGCTGCTGTGTTTGAACCACTAAACCTACAGTTAGTCATCTTTGTTAGTCTGGGCAGAATAGAGAAACAACTCCACAGAAACTCAGATATGTATAAGAGAGAGTTTTATATAAAGGGTAAGTGCACATTAAACATCCCAACCCAGTGCTGTCCAAGCCCATAAGTCCAACATTAGCCCATGTGTGTGACACTGATCTACAAAGCCCTCCTCAATCTCACAAAGCACAGCAATGATGCCAACTTTGGAGGAAAGCCGAATCAGTAAATGTATAAGCATTTCAGCGCTGGCAGGGGTCTCCATACAGCTGCTCCAGCACCCAGGACTGTATCGGGGTAGGTCCATGTGGCTTCTCCTCAGGGATGTCTTGCAGGAAGTGAGCCTTGCAAGCTGAAGCAGGGAACTGGCTAAGGCAACTGCACCCTGATCCGACCATCAGAAAGCAAGAGACACAAGAACCAGAACGGCCAGGCTCATTGAGCCATTTATCTCTCTGCCCTTCAATTAATCCCACGTGTTTATTAGCCAAGTTGGCACAATAAACCTTAGCTGTTTCAATCCACCCCTTGCCAACTTGGCACCTGTTAGGCTAATTCTTTAGCCTAACAATTGCAGTTAAGTGACACCTACACCTTAATCCTATAATCCTATGAATATATTTCCCCACCTATGAAAGTTTGTAAGCCAACCACTTCTTGCCTTTATCCCCCCAATTTTGGGTATCCAATTTCTATACTGCACAATTACATCAACCCAGTGCTCTGAGGAGACAATCATATTTTTTCAGCATGAAGAATCTTCATTCCAGTTGGAACCTTGTGAATTCTGCATCCATAAGCAAAGTCAAATCAGGACAGGCCATCCATAAAGTCAGCAACAATATGTACCAGTTCACTGGCTCAAAAATCTCTTTATCTAGTTGGGCTCTTGTCAACTCAATGTGGGCCGCCTCACTCAGCCTCCCCAGGGTGCCCATTGGTTGCTTTTTCAGACCATGGGCTCTCACAAATACTCAACAAGCGTAGTCCCCTCATGCTAGGTCATGAACTTTAGACCAGTCAACCTGCTTCTCTTTTTCCTGTAAACCAAGTCCACGAGTGTCAGTGGCCAGACTCAACCCATCTCTTTATTGCTGCATTTCTCCCACTTCCACTCAACAAGTAGATCCAGGTGGTCACCTAGCAAGCATTTCAGCCTGCCCACAGGCTCTCTTTAACATTCCGTCCCAGAGAGGAGTTTTCTTGATGGTTCCAGAGTTTTTCCAGCTACTAGCACAAACCACTGGTTCAAAATTCCAAAATCCAGAGTTCTTTTTTCCCTTCAGTCTATCAATCTTGCCCCCAGGCAAGTCTCTTGGAATGTAAATCCAAAGCACTGGGTGGGGCATATCTTTTCAAAACTTTCTTTGCAGGTATGGCCTAAACCCATCTAAAGATCAAATTTTAATGGCTGAAAGCAAGTGGGCTTACAAGCGTTCTATTTTCATACTTCCAAATAAACATTTCTATAAATCATTATATTGATAATAAGCAGAAGAAATCAGTATAAACAAAAATAGAATCAGATACTAAATTAAATTCTTAAAACAGTCTATCCTTATCAAGCTTGTCTAATTCCTTATCTAAACTATTCTATTTATACAAAAATATGGGATTAGGTCTCTGAAAGCATTAAACCAGATCCAGGCTTTCTGTCAGCCATTTTGACTTTCCTTCAGCCATTTTCCTTAAGCAGCATGGTGTCTGAGAAATTCAAATGGCAATTTCTACCCCTGAGCTCAATACATTAATCACATTCATTTTCACCATTTTAAACAGGAATAACCAGAGACTACAACCAAACAAAACTCAAAACTATAGCTTCCCATATTCTTTCCAGAAACCTTAACTATCTCACTGTCCAACAAGTGACCCATGATGTCCTCAGGGCTCCTTGTTTAAGTTAAACAGATGCATAAAAATGGCAATGCTGATTTTCTCTTTAAATTGTCCTTTTATTGTTAGTCAACACAGTGCCAACCAGAAAGACTACACATTCCTTATTTTTTTAAATTATGGAAATAAGTAGACATGAACAAAAGTAAAAAGATATAAATTCCTATGTACTCATAACCCAACTTTAATAATTATCACTCTTGTTTCAGTTAAACTCCTATTAATTCTTCCCTTTCTGGGTTATTTTTTTGGGGAATGCTCATACATCATATTACTTCATCTATAAACACATGTTATATTCTGCATCTTTTAAAAAGCACAAATAATATCTTTAGTGTTTCTAAGAAAACACAGTAATTTCTTAGTATTTTCAAGAACCTGGCTAGTATTAAATTTTCTTGATTATCTCCCTTATAATTTAGTTGGATCAGAATCCAAATAAGGTCAGTTACTACAACTGGACTATACGTTTATTAAGTCTCTTTTGACAGGAGGAAAAGAAAAGATCAAGGTGGATGTCAGAAAAGACTCTGAACCTTGCTTCTGATCACTGAGTAGCTAAGGCAAATGGAAGAAAGGAGGAGGCCAATGAGATGAATGGAAAATTTCAGAGGCAGCTCAAGAAGACAAAGTAATGTATTATGATGAAATGTGCAAAGACCCAGAGTTAGAAAACTACAAGGAAGACACAAACGGCAACTTTTAAATTGGAAGAACTAAAGAAAGATTTCAAGCCTTGTGGTAGTTACATAATCTCTTGTCAATTTGAGACTTAAGAGTAAAGGGATGGAGTTTAGCCTGTCAAACAGGTTGCTGCTGATGTCCTCATTTGGAGGTGCTAAGGAGATAAATAGCTCACTGGAGATGGGAGACACTCTCACTCCCACGAGACATTCCTGTTGACAAGCCACATGGATGGCAGCCAGAGCCTTGGAGCTGAAGAAGCCACGTGGAGACCCACACCAACGCTAAGATGCTTCCACCACCACTGGATCCACAAGACTTTCCACCCACTGGTCTGTGATATTCCTGCACTCGGTGGCATTGCATGGTTGCATGAGTCTGAAGAGGAATTTACAGACTGGTACAGGACATATGGGACTAATATCAGACTTATGGACTTGATCTGGACTGAGCTGGGATGTTTTGTTAATGTACAATTACTTTTTCTATAAAGCTCTTTCCTATACACGTATGAGTGTTTATAAATTTGTTTCTCTAATCTACCCTGACTAACACAAGCCTTGAGTTGCCATATTGAAAGATTCTATGGGCAAAATATTGACCGATTCAGGAAGCATCAATAGAATATGGAAAGAAAAAAACAGCTATTATACCAAAAGGAACTTGTCAACATCCCACCATTTTAAGAGGTTGTATATGAACAAGAACCAATAGTTCTGAAGGAAGAAGTCCAAGCTGCACTGAAAACATTAGCCCCAAACAAGGAATCAATGGAATACCAATGGGAATGCTTCAACCAAATGAATGCTTCCACAAGCCCATGCAGCACCGGAAGCACTCACTTATCTATGTCAAGACATTTGGAAGACAGCTACTTGGCCAACTGGAATGCTCACTCATTCTAAAGAAAGATGACCTAACAGAATGTGAAAATTATAGAACAATGGCATTGATATCACATGCAAGAAAATTTTTGCTGAAGATCATCCAACAATGGTTGCAATAGTACATTGACAAAGAGCTGCCAGGGCTTCGGGCTAGATTCAGAAGAGGATTTTGAACAAAGAATAGCATTGCTGATGTAAGATAAATCTTGGCTGAAAGTAGGGAATACCAGAAAGAGGTTTACTTGTGTTTTGTTCACTATGCAAGGCATTCAATAATGTGGATCACAACAACCTATGGATCAAACTATGCATAGCCTTGAGAAGAATAGGCAATGCAGGACATTTCATTGTGCTGATTCAGAACCTGTACATGGATCCAAAGGCAGTTGTGCAAATAGAACAAGGGAAAACTGCATGGTTTAAAATCGGCAAAGGTATGTGTTAGGGCTGAATCCTGTCACCATACTTATTCCCTCTCTATGCTGAGAAAATAACCAGAGCAGCTGGCTTATCTGACGATGAGTATGACATCAGAATTGAAGGAAGGCTTATTAACAGCCTGTGAAATGCAGGTGACACAACCCTGCTTGCTGGAAATGAGGAGGGCTTGAAGCACTTGCTGATGAAGATTAAGGTTTACAGCCTTTATTATAGATTACAATTTAATGTAAAGAAGACCAAAAATCTTCACAAATGGACCAATATAGGTAACATCATGATAAAAGAAGGAAAGATCAAAGCTGTCAAGGATTTTGTCTTGCTTGGGTCTACAATCAATGCTCATGGAAGCAGCAGTCAGGAGACTGAGGGACGCACTGCACTGGGTAACTCTGCTGCACAAGACCTCTTCAAGGTACTGAAAAGCAAGGATCGTACTTTGAGGACTAAGGTGTATGCCTGACTGAAGTCATGGTACTTTCAATTGCCTCACATGCATGCAAATATTGCACATTGAATCAGGATGACAGAAGAAAATTCGATGCAGAACCTATGGTATTAGTGAAGAATATTGAAATTACCATGGACACCCAAAACACCAAACCAATCTGTTGGAAGAAGTACGGCCAGACTGCTCCTTTGGGGCAAGGATGTCGAGACTGTCTCATGCATTTTGGTCATGTTGTCAGGGGAGACCGATCCCTGGAGAAGGACATCATGCTTGTTAAGTGGAGGGGCAGGAAAAAGGAGGCAGGCCCTTGAAGAGATGGCTTGACACAGTGGCTGCCCCAATGGCCTCAAACATAAGAGCGATTGGGAGAAGTCAACAAAGAAACTGCAGAAAGATGCCTAGGCTGTGGTGCTGTCAGGTAAGTCTTGGACTGCTAACTGCAAGGTCTGCAGTTCAAAGCCACCAGCAACTCCACGGAAGAAAGGTGAGGCTGTCTGCTCCCACAAATATTTATAGTCTCAGAAATTCTGTACAGGGTCATTGTAGGTCAGAATCAATGTGATAGGAGTGGGTGTGGGGGTAAGAGCATGCAGCATTGCTTTAGAGAAAAAAATATGCAGTAGAAGAGTCCTTGGGGATTTTTCAACCCGAGATTCTGCTTTTACAAGTGCCAGATGATTAGAAAGTTTTTTCCTTCTTAGAACCAATTTTAAGGGACCAAAAATGGTATCATCTCATCATTTTCATATTGGCTACATAATTAATCTCCCTAGCACCCACACACATACATTCACATGCCACATGTCTCTTTTTAGGGCAAGATTTAGGGTAAGGTTTGGGAAGGCAAGAGGTTTGTGTCTGGGAGTCATCTCATTTAAGGAACACATCTTTAGCCAGGGGAGAATGATACTGAAAATTGCTGGGAAAGTAAATTAGCTTTTGTGTGTAAATGTTCCTTCGCTTTGAGTTTGCCCTAGCATGAAAGTCACTCTTCAATACTAGCCATCAACCTCTTTCTCCCAGTAGACAAAGCTCATGTGGATTTGGTACCGGGGAACTGAAAATGCTATTATTCTGTTGCGTGAAAAGGGGGTGACATTTCCTTACCAATAATTAGCCCCAGTCATCAAGCAACAGTGACACATTCCTCAATAGCGGTGAGTGATATGTGTAAATAGCATTGATTAGAATATGATTTCAAATGAATGACGTGATCAAGTCTTGACACAGAAGCGCTTGTGCCCTGTGTCAGTCTCTTGCTTCCTGCCAGGTGTACGTAGCGTCACCCCCAAATGGCCTTTATGCAGCTCTAGCGTCTGCAAGGCTGTCACTTCCCTGGCACAGTGTCTGGTTGGAACCGCTTCTAAAGACTATTGATCATATCTACCCTCCCCGCCCCATCTCACATCCACCTCTCCCCAAAACCACAGGAGTCTAGCCACAAGAATAACTGAGAGGGGAAAAAGAGGCTTCTTGCCCTCCAGCCTACCCTGTTGAGACACGGTATGTAGGTGCTGGAGGGTTGTACTGGAGCGATGGCTGGCCTGAAACTCTTCTAACCTCTCCACACAGAATCCCTTACGCCCCCACCCCCAGCCCCATCCTCTATCATTCCTTCTTACTCTCTTTCTATTAGGAGTTGAGGTGAGCATTCCATCTGAAGTAAAATCTATTCTCCTTTTCGTAAGATCTTCCAGGTAGTCCCCTTGTTAATTTGTGTGCCCTTTTATTGTTATGTAAATGAACGCTTGTCCATGCTCTGTAATATTTCTATACCACCATTAATTTTTTTTTTCTTTTTCTTTAACTGTGTTGGGTTAGTTGAAAGGCTGGAAAAAGAAATCTAAACATGGTTCCTGTTGGGATTTTCCTCCTGAATTCTAGATAAGGTAGCATGGACAAAAGTCACATAAATGAAAAAGAGAAGAGAAAGGTAGAAACTCACAATAGGCCTGTGTTATACATATCAGGTGTGCATTTACAAGCGTCAGTACATGCCATTCCCACCACCACCTAATGCGGTAGTGTCAGCATTCCCTTTTTACAGGTGAGGGGACTCAGGTTCAGAAAGTTGGCCCATGAACCCCAAAAAGTAAGTGGCAGGGTCAGGATTCAAACCCAGGCTCTCTGACTCAAGCATCCAAGATCTTTAGCTCCTCTCCACTTCATGCCCACATGCAGATACTGTTTGAGTGTTGCCATTAGCTGCAGCACTCTGTGTAGCTCTTTATTCATCAGGGATGCTTAAATGTTTATTGAGTTAATTTAATGGTATTGCTACTGAATTCGTTATTCAAGATTGTTTTGGTCCGAGTAGACTAGAGAAACAAATCCATGGACACTCATGTGTATATAAGAGAGAGTTTTATATAAAGGGTAATTGTGTATTAAGAAAGCATCCCAACCCAGTCCAGTCCAAGCCCATAAGTCTGATACCAATCCATAAAGTCCTCGTCTGGCTCATGAAACACATGCAATGACGCTGAATGCAGGAAGATCACAGGCCAGTGGGTTGAAAGTCTTGTGGGTCCAGAGGCGTTGTAAGCATCTCAGCGCTGGCAGGCGTTTCCACATGGCTTCTCCAGTTCCCAGGGCTGCATCAGGATAGGTCCATGTGTCTCTTCCTCAGAGATGCCTCGCAGGGAGTCAGCCTTGCCAGTAGAGAGTCTCCAAGGAAGTGAACAGAGAGAGAGAGAGAGACAAAGAGAGAGAGAGAGAGAATGTCTCCCACCTCCCAGGAGGAAAAACAGCAGTTCCTAGAATTCTCAGGAGAAGGCCAGGCCCACACAGAGGTCTCATTGGCTATCTCCAGATTGACAGGCTAGACTCCACCCCTTTACTCTAAATCCTCTGAAGTCCCAAATTGACACCAGATTATGTAACTACCACAAAGATGAAATACATAATTAAATCTGGGTAATGGCTTCTTATCCCCAGATCTACATTAGGAAGCTGATGTAAAGAAGTGAGGCAAACATCCAGATAATTCATGAAAAATTCTCTTAAAATTATTATTATTATTTATGTTTGACATGAACTTGAATGTCATTAAAGAGTGCTAGCTCACTTCAGTTTTACTTTTCTTACCTTTTTAGTCACTCAGGATAATACTTAGATCTGAGGCATAAGGAATCTGGTGGGGGTTTTTTTTTTGGGGGGGGGGCGGGATGTGGTGTCCCTCATCCTTGCCCTTTGCTTGAAAAATTCTCTTTAATATTTCCCTGAACATTACTTTTTAATTAATTGAACTACTATAGTTATTATCAAATATAGCACTGGTCTTCCTAACATTAGCTAGAGATTCCTGAAATGGAAAAGGAAAGGAGATACTGCAGAACAAAAGCGAGGAAGCAAAACATTTTTGCTCCCTGGACCCAGCAATGGAGTCCCAGGGTGGTACCAACGGTGAGTGACTTTGCTCCTAAATGAAATGCTGGATGTTCTAGTCCACTCCGAGGGGCCTTGGAAGAAAGAGGAGTCATTGAACATCTTAGATTTCAAGGGCACGCTGACATAGTTGAGGTTGCCATGAGTTGGAGTTGATACAATGGCAATTGCTCTACGGCCTGTTGTGGATTTTTCTAGGTCTTTGCGGGCAAGTCTCCAAAGTCCAGATCTTTGCTTACAAGTAGATTACCATTGCTACCTTAGTTAAAAAGTAAAATAAAATACCTTTTCCTTGTAATTTGGGTAGAAGTTTACAGAACTAATTGGTTTCCATTTAATGATTCGTTCACATTTTGTTCATGATATGAGTTGCAATTCCCACAATGGAACAGCATTCTTCTCGGGGCTCTGTTTCCATTTGTCCTTCCTTCCTCTCCCTTGCTGATTGATGAGGTCTACACCTGGATGGATGGTTCCCTGTTGGCCTCACACAGTTGATGTAGAGAAGGTGTACATCCCTGGGGTTATTGTTTACTTTTGTGTCTATTGTTTCACTGAAAGTTAAGTCATAGGTGTGAGTTCAATTCCAGGCTTAACGGGTGATGAAGGGTCATCATCTTCGGTGTTCCACCACTCCCTGTCACATGAGTAAGCCTGGTCATGTTCATGATTTTTTTCTTTCAGACTACTTTCTCCCCAATCTGTCCAGGACCTTGTAATGTGACTCCTTTCAGGGCACTCAGTTGTGAGAGCATACCTGGCAACATACACTTCTTTCGGTCTCAAAGTCACCGGAGCTCTGGTTTTCATGGCCTGTGAATCCTTTGAACTAATGGTTTCCATACATCTTTGGTTTTCTTTATTCTGCTTTATTTCAGATAGTAAGAGTCCAATGGTTATACCTCAGATGGAAGCTCACAAGCTTTTAAGATCCCAATCACTGCTCTCTAAAGTAGGATGTAGAACAATGTCTTTATGGACTATGTCTCTACAATAGAGCTTCCCCATGGTCCGGAGCCTCCAGGCCAGGTGATTCATTCTCTCAAGGTGCTTGGTTATAGCGAACATGCTTTCACAACTTTGTCCTCTGCTTTGCTATACTTATTGATATATTTGCAGCACATATAAACATATGTAAAAATATTCTCTGCCAAATCTATATACATATAATTAGTGTACTTCCATGCCTTATATTTAAACCTGTTTCTGATCATGAGAAACAATTAGGGACAAAAGTTTTATGAAAGGTTAAAGGCCATGTTGCTGATCTGTGAATTCTCATTCATAGCAACCTTACAGGACAGAGTTAATGTCTCATACTAGGTTTCTAGAGAAGCAAAAATCGTGAAGCATATATATATATATGTGTGTGTGTGTGTGTGTGTGTGTGTATAGTAATTCATAAATATTCGCTATAATTAGGATATTATACATATAACAATAAGTATCACACACGCATGTTTACTCCAAGGAAGTGACTCACGCATTTGTAGAGGAGGGAAAGATCCAAGTCCATGGGTCAGATTTCAGGCTGGAGGCTTCCTCTGACTCTTGCAGTTTCAGGGACAGATGAATCAAAGGCTGGTGGGTCAGATGCAGTCTTCTACCTATAGAGGAGAATGACTTTGAGGTTGGCAGGTAAGATGACAGGCTGCTGATGACTCCTAAAATCAATAGGTAATACTGGCAGGTCACTAGGTCAAGTCCAAAGAACTAGAGTTGGACAAGTCGGATGCAGATCCAAAGCAAAAAGCAAGCAAAATTTTCCACTGTGTACACTTTTATTGGAAGCAGTCCACACTCCTGAGGAGATCTCATCATGGGGAGATTGCTATGTCTTAACTGCTAAACCACTGAGAATTCTGGCCTAGTCAAGTTGAAACAAAAATCTTAACTATCATAGTCCATCCCTTGTCAACTTTGCATCTGCATACATCCCCCTTAAGGCATAAATCTCTGAATACAGACAATTACATATCCATACTTACACCAAACATGATACACCTAGCACATATACAAATGAAAACATATAAGCTCCACTTGACTCATATTATAAAAGCAAATCAAACAAAACTATTTGATAAATACATACTAAAAGGAAATACTCATAACATAGCTGGTTTAGAACTACCTTCACCGTCACCTACCCATTTTGTTTGACCTCTTCCGTCAGCAAGCACCTCAGCTGGGTGTGGTTCTTTACCTGAGTGAGTGACACAAACTTTCATTCCTGAAAGGTTTGGGCCACCAGTAGTCATGCCAGTTCCATGTTGGGCTACTAATAGCCAGGTGGCAGTGTGAACCCACTGACCACTCCACAGAAGAAAGAGGAAGCTTCTGGCTACAAGAGCAGTTGTACTCTATGGTAGGATTGACTCAATAGTAGTGAGAATTTTGGGGTTTTTTGTTTTGTTTTTAATGTTCTAAAACAGAAAGGGCTATTTTGAGCTCAACTCATACAACAATAAATTAAGATGTTTATTCCAATCACTGCATCCCACTAGATCATTTGTAATGTACTAATTTCTAAATCCTTGTGTGTTAGTTTGGGTATGTTAGAGAAACAAATCCACAGAAACTGATGTATAAGAGAGCTCTATATAAGGGGTAAGTGCACATCAAGAAAACATCCCAACCCAGTGCTGCCCAAACCCACAAGTCCAACATTAACCCATATGTACGACACCAATCCACAAAGTCCTCCTCCATCTCACAAAACACACGCAATGACGCCAACTGCAGGAGGAAAGCCGAATCAGTGAATGTGTAAGCATCTCAGCGCTGGCAGGAGTCTCCACATGGCTGCTCCAGCACCCAGGGCTGCATCGGGGTAGGTCCATGTGGCTTCTCCTCGGGGATGTCATGCAGGAAGTGAGCTTTGCCAGCTGAAGCAGGGAACTGGCTAAGGCAGCTGCAGCCTGGTCTGACCATCATAAAGCAAGAGACCTGAGAACTCGAAAGGCGAGGCTCACCGAGCCATTTATCCCTCCACCCTTCAATTAACCCCACATGTGTTTATCAGCCAGATTGGCACAATAAACTACCTCACCTTGCTTCAAGGACAATTATTTTTGTAAGTAAAATACTTTTCTCTAGCGTTATAACCCCTTGAATTCAACAACTAGACAAACCACATATAAATTACCCAGTGCCCAGGTGAATTGCAATGAAAAGAGGAAACACATAATTGATAAATGATGGTTTTCTACCTCTCCACTCCAAACTTTGCCCTGAGATCAGAGGAGTGGCCTTATAAAAGTATCACAAGCTAAAGGTTAACATGTATAAATAAAGTTCAGAAATCTGTATTTCTCTTCTGCTTTCCTATGACCCCCATGAGCTGTCATTGACCACTCTCTATGTAGTATGCTCAAATGTTTCTTTTCACAAATTATCGTTGGATGTTGAAACTGTTGGTGCTCTATTGGATGCCCTCAAGTATATTTCCATTAGAAGCAGCCCCGTGAGACACAGCACGTCCTCACAGAGCCTTCTGGGTGGTGATCTTCACGGGACTTGATCACCACATCTGTCTGGTGACAGAGAGCCTCTGAATCGGTTCAAAACGGCACACTTTCGGCAGCAGAGGGCTTAACCATTTGCACCATCACCAAGGCGTTTTCATATTGAAGCTAATTGTTGAAATTTCTGAAGTCTGTCTTAGAACATGTGCCTCTAAAGTCTAGTCCAGGGAATGTAAAGTTGACAGTCCTCACAGTGACTGGTTAAGCAATCGAAGGAAAGCAACATAAACTATATGAGGGCAAAATGGGGTTGTCATAAGAGATCAAATTTCCATATAATATGGATGTACACTTCCATATAAGAGCGATATATTCAGAGACCACGGAGAATACTTGGAAGGTCAGAAAAAGTTTACGGCAAATGTGGTTACAGTTGTTAGACTCTGTTCATCCATTTTGACACATAGTGACCCACAAGGCAATGTAGAATCGCCACACAGGGATTACTCAACTGTACTCTTTATGGAAACACATTTCTAGATGTTTCTTTCCCATGGCATGGTGTTGCTGGGTGGGCTTAAGTCACTAATGTATCAGCAGGGAAGTGCTGATTTGTCACCAAGAATCTGGAAATGCTGCCTTTAAAGTAGACCCAATGTATAGGAATGGATTTTTGACCTCACACTTAATAATACACCCGAATATAAGAACAATCCATTCTTAGGATGTGGTGCAGCTCAGCTCTTGCCCTCAGAACATACTCTATGAGATATGGGTGGAACAACACAGTGTGGTGAGGAAATCAGATGGTGCTTAGCTTTTCTTAAACAAGCAGCTAGATAAGAAAGGTGCCACTAAGTCCACACAGAATAAGCACACCATCCCTAAAAAAATGATTAAAAAAAGAATAAGCACACCAGGCTGTGTAATCCAAGAATTTCGAATAGTGAAACCCAAGACCAGAGGAGTGAATGGTAGTTAGCTTAAATTCTAAACACCAGTTTGCAGAAGGCTAAGGATGACAGTGAAACCTCAAATCCATGAGCAGAGTCCCCACGTGGATTAAGCCTCTATTGAATTCCCTCAGACCATTGACCAGGGATGTGAACAGACGGAGTGAATTAGAAAGAGGATTGCTGTAGATTCAGCTGGGTTTGAATTCATTCAACATTTGTTTTTTCTTTGGACTTATTTTTAACTTGTTCTGTTTTCTTTTGGAATGAGATTTTTCTGTGTTTGTATCTTTTTGTGTGTGTGTGATTTCCTTTATATCATTCCAGGACAGGTAAACCTATAGAGACAGTGTGCAGTTCATTGGAGATACAACAGAGGAGGCTTCAGGGACAGGAGATGCTAATATCAATGAATGCAAGAATGAAGAAAATGCTTCAAAATTGTGGTAATGGATGTACAACTCCTTTTGATATATTGGAACTATTGAGTTGTATGACTTTCTGCATATTAGATGTCAATAAAACAGTTGAAAATACTTTTCTAAAAGGTTTCAGCAGCTACAGTAAGGTTGAGAAGTGAATGGGAAAGACTGGCGGCAGTGGGGTTGGTGTCAGCCGGTGCACTAACCCACAGTGTCACCTTTCCATGAGCCTCTTCCAGGGGTGGGATTCAGTGGGTGGGTTCGCACCAGTTCAGCAGAACTGATACCAAGTCTTTTGCTGAATTCTGTGAACTAATTGTTAAAATGGCACTTGTCATTAGGGTTCTCTCTAAGGTGGGTGACTGGGCAGCCACCAGATGGGGAGATCATAAATTCACACCCTTTACTCCTTTTTAATAGTCTTCTAGCATCAGTGGTGTTCTGATATCATGTTGAAATCATGAACTACCTTTCAGTATATCTTTTTTTATACTTAAAATTATCATTAGAGTAGTGAACTGGTGGTTCACTACTGGTGGTTTAACTGGTGGTTAAAGTATTTGAATTCCCAAACCATGGACAATCCTTAGTAATGGCTATTATCAATTTTAATAATAGAATAGGATGTGATAACTATAGTTATAATTTGATTTAGCATAATCTTTCTTAGAAAAGGAGCTTGGTGGCATAGTGGCTATACATTGAGCTGCAAGGTTGGCAGTTTGAAACCACCAGCCACCCCCATGGGGGCTATCTACTCCCATAAAGAGTTATAGTCTTGGAAATTCCCTGAGGCAGTTCTACCCTGTCCTATGGGGTTGCTATGAGTCAACATAGACTCAATGGTAGTGAGTTTAGTTTTGGGTTTTTAACAGCAAGAAATTATTTTGTTAAATCTTTGTTGAATTCTGACATTATCCGTTGCTACATTGTTATGAGAAATGGAGTGGAAGGAACGTGAGAGTTTTCACAAAGAATCATGCAGTCATAGCTGCAAGATAAGAAGCACAGAAAAGTCCCAACAACACTAGAGAGGTTCCATGAGGAGGGAAATCCTGCAGCCCTTACAGCGAGAAAACCAACTTAAAAGCTAAGGACTCCAAAGTTTCTTCTTCTTCTTCTTTTCTTTTTAAGTTGTTTTAGCGGGGGCTTGTACAACTCTTATCACAATCCATATATCCATCGATTGTGTCAAGCATATTTGTACATTTGTTGCCATCATCATTCGGAAAACATTTTCTTTCCACTTGAGCCCTTGGTATCAGCTCCTCATTTTCCCCTCCCTCCCCCACCCCCTCAAGAATCCTTAATAATTTATAAAGTACTATTATTTTGTCATGTCTTACACTTTCTTAAAGGGAGAGATCCACATTGCCTGCCTGCTGACAGATTCGCCTTTACCATTGATCAGTGACACACTTCTGTGCGCCCCACCCCTTCCACAGCAATAGCCCCTCTTCCTGGCCCCAGAGCCAACCCAGTCAGCCAAAACTCTGACGTCACTGGCCTCTGGGGACCCCGCATAGATAGGCGACCACATGGGCAGTTTGGTGCAAACATTCTCAGTCCCCAATAAACCCTTTTCACGATGTTTTCCCTCTTCTCCTTATCTGCTTTCTTCTCTAACGCCCTCGGAGCCACCCACCCTCCCTCCCACAGAGCAGATACATCGTTCTCTTGCTATTTCCTGCACCTTTCAATATTTTGTTCGCAGAATTTTTCAAGATTAGGACTTGAGGTGTGAGTTTTTTTCTTGAGTTCTTTCAGCTTAAGATATGCTGAGAGTATTCCTCCCTTTTGGTTTCTTAATTCTAGGTTTTGAGACATTTCATTCTAATATTCGGCTTTGCCTTTTTGAGTGGCCCTTTGAACATTCCTATTCAGGTCTTTGACTGCTTCCTTCCCTTCGCTCTAGCTACTCTGCGATGAAGAGCAATTTCCAGTCTCTTCTGACATCCACTTTGATATTTTCTCTGATGTCTTTTTAATGATCTTTGCTTTCTTCACGAATGATGTTCTTGTTGTCCTCCCACAGCTCATCACATGGTCTGTCATTAGTGTTCAATGTGTCACATCTGTTCTTGAGATGTTCTCAAAACACAGGTGGAATGAACTCAAGGCAGTATTTTTGGTCTAGTGGACTTGTTTGGTTTTTCTTTCAGCTTGATCCTGAATTTACATACGAGCATTGATGGTCTGTTCCATAGTCAACGCTTGGCCTGGTGTTAGCTGCTGATGTTGAGCTACTTCTCCACTGATCCTTCATACGGATGTAGTCAATTTGATTTCTGGGTATTCCATTTGGAGAAGGCCATGTGTATAGTCACCTTTTGTGCATTGAAATAAACTATGTGTTGTGTTCAAGAAAGCTGATGGTGCCTGGCTATCAAAAGATATAGTGTCTGGGGTCTTAAAGGCTTGAAGATAAACAAGCGGCCACCTAGCTCAGAAGCAACAAAACCCACATGGAAGAAGCACACCAGCCTGTGTGATCATGAGGTGTCAGTGGGATCAGGTATCAGGCATCTAAGACCCAGAACAAAACCATATTCAAGGTGAATTTGGCGGGGAGCATGGAGTGGAGACCCAATGCGCATCTGTAGACAATTGGACCTCCTGTCACAGAAGGGTCACAGGGAAGAGATGAGCCAGTCAGGGTGCAGTATAACACCGATGAAACACACAACTTCACTCTAGTTCTTTGGTGCTTCCTTCACCCCACTATTATGACCTCAATTCTACCTTATAAATCGGATTAGACCAGAGCATGCTCACTGCTACAGATAAGAGTCCACAACACAGGGAATCCAGGATACATAAACCCCTCAGTATCAACAATGAGAGTAGAGGTACTGGGAGGATTATGGGAGGGTGGGGGGAGAAAGGAGGAATCGATCACAAGGATCAACTTAGAACCCCCTTCTAGGGGGACGAATAACAGAAAAGTGGGTGTAAGGTATGGGAATAATAATCTATAACTTATCAAGGGTCTGTGAGGGAGGGCCGGCAGGGGAGGGAGGGGGAAGAAATGGGGAGCTGATATCAGGGCCTCAAGTGGGAAGAGAATGCTTTGAAAATGATGATGGTGGCATATGTGCAAATGTGCTTGACACACTGGATGAATGTATGGATTATGATAGGAGATGTAAGAGCCCCCAATCAAAGTATTTTAAAAAGAAGGAAAGAAACTATTTGTTATGAACAAGTCGTTGATCTAGCAAAATCCATCTTGAGGTCTCCAGCTTTGTTTCTTTCCCACAAACTCGTATTTCCCAGCTACTGTCCCTTCCTCTGTTTCCAATCACCAATAATTATCAATGCATCCTGATGGCATGTTTGATCAACTTCTGACTGAACTCATTGGTAGAATTCTTCAATTTCTTTATAACTAGATTTTGTGGTAGGTGCATGGATTTGAATAATAGTCATATTGATTGGATTTCCTTGAAGGTGGATAGATACAATCCTATTACCAACAGCACTGTAATTCATGATTCATTTTGCAATATCCTTTTTACAACAAATGCGTCATCATTCCTTTTGATTATCTTATTCCCAGCATAATGTCATATGATTTTTTTTTATTCCAAATGGCTAAAATCAGTCCATTTCAGCTCACTAATGCCTAGGACCTTTGTGCATTCCAGTTCATGTTTGACCTTTTGCAATTTTTCTAGATTCATACTTCTCTCACATTCCAAGTTCTGATCAACAGCAGATTTTTTCTAAGCTGTTTCTCCTTATCTTGAGTCATTTCCTGCAGCAAATGAAGATCATGCAGGCTCCATTCTCACAAGCTTTACCCAACTCACATCACCATGATCAACTTCTTCCTCGGGCACATTGTAAGTGCCTCTGACCCAAGGGCACCATCTCTGACAATGTCCTGCTTCCATCCATTGGGTCTGCAGGATCTGGCACAGGTTCCATGCTCCGCATATGGTTTTCAGCAGCTCCTTCCTCTGAAGGGGGGAGCCGAGTCCCTCTTGGTTGTCTAGTCTTAGTCTGGAAGCTCCGCTGAAACCTGTTCGCTTTTGATAACCCTGCTGGCATTTGACATATTGGTGACATAGCTTTCAGCATCACCACACACACAAACCACAACATAGCCAACCGACAGACAAGTGGTGGGGCAGACACATACACATAATGAAGTGACCAAAGCAGCCAAAGGCCTCAACTACAAGGCGAGCTTACTTTTCCTTTTATTGGATTTAGTTTTATATTTTGATCTAGTATAAGATTTATGTTATTTTTTTCCTAATTCTCTCCCCCTTCCACTTCCCAAGTGACCTCACCTCCCTGAGAGAATGCACACACCCCGCCCCCCCAAAGCAAAAACAAGCAGGCCTACAGATTTGGGAACACCCGCCCAAACAAGGGTTCCCTCCCTGCTACTACCCCCGCCACCCCCACATGCACAGATCAAGCCACATGCATGCCAGCATAGCAACAGTTCTCTAGCACCCACACCCAAAGCATCGACCCATCTTTTACTCTTTTGTTTCACCTTTCTTCCCTTACATCCACACTTTATGTTCTTCTTTTATCTTCTTCATATTCTCCTTTTTTCCATCCATCTCACATTTTTTTCTTTTGGTCTTTAATTCTACTCCTTCTTCTAAACATATATGAATACATAAATCCTCTTCCTCTGGTCTGAACATTTGTTTACATGTTTCTCCTGCCCCACCCACTACTATTTCTCTGTTCTCTCATGCATTTTCCTCATGAAATATATTTCTAAAAAGCCTATTGATTCTAATTATCACCCTTAAAATATATTTCTCATTATTTCTACAAATATGCTGGTCATGTCAGATGGCCACTAATTTTTATTATTATTATTGTATTCTCTCTCTTCTTCATCCTTCCCCACTCCCCCCAGCCAGCCATCGCTTCTCTTTTCTCCATTTCACCACCCAATGTTTCTAGCTCTGATTAGGCCTCTCCCACATCACTAGACAGAACCAACTACTCCCACAAAAATCTGCACCTACCACACTATTAGTAGTGTGTTAGTCTGGGTACGTTAGAGAAACAAATCCACAGAAACTCAGGTGTATAAGAGTTTTCTAAAAAGGGTAAGTGCAAAAAAAAAAGGGGTAAGTGCACATCAAGAAAACATCCCAACCCAGTGCTTCACAAGTCCAACATTAACCCATATGTATGACACCAATCCACAAAGTCCTCCTCCATCTCATAAAACACATGCAATGTCACCGACTGCACAGGAAAGCCAAATCAGTGAACGTGTGAGCATCTCAGGGCTGGCAGGGGTCTCCACATGGCTGCTCCAGCACCTAGGGCTGCATCGGAGTAGGCCCATGGCTTCTCCTTGGGGATGTCTTGCAGGAAGTGAGCCTTGCCAGCTGAATCAGAGAACTGGCTAAGGTAGCTGCACCGTGGTCCAACCATCACAAAGAAAGAGACCTGAGAACTAGAAAGGTGAGGCTCACCCAGCCATTTCTCTCTCTGGACTTCAATTAACCCCACGTGTGTTTATTGGCCAGGTTGGCACAATAAACTTTAACTATATCAAATTGCTATGCCACAATGCTGTAGAAATGCCAGTCAACCAGAATCCATTTTAAAAAGGAAGAAAAGCAAACACAAACAACTCAAAGTCACCAAACCCAGATGGAATTCTCTGAAATAGAGGACCTAGGACTGCCAGCAACATAATTGTAATTCAGCCCCTTCAAGATATATGGAGGCGTGCTCATGGGAACAGCAGAAGAAACTGAAAAACAAATCCTTAGTCCAAAAGGAATCCCAGAAAATAAACAAGATAAAAGAATTAGGCAACATAGTAAAAGACGTGAGGAATAGACTGGAAGAAAAGGAAATCAAAGAAATGAGCTCAAAGACAATCATTCTGGCTAAAACCAACATCAGAAACAATCAACAACAACAACAAAAGCCAAGGATTCAGAGGAAAGCCTGAGAATGACTTGGGACAGTATCAAGTGAAACAACTTATGCTTCATTGAGATCTGAGAGCAAGAAGAAACAAACAAACAAAAATCTACAGAGAAGTAGAAATTATCTAAGAAAATTTCCCACCATCACAAAGGAAGAGGAATTAGCTATTCAAGCTGCTGAGAGAACCCATAGTATGATAGATCACAAAATAAAATCATCACAACATATAGCCAAACTCTTCAATTTTGTGGCAAAGGAGACAATCTTTGGCAGCCAGGGGGAAAAGAACAAAGAAAAACCATATCAAGGAGTTCAAGAAGAGGAAAATGTTTTGAAACTGACTGTGGTGGCAATGAATGGTACAATAATACTTGATGTGATGACACTATGTAATGTATGATATCTGTAAGAGCGTCCAATAAAATGATTAAACAAAGGAAAACTGACACGGATAAACTCAGACTACTCAGCAGAGACCATGTAGGCAAGAAGGCAATGAAGTGCCATATAAAATATTCTGACAGAAAAACAAAACAAAAACCACCAACCAAGAATCTTATATTAAGCAAATTATTCCTCCAATACAAGGGAGAAATAAAGGTATTTCCAGACAAGGAAAAACTAAAGGGATTTATAAAAACAAGTCCATTGTGACAGAAAGCCATTAACCAGATCACTATGGGCAGAGAATCAACAACATAGAGAAACCTGAGAACACCACATGGGAAAAACCCGCCAGGAATACCATGAGAGCGTCACTCAACCACATAGACAAAGGGACCAATAAACACACACACACACACACCCTGCGCCCTTCCCCCTTCCCGGCCCCCCACACAAAGGAAAACAATGCAAACTCAGACATCCCAAAGTAACAAGAAACCTGCGTATAGAAATAATGACACTGACTGTCAATGGCTCCAATGCCTCAATGAAGAGACAGAGAGCAGCAACTAGACTGGAAAACAAGACCCAACTACACCCTGCCCAGAAGAGACACGCCTTAAACTCAAAGACAAAAGTAGACCGAACATCAAAGACTGGCAAAAAACTACCAAGTCAACTGCAAACATAAAAAGGCAAGAGTGGCAATATTAATCTCTAATAAAATACACCTCAAGATGAATAGCTTAATGAGAGAGGGATGTGAATACCTTTGCTACGAGACAAAGTGGATTATGGATGATGTTGTTAGATTAAAATGTAACACCTTATCCTTTGACT
>NW_022111368.1:10335224-10337130 GCF_000313985.2 Echinops telfairi
GTCTTTCTCCTGTGGGGCCCGTCATTGCTGGTTTTGAACCGCTGACCTTGCAGACAGCAGCTCATTTAAAATATTTGGAAAATATAGAGACTCACACAAAAAAGAAAAAGTTATCCACCAAAGCATTGTTCCCAAGTCCCCACAATTCATCAGGCATCGAAGGGCAAGAAATATGAGAAAGGGGGAGAGTAGACAGAGAAATTATTTATAAATACCTCAAATAAGAAAATACAATGGATTATATATGAAGTAGCCTTTTGCTAGCATTACATTTATGGTGATTGTTCATCCAAATTATTCTGTCGAGATAATACGTTATACCTAAAAAAGTGGGGATTTATAAAAATGTACGGACATACTAAATCTTCTATTTTACTACCATTTCTCTTCACGTGGTATAACTTTGAACTAGTGTGAAGTTTTGAAGGAAGCGAGTTTTAAAATCAATTTTGGAAAGGGAGGGTAAACAGACGAATGATTAATTAATTGGAGATTTTTCCCCTTCTCTAGTCATTAGTTGATATTCACTGGCATAGGAAAGAATTGATCATACACCATATTCCTTTAGTGTTTTCATTAATTTCACTGCCTACCATTCACAAGACAAGAATATATAAGAGCAAATTGGTATTCCCCAGCATTTGGGGACTCTCAGAGGGCTGGTACTGAGTGCGAAGCATCATTTTCATTTCTTCAGAAAATAAATGTATTGGAGGAAAAAATCACTGCTGCAGCTGTCATTTCACCACATGGATAAACAGCTTCAGAGTGCTGCACTCTGACATGCTTCCTGGAGAAAATGTTAAACCTGTGTTCGATTATAAGAGAGGTCCTGACCATTTTGGTGTGTGTCTTAGGTTCTGTGACAATACTAGTCAAATGGTTTATTCTTGAAAAACAGAAATGATAGCAACAGATCTGGTCAGCATGTTGGACTTGGCGGAAACTTGGCTAATCTTGGTCAGAGCTTATTCATCAGGTGAGGGGTGATATTCATGTAGACCCCCCAGTGACTCAGGAACCAGGAATTTAATTGAAAGGGTCTCAATCTCAAACAAAGCTCCATAGTTAATCAAAACATACAGACTGCTTGTAAAACAGAGAGAATATTTAAATACAGCCATGTGCAACATATATTTTAGAATTTAAAAAACGACTTGCACCTGTAAATCAACCTATAAAGTTACTTGTTAAGTTTGAATGTAGAAAACAAAACAATTGCCCATCAGTTGGGAAAAGCCAAGATTTCCCTTATCTAGATTCTTCTTTTAGCAGCAAAATCATACAAAAAAATCAAGACACCTTTCTTAATATTCATGAACAACCCCAAAATTAACCCAGTAGCAGTCCCTAAAGGAGCCACTTCTTTCCTCTCTGCAAATACATTTCTTTCCCATCTACTCTTACTCATTTGCACTGATAATTAACAGAACTTCAGGAGTCTTAGTGAGGCAGTTTAATATTTGGCTGCTAACTGTTAGATTGGTGGTTCAAATCTACCAGTAGCTCAGTGAGAGAAAGGTGAGGCTGTCTGCTCCTGTCAAGATGTATAGCCTTGGACACTATGTGCAGGACCACTCTGAATCAGAATCAGGAGGCCAGTTGGCATTGTTGGGTAAGCATGCTACTAACTGTGCTGACCACAATGTCGGCAGTTCAAACCCATCATTCTCTCCAGAGGAGAAAGTTGGGGCTGTCTGATTCCATAATGATTTTCAGCCTTGGAAAACCTACCTAGGAGCTCTATGAAATGAAATAGGCTTGATGGGAGTGGGTGAGTGGATTGAGTCAGAATCAACTTGCTGGCAGTGGATTGAACTAACTGCCAAAGGAAAAAGAAATCTTTAAGTTGTAGAAGATGCCCGATAGAATGCTCGCCATTATCCAGGCTCCAGTGAGGTCCTCC
>NW_022111368.1:10337839-10344595 GCF_000313985.2 Echinops telfairi
GTTCTGATGATGCCTGATGCCTGATCCCTTGGACACCTCGTGATTGTATGACTGCCTAAGGCCGGGGTGGGGAGTGGGGTGGGATTCCTTTCCAGAAAGGCACCAGGAGGAAAAACTTATTAACAATTTGCTAAAAAGAACCCATGGAGTCAGTACAATAAAGCTTACAAATAAACCAAAAACATTTTGAGTGACTTGAAGTAGACTTGCCACCTAATGTAGAAAGGAAAGGAAAACGAACAAGATAATGATCATTGAAAGGAGAAGAAAAAGGATATCAATTCAAACTGTTCCCTGGACCCCAATTAAGAGGGTCGATTTCTTATTTAATTTCTTAGCTGAAAACAATACAGGGCCCCTTATTTGAATAGCCAATCAAATCAAATCCTAAAGCTAGTACCATATTAATTAAACTGACTTCACATAAGAAAGGGCCGGAAGCCCATTCTATACCATTGTTCATTCTTAATAAAAGAATAGCTTAAAGCACTTCCCAGAACAACGGAAAATATGATTGACCTGGTCTCAGACCTTGTTTTATCTTAGTGATATTTTTGTTGAAAATCACAAGAAATTCTTGTTCCCTCTTTCCCATTCTTTCCAATTCCAGCCCAAAGCTCGATTTTCTTCAGCTAGTGGGGAGACTGTACCTCACCTGACTCAGGACACATCCTGATTGCATGAGGCATGAAATGATGAAGTAAGAGTGTATCTGTACTTGATGGACATTTTTTGGTTTTTGTTACACTGAAAGTTTGAACGGGATGTGCATCTGGGACCTGTTATCATCAGCCGTTGTATTAGCATTCATAATTATCGCTAGTAATTGTTACAACCGTTTCCTAACAATTACCATTCTCAGCAATCGAATTGGGGGGAAGTGCCATTCATTGAACTAAACAGTGTAGAGTTTTCACTTAACAAGACTGTCCAAGCATGAGCAAAAATGAAAAACAGAGAATACTAAATATATATTTAAATGCAGACAAATTCCAATGACAGAGTACTTATTTCCTAGCTCAAATCAAAATTTTAAACAGTTTACTTCCTTTATGTCTTTCAGAGAGTTTTATGTAACAAACTTTCAGTGTCATGACTAATAGCAGTTCTTACCAAGGATTACTATCTTAAAACTGCTTCTCCACCTTTGTGATTTGCAGTACACTTCTTATTACAGGATGCATTATGCAGAAACCCTCTGCTCTGTGATGGGACATGGCAACCCTGCTGTGAGAATGCCTATCAGCGCTTCTTTGAAGGGCCTTTCTCAATTGTCAGCAAAGTATTTTTTAAGGTTAAAAGGTGTAAAATTATTCTGAATTGCTTTTCTGACCTGTCGCCTATCATTGCAAAGAGCTATAGTTCATTTTTTTCTAAAATTGTAGTTTTTTGAAATGCAGTAATATTATAAGAATATGCTTTATACGAGGAAAATAGTTTCTTGAAATTTTCATGGTATTTTTTTTTCATACCCTCTTCTCAGAGGACTGCTATTAATCATTGTTTTATGCCTAGAATGATAATTTCCAGTTCTATTTTTCTTATCCCAAGCCTCCATTTCCGTGGTGAAATTAGATGACCATTACTTTTTGCATGTCTTTCTCTTCCTTCTGCTTCCATTTTTTTTATAGAAACTATTCCTGTGACAGTGGTTGCTTCATATTTCGTAATGTCAAAGTCAAATTCACCAGTGTCATGAGCTATAATCTCATTATTCAGAGGCATACGGGGCCGATGAGCTGTCAGTCTCTTAGTTGCACCTGGACTTTGATTGAAACCACACCAGAAATCAGCAGGAAAACCAGAAGGACGTTTTGATTCTTCCGCTTAACTGCTTTCGTGGTTTCCCAAGCTTGCTTGGCTAGAGAATCCCAAGGCTTGGCAAATCATTTAAGGTCAATGATGTTATCATTTGAAACCCTGGGCCTATGAACCCCCATCTTTTGTTTTCTCTCGTGAACGTCCCAATTATCTGTAATTGCTCATGTTCTACGAACGCAGTTGGTAGATTTTGGAAGCCAGTTTCAGTCAAGCCTCACGGAGGGTCTTCAAGCACAAGGAAACTCAATGGGGAAATTTCAACTCCGAATGAAAACATCAGTCTACTCTGCATATCTTAGAACAAAGAGAGAAGACCACAACTGGCAGCGCCAATTGAAGCTATCCCTCAATTCCACAGAACTTACTCGATTTAAGTTTGCACACGTCATTCAGGGGCAAGAGTCGGTGGCAGATTTCTGCTTCTCTTCATGACTGCCGATTTTGCACAGCTCCGGCCACCCGAGTCCTACGATCTTGCTTAATCTCCATGGACTAGACAGACCACAGACTTATAAATGATGGTGTCCATAAAGAATATACATCTGACGAGCTTCATTTAGGTCTTGGCCTCTCCTACTGTGATGAATTGTTTCCAGATTTATTTTCATAGGCTTATGAGTTCCTACTGATTTGATATTTAACAGCTTAAAATCTGCTTTGCATTTTAGAAAGCAACAGGTAGCTTTTACTTTAGAATCAATGCTCACTGAATTCAAGGCATTTTATGTGCCATTGGCAGACATGAATGGGCTGGGAGTTATAAAATACAATGGGATGCTCCGTCGGGAGAATCAAATTTTACCATGTAACCTGTTTTCCCTACCTCTCTCCTTTGTCCTCTTTTTTGTGTTCATGCTCACAGGAAAAGGAAATAGCCCCTTTTCTATATTCCATTTTCTAGCTACTATGTCACTCTTGATCACATTGCAGGGATCTGTGTGTTAAGCAAACGTGTTGCCCATATTGAAGGAGGCTTGTGGGGAAAACGAAAGGCATCCAGTCTTGCTCAGGCAGAGCCTGTGAGATGGGAGAAAACCCTGCAGTGTCAGACAGCAACACTGGGCTCAAGGACAGCTGTGTCCTCAGTACCTCTAAGACTCAGGGCCAGATTTGTCATGAGGTGCATGAAGAAGTACCCGTGCACATGCCTGTCCATCCAGGCTCTGGGAGCGACCTGAGCAATGTGTCCAATGGTCATCAAAAGTCTTTTAACTACACTCTGTTAAGAGTCTGCCTCTTCTCACAATGTCCTCTCAGTCCATTTCACTTCCTCTCATAGTCAGTGTCGTGTCGGAGAACCAGTTAAGATGAAATTCAGTTAAGGAGACCCACCGTTTGAATTAGTAGAATATTTCAACGAGTTCCACAGTTCGTTTGTTTCTGCTTAGAGGACATTGACAACAAATTGGTTGATATCATCAATTCAAAGAATAGATGTAAAATCTCACAGTATGAGAAAATCAGAAATAACCTGGATTATTACAGCTCCAACATGAAAGAAACAATGGAAGTTTCCACCAAGACTTCTAATAATGCTTAAAATGTTACATGAAAATATAAAAAAACTGATTGTAAAATGGAAAGCTTTTCTAAATGGTTGGCAATGAAAAACAAATGTTGATCGACCTGAAAGAGTGAAGATGGAATTATGTCTTTTCTTGCTATGGAACATGACATTATATGCTTGTCATATGAAGAGAGGAATGAAGAGAATGCAGTAAAATAGGTGGGGAAAGGTTATTGTAGGGGAATGTGTGGTCATATTTCATGATGCTTAAGGTATTTGGGGTTGGTTTGGGTTAAACAATTTATTAGAAAGCCCTGGTGGTCCTGGGGTTAGACACTCAGCTACCAACAGAAAGGTTAGTAGTTCAAACACAACAACTGTTTTGCAGGAGAAAGATGTGAGAGTCCCCTTCCCCATAAGACTGATAGCCTTGGAAACGCTGTGGGGCAGTTCCCCTCTGTCCTACGGGGTCACTATGAGTCAGAATGTATTTAACAGCAACTCTTTGCTTTTGGGAACGTGTTGGTCAGTATCTAAAATTGGCAATTTTCTGTAAGTCCTTTTACCATTCTAAAAACATTCACTATTGTACCTAAAAATAATCTTGTATTCTTTTCCCTAAAAGTAATACTGTAAATTTAAATCTGTACCTGCTAATGCTCACAAAATTACACCACAAATATTTTAAGCATGGCTTCCAATCTCGTTTTCTTCTTGTTCGTGAAAATACGGTGTCTTAGTCTGAGTTGACTACAGAAGCAAATTCATAGCTACTCACATGGCTATAAGAAAGAGCAATTGATACCCAAGCCAGGGAAGAATGAGGGCTGCGGGACTCGAGGCTCCGTGATGATGGAATGCAAGAGGTCAACAAGCTCCCTCGCCTTTGTGTGCTCCACTCAGCCCCTGGAGAACATGGGTGCCCAGAGAATGCCCGCCCTGGCCTGGGAACAGCAGACAGCAAGAGCCAAATGCCTGAGGGTGGCGGGGTAGCAGTGGCTCCAGTGCAAGCAGACTCTGACCCTGGCCCTGAACTTGCTCCCCCAGCCTCTCAGTCTCCCCCGTGCCCACGTGTTAATTGTTTATTGGACAGGAGTTCCTGCGCTCTCCTCCGCTGTCAAAAACACTTGTGTAGACAAAAACACTCCACCACCTTCCGTTCTCCCCCCACCCCTGCCGCAGCCACCTCCAGACCTGTCGTTATAGAGCCTACCTGTATGTCAATAAACAACAGCTGAAGGAAAAAAAAAAAAAAGAGCAATTGAATACTGAATAAACATAACAACCCAGTCCAGATCAAGTACATATGTCTGATATTAGCCCATGTGTTTGATACCAATCTATAATGTCCTCTTCAGACTCACAAAACACATGCAATGACGCTGAATGAAGGAAGATCACAGGCCAGTGGGTGGAAGGTCTTGTGGATCCAGTAGCAGTTTAAGCATCTCTGAGCTGGCAGGGTTCTCTTACAGCTCCAGAACTCAGGCTGCATCAGTGTAACACCATCAGGCTCTTCCTCAGTAATGTCTCACAGGAAATTAGCCTGTGTCCCACCTCCAGTGACCTATTTATCTCCTTAGCACCTCCAAATGAGATCATCACGCTGCAACCTGATTAACAGGCTAAACTCCACCCCTTCCTTCTTAAATCTCAAATTGACAACAGATTATGTAACTACCACATACAGTCAAAATTATTCTTATTTTATTACTTTAGAATCTTTCTTTACTTGAAAAGTACCACTTTTGTTGATAAATCTTTTGTTATTTGTTCTGAATAAAAACAAATAAAAGCTTCATGTGTCTTGTTGGAAACAACGAGCAAAATTTTCCAATGTTAAAAAAATTTTAAACACTACTGCAAAGGATTAATGGACTATGTAAACCCCAGCCTGAACAACCCTGAAACCAGAAAAACTAGATGATGCCTTGCTCCTATTGCTGATCACCCTGAAAGGGATCACATTATGAAATCCTGGACAGAGTTCAAAGAAAATGTAGAGAAAACGCAAAACCCTATAACAGACCAGGCTTCCTGGTCTGATAGAAACTAGTAGAATCCTGGAGAATCTGCCCCTTAGGTACCCTGCAGACCTGAAATAAAACCCACCTCTGTAGCTCAAGTTTTAGCTCAACAATGGACAGGTCTATACAGTGAACAGTAAGACCAGGGAGGTACATATTCCTTAGATGAATAATAATAATTTATAAATTATCAAGGGTTCATGAGGGGGGTGGTGCAGGGAGGGGGGAGAAAAATGATGAACCAATACCAAGGGCTCAAGTAGAAAGAAAATGTTGTGAGAATGACGATGGCAACAAATGTACAAATGTGCTTGACACAATGGATGGATGGATGGATTGTGATAAGACATAAGAGCCCCCAATAAAGGTATTTAATAGTTATAATAATATCTGTAGGGCAACACTTGCCCAGAGGTAAACTTTAAAGGGCAGAAATTAATAGAAAAGAAGAACAACTGTAAACTGCTGGAACAGCGGGAAGAGTGTGGTTCCATTGCGGACACTGCAAGCAATGTCATGAAACAAAATGTGCATGGATTGTCAAACAGAAAATCACTTTGCTCTGTAAATTTCCACTCACATTACAAAAAGTTGAACATTTTAAGTGTTCCTGGAGACACAGTGTGGGAATTCCGCCCAATCTGATCCCACCACACCGAGGCAAAACACTAAGGGTGTGGAACAGAACAGCAAGGGGAACAGAGCAACGAAGTCCCCAGGGAATACCAAAAATAGACTTTGGGGCCAGGGCTTGGTGCCCCATCAGAATCGACGTGAAAACACTTCTAAAGGCCAACAAACAGTCCTTGAACTAACTACAAGCCTTTCTTTCTTTTTGTTGTGTGTTTTTTGGTTGTTTTTTTTATTTTTGTCATTGGCTTGTTGGTGTTGTTTTCTTTTCTTTGTTGCTTGATTTTGCTCTACCTTGTGTTTGTGCATGTTATTATCTCCGCAGGTCTGTCTAAATAAGATAGGTTGGATGAACAATCTGGAGGTGAAAATAACAGGACAGACAGTTCTGGGGGGACATGGGAGAGAGGGAGGTGGGGGGAAAGGAAGTGGTGTTAACAAGCCCAGGGACAAGGGAACAGCAAGTGATCCAAGTTGGTGATGAGGAGGGTGTAGGAGGCCTGGTAGGGCTTGATCAAGGGTAATGTAACTGAGAGGAATTACTGAAACCCAAATTAAGGCTGAACATGATAGTGGGACTAGAGGAAAGCAAAAGGAAATAGAGGAAAGAGCTAGGAGGCAAAGGGCATTTATAGAAGTCGAAATACAGGCATGTACATTTGTAAATATATTTATATGATATGATGGGGAAACAGATCTATGTGCATATATTTATAGATTTAATATTAAGGTAGCAGATGGACATTGGGCCTCCACTCAAGTACTCCCTCA
>NW_022111368.1:10345403-10364975 GCF_000313985.2 Echinops telfairi
GGGGAAAAGGAGGAGCTGATGCCAAGGGCTTAAGTGGAGAGAAAATGTTTTGAGAATGATGAAGGCAATGAATGTACAAATGTGCTTTACACAATTGATGTATGTATGGATTGTGATAAGAGCTGTATGAGCCCCTAATAAAATGATTTTAAATTTAAGTGTTCAAAAGGGAAAAAAACCCAGTACTTTGCAGTACATAATGTTACTTTCTTCCTATCACAAATTATTTTACCTCCAAAACACTGTGCTCATACTATAGAGCCCTGGTGATGGAGTGGCTACTTGTTGGGCTCCGACCCATAGATCAGCAGTTCACAACTACCAGCAGTCCCACTGGAGAAAGACGGGACTTTGGCCCACAGGGGGCACTATGAGTCAGCATTGACTTAATGGCAGTGAGTTTTTGAGATACTCATAGGAGAGCTAGCAGGTCAATGCTAATTAGCAGATATTTTGCCACTTGTATAGAGCATTGTTGGGCCTGTTTGCATGTATATCATTTATGTTTGCCTTGTACTCATAGTTTACATTCATTTCTAACCCCTGACTTCCTATTTTAGGTTGTCATTTCCAATGCCAACATATAAGAATGGACTCTTTGAAAGAGCACTCGAATTGGTATCCTTCCCCTTCATCCCTCTGTGTGTCTTTTCACTTACCTTAAGTTCCCTCCTTCATGAAGTGATGACGGCTTTTCTCATTTCACAGGTAATCGCAAATGATTAATAAATGAGAATATGTTAAAACGCGTGGTAAAGTGATAAACTCAATCATGTTATTGTAATTAATTCTTGAGATCTTAAAATTTGTATGTCCTCTTTGGATATATATGGAAGAAGATTATGTGGATAAAAACATGACATTAACAGATTAGTGGTTGCCAGGTGCACATGGGGAGTATTTAATGTGTACAGGCTTCTCTTTAGGGTGACAAAAGTATTTTGGGCCTTGATAGAGTGATGACAATGCAATATTGTGAATGTACCAAATGCCACTGGTTTCCATACTTTAAAACAATTACTTTCATGTTATATGAATTTCACCTTAATTAAAAAAAATACAACCTCTAAAACTAAATCCTCATAAGTTTCTGCACTGCTGAACACAGCTCCTGTATCACTTAAGGTCTCAATGCCCTTCTTTGTAAAATGAGGATAAATATAACGCTTGCCTGATAGGGTAGCTTAGAACATTTAATGAGATTATATACGAAGTAGTAGCACAATGGCAGGTACACAGTAAATGCTCAAAAATGCTAGCTAATTTTTCTCTTATTGTTAATCACTTGATTAGCCCATAAATTGTATCCAACATTAGGAAAAATCCAATATACGCAAGCAACAAATATTTACTGAGAACTCAGTGTGGGACTAGCTCTGTGACAGATGAGGCATGTTACTATGAGAGATATAAAATAAGACTCTGGGCCAGTTAGTAATTAAGAATTGTTCAGTGCATTTCAGACTGTCAAGAACTCATGTGCACTTCAACTCGAAGACGTTTATGTAGGAATTACTGGGATCAGATATCGAGTGGTAGGCCAAGCTTTGTACCTCCTGGGAAGAAATATATATCCCTGACATCATCACCTGAAACAGTCCGTCATAATTGCTATGCTGTTCGTAGTTTTAGGTGCTACCTAGTCAGCTCCATCCTTACGTCCGAGGAGCGTTCTGGCTGGATTGCCTCCAAGACAGGTGTGCTTGTTTTTATGGCAGTCCGTGGTACTTTGAAAATTCTTTGCCAACACCATAATTCCAGTGCATCAATTCTTCCTCATGAATTGCCTAGCTTTCACAGACAAACGAGGTGATGGAAAGCACCATGGCTTGGATCAGGTGGACCTTGGTCCTCAAAGTGACATCTTTGCTCTTTAGCATTTTAAGGAGGCTTTGTGCAGCAGATTTGCCCAGTGCAACACATCATTCCATTTCTTGGCTGTTGCTTCCATGAGCATTGATTTGGGAACCAGATAGAGTTCTAAAAGAAAATAATTCCAAGTGAAATGAAATCCTTGACGACTTCAATCTTTTCTCCATCTCGTGATGTTGTCTGTCAGTCCTATTGTGATCATTTGTGTTTCCTTTGCACTGAGTTGCAACCCATCCTGAAGGCTGTAATCCCCATCAACAGGTGTTTCAAGTCCTAGTCACCTTCCTCATGGTAGGTTGTGTCCTCTGCATATTTCAGGTTGTTCATCAGATTTCCTCAAATCCCAACGCCGGATGCTTCATAGAGCCCAGCTTCTCGGATCAGTTGCTCTGCATACAGATTGACTAGCCTGGTAAAAGGATACAACCCTGGGACAAACCTTTCCTGACGTACACCATGTAGTATTCCATGATTTTGTTTGAATGGTTGCCTCTTGGTCTATGTACATGTTTTACATGAACACAACCAAGTGTTCTGGAATTCCCATTCTTCTCAATGTTATCCATAGTTTGTTATCATCCACGGAATCAAATGCCTTTGCACTGTCAATGAAATATAGGTAAACATCTTTCTGATATTCCCTGATTTCAGGGAAGATTCGTTGGGCATCAGAAATGATATCCTTAGTTCTACACCCTCTTCTGAATCTGATTTGAATTTCTGGAAGCTCCATAGACCACTGCAGTCATTTCTGAGTAATCTTCAACAAAATTTTACTTGAATGCAATATTAATGACATTGTTTGAAAATCTCTGCATCCTATTGGGGTCCCCTTTCATTAGCATGACTACAAATATTAATTTCTTCCACTTTGAAGACTACGGTGCACCTGATCTAAGTGAGGATATCTTTAATCACCTCATGTGCATGTGGAAACTAGAAAACTAATATGGAAGACCAAAGGAGAATTGGTACAATTGAATTATGTTGTTGGTGAAGAGTACTGAAAGAACCATGGACTGCCAGCAGAACAAACAATTCTGTTGTAGAAGAAGTACGACCAGAAAGTGAGGATCGGGAGACTCCATCTCATCTACTTCGGGTTTGTTCTCAGATGAGACCAGTCCCTGGAGAAGGACATCATGCTTAACAAAGTAGGGGTCAGGAGACATACAAGGATTCTGAATAAGATGGATGGATACTGTGGCAGCACTCACAGGTTGAAGTGGAACAAGTATGCAGGTGATACAGGATTGGGCAGTTTCATTCATCCGTATGTAGGGTCACTGGAAGTTAGCACAGGTTTGTTGGACTTAACACAGCGCTTCTTAAAATGCACTTTTGAAAACTCTCGCAGATATGTATATATAAAATACTTAAGAGCAAGTAAATATATCACTGTATTAGATGAGACCAGAGAAAGGATTTTTTTCTTAATTTCAGAAGGACAAAAAGTGCCCCAAAGTAGGTAATAAATATTTAAATATCCCACCACTCATGAATTCAGATTTTGTTTTGATATAGAAGAAATGGAATGAGTTTCGATTTTAGTCCTGCCTCTGCCACTAATTTGGGTGAGTGAAGACTAGATAAAGGGAAGTTGCCCTGTGGCCCATCAGTTAAAAGTGCTTGGATTCTGATCAAAGGTCCATGGTTTAAACCCACAGCTGCTTCATGGGAAAAAGATGCAGCAATCTGCTTCCTGAAAGATTTACAACCTTCCCAGTGCTTCAGAGGCAACTCTACTCTTTCCTGTAGGGTTGGTCTGGGTTAGCGCAGACTTCATGCAATGAAACTTGTTAATAGAAACATCGCATTATTATGAGAAAAGCCAAGTTCCTCCTCTACTCTATAAAGCAGCCAGATTTCACAGGGAATGCTATGTTCTCTTAAGGCATAGTGGTTACAAAATTGGGCTATGACCTTCAAGGTCAGCAGATTGAAACCACCAGTGACTCCATAGGAGAAAGTCAGGGTTTTCTACTCCCATTAAGTGTTATAGTTTTGGAAACTCACAATGGCAATGATACTTTGTCCTACAGGGTCACTGCAGATTGACAGCCCTCAATGGCAGTGAGCTTTTTGAGTTGTGAGTTTGCTGCACTTAAAAAGGCTTGTAGACAAAATGGGACAAGTTCAGTGATCCATTGAAACATAGAAAAAAAAAGAAATTCCATTAGGCCTTGTGAAATGAAGACACTCGGTAGTTTAACCAGGAGCAGTACATATCTGGGTAGAAGAGGGATACAGTAGGCTTTACATACTGGCAGTTTTTTGTTTTGTTTTTACAGAAGAAGAAGTAGATTCACTCTTTCTAGTTCTAGGGAAAGAAGTGGTGCTGATAGGTAAAAGTGGCAGTTGAACAACTTTCTGATGAAACATGAAAAGTGAAAACTTCCCAGAAATCAAATGGGATGTGTCCAGTAGGGAGGAATTTCTCCTTAACAGTCTAGAAATCCAAAAATGTCCTTGTTAGTAAGAGCCTTATCACAAGGTACATAGACCAGGAGGCTTCAAAAAGTTCATGGAAAAAGAAATTAAAATAGAATGAAAGTTTCCCACAAACTTTCGGAGGCCCTCCTCATGTAAGTCAGTACAAATAATACTAATTAAGCAAACAATTGTAAGCTTACCACCTGTAGTAGTTACATAATTGTAGGTCAAGTTGAAGATATATAAAAAGGTAGGGGTGGCATTCAATCTACCAATCAGGTCACAGCCTTCTCAAAAGGAGGGCTCAGGGAACCTCCCTCACTGTCTGCCTTGACTCTCCTGCTAGTTGACCCTGTGAGCTGCTAGAGTCCTGCCATCTTTCCAGCATGGGATCCACACGACTTTGCACCTACCAGCCTGTGTCCTTTCTGCATTCTGCATCATTGCATGTGACGATGTCAGTCTGAAGAGGGACTTATGGACTGCTTCCGGGCTTATGGACTTGAGTTGGAACAGGATGAATGTTTTCTTGTTATACAATTACTTCTTGATATAAAGCTCTGTCTTACACTTAGACCATCGTCATCCTAGACCATTTTTGTTACCTGTAGCTATATGCTACTTCTCTTTCCCATATCCATGCCTGCTGCAGTACCACCTCCTGCCTGAGGTAACCATTATTCTGAGTTTTAAAAAGTACTTGCATCATAAAATAAAAAACTTGCTTAAATAATAGCTGTTTTATATAAGAGTAAGAGAAAATATTGCTATAAAATCATAGAAACATTTATTAAGCAAAAGTATCCAAATCTAAAGCCATTGTTTCTTGACATATCCTCCATTTATGTCTACACACGTCTAAAGGTGTTTTCCCATATGAATCAGAAATTACTTAATGGCTATCAGTTTGGGTTTTTGGTTTATCACCTCCTGAAAAAGACCTCTTTAAATAGGGTATTACTTTGAGAATCAAGGTGCCCCTGCCCCAAGCCATGGTATTTGCATTCACTTCATATGCATGTGAAAGTTGGACATTGAAAAAGGAAGATCAAAGAAGAAAGAATGCATTTGGTTGATGGTCCTGGTGAGGGATGATGGAAGTACCACAAACTGCCAAAAGAACAATCAAATCTATCTTGGAGCATGTACGGCCAGGATGCTCCTCAGAAGGAAGGATGGCAAGACTTTGTTTCACGTCCCTTGGACATGTTATCAGAAGAAACCAGTCCTTGGAAAAAGATATCACAGTTGGCCAAGTAGAAGGGCAGTGAAAAAGAGGAAGACCCTTGACAAGATCGATTGACACAGTAGCTGCAACAACAGTCTCAAACATGGCAATGAGTGTGAGCATGGCGCAAGATCAGGTGGTGTTTCGTTCTTTTTACAGAGGGTCGCTATGAGTCAGAACCTACTGGACAGCACCTAACAACAACCCATCCCTGGAGAATTCTGTGCACTCTGATTCATACAAGGTCAAAGCCTAAGTTTGGGCATCCTCAAGGGAAGTGGACCCTTTTCCTTGTAAACATTCTTTGAGTTCGAGGAACAAACAGACGTCCGGAAGGCTAGGAACGAGCTGTACCAGGGTGTAGTATAGCATGGATGAAACATACAACATTCCTGTAGTTCCTTAATGCTTCCTCTCCCTCACTATCATGACCCAGTTCTACCTTACAAATACAGTTAAACCAGAGCATGACAGATAAGCGCTCTCAACACATGGAATCCAGGACGGATAAACCCCTTAGGAACAATAATGGCAGTAGCAATACCATGAGGGTAGGGGGAAGGTAGGGAGAGAAAGGGTGAACCAATTGCAGTTATCGATGTATAACTCTCTGGTGTAAGATATGAAAATAATAATAATTTATAATTTATCAAGGGTTCATGAGGGTGGGTGGGAGATGGAGGGGAAAAAATGAGAAACTACTTAAGCCCACACATGGCTCCACAGTAAAAGATGAGGCTGTTTGCTTCCATAAATATTTACAGCCTCTGAGACCCTATATAGCGTCGCTATAAGTTAGAGTTGGCTAAACAGCAATGGGGCAATATTATACTCAGACTCCTCTATAATCATGTTTTCTTTAAAAGTTTAAAATTTTGCCTTTGAGAACTTTAGATCTTTAATTCACCTGATATTAATTTTTGTTCATAATATAAGGTAGGCATTGACTTTATTTTTAAAAAAATACATATATGACCTCTTTCTCAGCTCATTATCAATGCCACTTTTGTCATACAACTTCATAAATTGGGATTATTTCAACTGGTTAAATTGGGACTAGATTTCCCAGGATCTACCAGCCTGTATAGTTATAAACTGTATGTCCCAAGTGGCAATGTATAGAAGCTTTAGAAGGCAGAAGCAACAGCCACACACTCTGAGTCATCATGGCCAGTCATGCCAGCCATGCCAGCCAGAGGAGTTGGTTCTGCCTTCAGCTCTTCCTCCTGACTGCTGGCTCTGAAAAGGCGCAGCTGCTCCAAGTCCACCATCGGATACTTGGTTGTGTGTGGAATTACAGGAGCAGCAGTTGGCAGCATCAGTCCCTTTACAAGACTTTCCCACCAGCAATCCACACCAGCAATCCCATCTGTGCAGCTAGTTGTACCTGGCTTCCTAGCTACCTATGCACACTCTGACTTCAGGAGACCTGATTAATAGCTGTATTCAGAATCTCCCACTTCTGCTTGTGAACTTCAAATCTTCAGCTTCTCTTACAGTTACACAAGGTCTTACTCTATTAATGAAGTGCTCATCTCACACTAGTCAGGATCATTCCTTGATTGAGTCATGAGTAATGAATGCATAAGGCTTGGTATCTGGTAGGGCTGGTCTAACCCCTCATTATTTATATTTTATATTCAGAAATCTTTTGGTTATTCTTGAGCCACATCCATTTCCTCAAGTGTCCTTGCTGAGATATTGATTGAAGATGCATTAAGTCTATGGACCCAATGAGTATAATTAACATCTTCATAAAACTGGGTTTTATACATGAATATTTATTGATGTTTTCTTAATATTATTTCATTGTCTGCCAAATGGTTTAATATTGCTTACTTGATTTATGTTATGCTTAAGTAGCAAACAATGTCCAGATCTTCATGACCAAAGACAATAAAAGTTTACTTCTTATTTTCGCTGCGTATTCATTTCAGGTTGGCTGTGGGCTCTACTCTTGGGTCTGCCACTCAGGATGACAAAGACACCACAATCGCAAACATCACTACTTGGACTTAAAGAAAGAAAGAACGTTGTAAATCATGCCCTGGTTCTTCAAGTTTCTCTCTGGAAATTATACATGTCAATTCTAATCACCTTTCATTGGTCAAAGGCTCTCATATGGTTACACATCATTACAAGTATACATGAGAGGAGAAATATTTTGATAGACGGTACTCATCAGTATCTCAACACATATTTCTATTTTGTTTTATTAACATATAGTTCACATATCATACAATTCAATAGTTCAAGCATATTAAATAGAGTTGTACAATCAATTTTAGAACATTTTCATCTTTCTTGTACTTATTGTTATTAATTTCCCATTTCTCTCTAACTTCCCCACAGTACCTACAAGAAATCATTAATCCAGTTACTGGCTCTGCAGATAGACCTAGCCTGGATTTCATATACAGAAAACCATACCCTCCTAAAAAAGACAAAAAATAAAAACAAAAACAGGAAAAACTACCATCTAAAAGAAAGCAGAAAATATTAAAAACTAGAGCAAATTTTAAATGTATTAAAAGGGAAATCAAATGATACGATGCATCTTAATCTAACTATATCTGCCACAATTGACTTTACAATGCTCTCTGTCTGATAGCAAGGTTATTCGCATTCTTTGGCTGTGGTCAGAGGGGGTTCACTGGAGGCTTCATCCATGTGGGGACCCTGCAAGTGGATTTTGGGCTTCCACTGTCAGCCATAGCCTTCAGCAAACTGGATGTTCAAAACTTAAGCTGATATCATTCCTTCCTTTGGGTTTGGATTTTTTATTTACAATCCTTAGATCACACAGGCTGGTGTGCTTCTTCCATGTTGATTTAGTTGACGTCTCACTTAGATGTCTGCTTGTCTGAAGACAAGCCTTTAGGAGCCAGGCACAATTCTTTCTCATAGCCAGATACCATCTCTTTTCTTCACCCCACTTTACTATAGTACTCATATCTTCAGTGATCTGTTCATTAGGCTGAGCATCAAGCAGGGCCATGAGATAAGAACTAATTTTTCTTGAATAGGGCTAGAATTAAGTGCAAGTCCAAAATCCACTCATATATAGCTATGGTTTATATATGTCACTGGTTCGCTTTAGAGACATCACTATCATTTTATGATAGAGAATATTATCAATCATCCCCCTGGGGCACGAGGTAACTCTATTGATAGTTTCATTCATTTAGCCAAGAGTATTATTGAAAAAAGGAAATTATACAAATATAGACCAGCTATGAACCACACCATGGAATGATTGATCTGAAACTGTTAAGTGACTGGACACTATTTACAAGATACCTGAATCAAAGACCAAAGACCACAAATCCCATAACCTGGCATAGCAGTCACCTGCTTCTCACCCTAGGGAGTTCCAGCAGGTGTGTTTACAGTGAAGCCCAGTGCCTCTACTCGGGTTTCCATATTGAGTCCCTCTGGTGTGGCCTCAGAAGGCTGTTGTGTGCCTCAAAAGGACGGAGTCTAAAGTCCCAGTAGCCTAGAGTACACGGTCAATTCTAGTCAGGTTTCTTTTGTCAGAGGCTGTCATACGGCTACACCTCACTACAAACACAAATGGAGTGGACAAACACTTGACAGTACTAATCATCTCAGTTCATACTACTTGTTAGCAAGTATTAATTCCTTTCTCCTTCCTATATCCAAATCATACCCACTTCCTACATGACTTCCTGTCACTATGCACAGCTCAGTGCTCAGAATCACTGGCCAGTACCCTACAGTCTCTTGATCAGAATCATGAGCAGGGTCCGCTTGGAGCGCTATAATCTTACCAATACAAGTTACCTGCTTTTTACATGTCTGGTTTACAATGGAAAAACAGCGTCAGAGAGACCACATGATGCAGTCACATGCAGAAACGTCAACAAATGAAAAGCACGCTCCAGCTTCTGGTCCAGGCTGTTGTTGTTAAGCGTCATTGAGTTCAAGTTCAGCTCATCATGAACCCATGGGACAGAGACAGATTTCCACCTGGGTTTTCCAGGCGCCATCTTTACAGGAGACCCACGGGTCTTTCATTCACAGACCTGAGGGGCTATTTGAACCGCTAACCTTTCAGTGAAGAGTTTAGTACTGAACCAGTGCACTGTTGCGATTCCTTCATTCCTACAAAAAAATTCTGAAGGTTGTAAGAACCCCTGCTCTGAGACTCGGGGAGTGTTTCTGTGTCAGTCCCATTTCTGATGCTAGGCGTGAACTCCAATCCACTGTTCTCCATGGAACCTGAGCCCTAGATGGTTCTTCCTTTTCCATGATCATCTTTGGCCACATTTAAAATGGACATCAGAGATATATCACCTTTACAGTGCACTTCCTGCTTACAAGTGAATGGGGCTCAAAGGTTATTTACGCCCCAAACGATTACAGCCTTTAAAAATATATTTTTTAAATGTATTACTTTTTTTTTCTTCCAACTTTTTATTGTAAATTAGGTGAAGGTCTACAGAGTAGATTATCTGTTTTACATTCAACATTTGTACACATTTTGTTTCAGTTCATCCATTGCGATCTCCTCTGTGAACTATCACTTACACGACATCAAAACGGCAGTTCTGGGATCTCTAGGGATTCAAACCATGTTCCTTTTCAATGTTCTTTGAGTCTGAGGAACAAAGAGAAGCCTGAATAGGCAAGCTCAGAGCTGTAGGGTGCATAGGGTTAGGTTTTCAATGAAATCCTCACAGGACAGCTTGTGCTCTCCTCAAAGAATGGGCCTGGTATATTGTTTCAATGGGGAAAAATTCCCTGGTGCGGCATTCCTGGTCTTTTTCTCATCCATGCAGCTTCCAGGTTCTTAAAACTGAAAACTCGCAACTCAAGATCATCCAGTGTCTTTTAAGAAAACGTATCACTATTAGTCCAGGAGAATCTCTCCAAACACAATAGCCTCCTCCTCTTCCTCTTCCTTATTCTCCTCCTCCTCCTCCTCCTCCTCCTTCTTCTTTTTTTTTGAAAAAGTTATTTTATGTAGTTTTTTTACAGTTCTGTTGACATATAATTCATTTATTATTCAATTCAATGGTTTACATATATTAGAGTTGTGCATTCATTACTATAATCAAGTCTAGAACATTTTATTCATTCTTGTATCTATGATTATGAGCTTCCCATTTCCCCCCAACTTTCCCTGTAAGATGACTTCTCTGGCTTAGCAGATCCTTTTGGAAGCCACTGTTTGGATTGGATGCTTTTAAAGACATCCGAGGGAGACTGAAACAAGTGTATTAGGAGAGAACTTTTCTGTAGCCATCCACTGCTCACAGCATGATGTGAAAACACATTTTGTTTGAAATAAACTTGCATATGTGAACCGGAACCCTAGTAGAAAATGTATACATATTTTTACTTACCCTCATGCAGTTTAATTAGTAATACACATTTATTCTAAATGTAAATGTTTTGATCAGTGGGAAAATTGCATTCATCTAACTATATGATTCCATGTGGCTTAGGGAAATCGCTTCTGCATCCAAGCCTCAATGTTGTCCTTTGGAAAAATGAGGGTCATATTTGACCTCTAAGACACCCCTATATTTAAAACTCTAATTCTACTGTACTTTTCCTCCAAAGCTCTCTCTACAGCTCATGCAGCTGCTGCACAAAGGTTGTGTTAACTTTAAAGCACTAGCCGCATAAGTTACCATAGAAAAGGAATAACAGAAACCCCTCTTCACAAACTGCTCAAAATCTGACACTGAATTCCAAGATCTACATACAAATCATGTCATAAACATGCATACCATTTTATGCCTAAATACTCTCTAGTTGCCATAATTCTATTTCAACTCCTGGTGATCACATATACGGCAGTGTAGAGAGGTGTTCCATATAGTTTTCTAGACGGATTTTTTTTGGCAGGGGGAGGGGCAGGACAGTAGATAACTAGACCTTCTGCTGAGATGCTTTTAGGTACACTTAAACCTCTACCTTTTCTGTTAGTAGCCCCATGCATTGACTTACCCCTTGGCACTCCAATTGATGGAGAGATGTAAGTTAAGCAGAAACTGCATGAAGGAGTTACAGATGGCACTCCGTAAAAATATACTGAATGAAAAAATAGTATACTTCTTGTCAAATGAAGGTCATGGGGTCTATTAAGTTATAATTTTTTACTTTCCTCTTATTTGCAAAACTACTTGTAAATAATATTTTTCAGTGAAGTACCAGTCGTTACTTGTTGATGTTCTTATTACTTCATTTCTGAATCTTATTAGATCCTACCTAGTTGGTTCTAAGTCTTATTGATCCTATTGATCCTACTGCCTGGTCCTGCACCGTTCTCACAATTATTAGGTCGGGGCCCATTGTGGGAGGCACTGTGCCAATCTATCTTGTTGAGGGTCTTCCTCCTTTGTGTTGACCTATTTGACCAAGCATGCTGTCCTTTTCCAGGGTCGGGGCTCTTCAGATGAAATGTTCAAAGTAAGGCAGATGAAGACTTGCGATTCTCATGCCAAAGGAGTATACTGACAGGACTTTCTTCCTCGATGCATTTGTTTGTTCTTCTGGATCTTTGGCAGTAATCAATATTCTTTGCCAACACCGTAATGCAAATACATCAATCCTTCTCTAATCTTCCGTATTCATTGTCCAACTTTCACACGCCTTTGGGGGCATTGAAAATAGCCTGGTTTGGGTCAAGCTTATCTTAGTCCTCAGAGGGACATCCTTGCTTGTCAACGCTTCCAAGAAGTCTTGTGTAGAAACATTGCCCAATGCAGCATATCCTTTGACTGCTGCTTCCTGCTACGTAGCTGCTGTTTCCTTCTTGACTGCTCCTTCCATGAACAATGACTGTGGATTCAAGCAAGATGAAATCCTTGACAAGTTCGATCTTTCTCCTTTTATCATGATGTTACCTATGGATTCAGTTGTAAGGATTTTTGTCTTCTTTACATTGATTTGGGAGCCCTGGTGGAACAGTGGTTATATATGAGACTACAATCCACAAAGGCAGCAGTTTGAATCCCCAGGCTTTCTGCAGGAGAAAGACAAGGCTTTCTACTCCCATGAAGAGTTGCAGTCTCAGAAACCCACAGGGGCCATTCTACCCTGTCCTATGGGCTCACTATGAGTTAGCATCAGCTTGATGGTAGTGAGGTTAGTGAGTTACATTGAGTTTTGTTCCACGTTGAAGACTGCAGTGTGTGGTTTTCATCAGCACATTCTTCAAGTCCTCTCAGCCTACCTTGACATCAAGCAAGGTTGTGCCATCTGCTTATAGAAAATTACTGACATGCTTGCCTCCAATCCTGATGCAGAGTTCGTCTTCATATAGCTGTTTCTCAGATGACTTGTTCAACATACAGATTGAACATGTATGGTGAAAGGATAAAGCCCCAACATACATTGTTCCCCATATGAAACCATGAAGCATCCCCTTGCTCTGTTTCCTCTTGGTCAATGCACAGGTTCCACGCGAACACAATGAGATGTTCTGAAATTCTAAATCTTTTTCATACTATCCATAGTTTGTTATGATCCACACAGTCAAATGATCTTGCATAATTTCCGAAACACAAGTAAACACCTTTCTGTTATTCTTTGCTTTCAGTTAAGATCCTTCAGGGCTCAGAAATTATATATATATAATTTTTTCCTGAATCATATATATATAAAAATTTTTCCTGAATCCAGCTTGAATTTCTGACAACTCTCTGTTGATGTATTGCTGCAACCACTTTTAATTATCTTCAGCAACATTTCAATTGCATGTGATATTAATGGTATTGTTCCATAATTTCTATACTCTGTTGGGCCACCTTTCTTTGAAATAGGCCTAAATAATGGATCTTTTCTTGTTAGTTAGACACGCATCTTCCAAATCACTTGGTGTGGGGTAAAAAAGTGCTTTGCCAGCTTTTTGAAACATTTCAGTTCTTGGAAACTTGTATTCTGCTAGTGCCTTCAGCACAGCTTGGCTTCCTCCTTCAGGGTCATGGGTTGGTCATAGGCTGACTCTCGAGACGGCCGGTAATCCAATAAACGTGTCTGACACAGTGACTCCATGTGTTCTTTTCTCTTCGTTAGATGCCTCCTGAATCGTTCACCATTTCACCTGGAGACCTCATTCCTTTCTCCAAGTCTTCAGCTTGAGATATTTCTGTTGCTAATTTTGGGCATATTCATTCCAGGTCCTTGGATATTTCATTGTACTATTCTTAAGTGTCTTCCAAAACTGCGTTTTGAAAATATTGGTTCCGCCTTTTAGTTCATTCCTTCCACGTGCTTTGGCTCCTGGACATTTAAGAGAGCACCTTTCAAGAGTCTCCTGTGCTATTCCCTTCGGCCTTTTCCTCTTCCCGTCCTTTCAGTCATGATATTCTTTCTTCGGGATGATATTCTTTTTGGGTGGGTGATGGGTAATGATATTCTTGATATCCTACTACAACTCCCTGAATCCTAGGTCATTAGGGTTCAATGCATCAGAGGCGTTCTCTAAATTCAGGGGTGATATCTTCAAGGTTGTCATTCGATTCTCGGGGATTTGTTTTCATTTTCTTTAGCTTCAACCAGAACTTAGATATGAGCAACTGATGATCTGCTTTACTGTCAGCTCCAGACCTTGGTTTGGCTAAGGAGTACAGTCTTTGACCTTGGTTTCGTCTTTGACCCTTGTCTCTTCCCACCAATATAGTCAATTTGATTCCTACGCATTCCATCTAGGAAGTACACAAGTATAGTTGCTGTTCATGTTGTTTTAAAAAAGGGATTTGCAATGAACGAGTCATTGATCTTGCACAATTCTGTCATGTGATCTCAAGCTTTAATTCTAGCTCCAAGGCCCTAGTTTTCAACTCCTGCTCCTTTCTCATTTCCAACACTCACATTCCATTCCCCAACACTTACCAGTTATTCTTGTGTTTGATCAATTTCTGACTGAAAAGGTTGTTAGAATTCTTCAATTTCTTCACTACTAGCTTTTGTATTTGGTGTATAAATTGGAATAATAGTTGTATTAACTGAACTGCCTTATAGGTTTATTAATATTATCCTTTCAAAGAAAGTGTTGCACTTCAAGATAGACCTTCCAATGTCCTTTTGGATGATTAACTTGCTGTAATTTTCCTGAACTTGTTTTTCTAAGTAAACAATATGATTGCCTGGCTCAGATAAACAATATCAGTCTGTTTTAGCTCAGTAGTGCCTAGGATATTCATCTTTATGCATTCCATTTAATTTTAATGAATTCCAATTTTCCTAGACATATCCTTTGTACAGTCAATTTTCTAATTATTAATGGATGTCTTTAGCTATTTATAGAAAGTTTTCCATTTAATGTAGGCCTTCGAATTTGTAGGAGAATTGTTTTGTAGTGATGTGCTATTCCTCTTTTAATTTATTTTGGTTCTATTATGATGTCACACTTTTCACCTCTAATTCTTGATATTTGTATTTTCTCTTTCTTTACCTTTATTACATTTGTTCTTTCAAAGAAACAATTTGTTGTCTTGCTCATTTTCCTATTGTCTTCTGATTCATTTATGTCTGCTGTAATCATTACAATTTTTCTCCTGGTTGAACATTTCTTTTGCTGCTCATGCTCTTGTTGAAAAGCCTTGAATAAGATATTGCTTTTGGTTTTCTCCTTTTTCATGTGTGTGTTGAGTTCTATAAGTTGTCCTCTGATGACTGCTTTTGCTGTCTCCCAAAGGTTTTGATATGTGATGTTTTCATTCTCATTTGTTTCAAGAAATTTTAAAATTTTGATCCCTTATTTCATCTATTACCCGGTCATTTTTGTTATGTGTTATTTACTTCCCATGCATTCAATTTTTTTGCCCTATTCTTTCTGTTGTTGATTTCTCATTTTATAGCATTGTGGTCTGAGAAAATAAAATGTAAAATCTCAGTATTTTAAATTTTATTATCACATGTGTTTTGACCTAACATATGGCCTGTTCTGAGAATATTCCATCATGCGCTTCAGAAAAAAATGTATACTGTACTGCTATTGAGTGGATTGCTATGTGCAAATTTGGAGGGTGAGTTTGTTAATTGTGTTCTTTAGCTTTGCATCTTTATTTGGTTTCTTTCTGGTGATCTATCTTTCTTTGAGAGTGGTGTGTTGAAATCCTCTACAATTATCCATATTATCTATTTCTCTTTTCAACTCTGTAAGATTTCTTAATGTATTTCAACAGTCTTACCTTGGGTATGTATATGTTTATTATAGTTATTTCTTCTTGTTACATCCTTTAATCGTTATGCAGTATCCTTTTTGCCTCACAAGATGTTTATTGCCTTGAGGTCTATTTTATCCAAGATTAACATTGCCACTCCTTTTTTTCCCTTTTCTTCTCTGGTTACCACTATTTTGGTAATTTTTTCTCCGTCCTTTGGTTTTCCATTCATTTTTATCTTTGCAGAAAAGGCGTGTTTCTCGTAGACAGCCTATTGATGGATCCTGTTTTGTAATCCAGCCTATTACTCTGTCTCTTGGCTGGTGCAGTTAATCCGTGAACATTGATGTGTGCAGATTTGCTGTCCTTTTTCTGTTTTGATTTGTGTGGTGTGGTTTTGATGGTTTCTTTGTTCTTATCCTTCTGTTCTAGGTATTGTGTTCAGTTTGTTGAGTTTTCAGTAGTTTTCTTTTATGATGCTCTCAGATTTCTCTGCGGTTGCTTTTGAGTCTCTCTCTGAAGAGTTCCCTTTAGTAATTTTGTGATTCGAGTCTTGTTTTCACAAATTTCTTTAACTTCTCCTTGTCTTGAAGTACCTTTATATCACCCTCATATTTGAGAGATAGTTTTGCTAGATGTAAGATTCCTGGCTGGCAGGCTTTTCTTTCAAGGCTTTACCTATGTCACCCATTGTCTTCTCACTTGTGTGGTTTCTGTTGAGAATCCCAGCTTATTCTTACTGCTTTTCCTTTATAGGTGATTGTTCTTTTTTCCTAGCTGCTCTCAGCATTTGCTCCTGGCCTTGGTATTCCACAATTTGACTACAAGATGGTGGGATACTTTGGGGGTCTATCCTGTTCGGAGTTCTCTCAACTCCTTGAATAGCTATTTTCTCTTCTCATATGATGTTTGTGAAATTTTCTTCACTATGAGTTTGTCTTCTATGAGTTTATCTACTATTTTCTCTGGAATCTCAGTGAAACATAGATGGTTTCTTTGGATATTGTCCAATAATCCCACACAATGTTTAGGCTTTCAATGGCTTTGTTGATGGTGTTGTTGCTGTTGATTGTTTCCCTTATCAGTTGTAGTTGAGGAAATTGTCTTCCTGTGCAATAATTTGGCTTCCCGTTTCTTTTTTCTATTACTCTGCTCTTTTACTGTGTGGCCTAATTCTGTTATTTTTATCTTGATCTTACGGAATTCTATTTGGTGTAGGGTTTCCAGATTCTCTGTTCTTTCCATGTTCTCTCCTACATTTCCTTATTAATTGAAAGTACCTGAACAACATCCTTCTGGATTATTCTTCTGAACTCTATTTCCAGGAATTCCTGGGTCTTTTTTTTTTTTTCTCTCGGAATATTGTTCTGGATCTGGGTGTTATTCCTTTGTTTGTGTTTGTAGTTTTTGATTTGTGTGTGTGTGTGTGTGTACCACAATTAACTCTTGTTATTGTGGCATATTGGTGCAGTTATTAGGGGCTGCTGGGTCATGTGGGAGTAGTTTGTCTTGACAGGACCTGGGGATGGCTGGGAACTTTCTTGCTAGGACACTGAACACCCAGGGGCTTCCTTGCTGGCGTGCAGGAATGGTCAGGGGTTTCCTGGCTAGTCCAGGAGTATAACTGGGACCTTTCATCCTGGGCTCAAGGAGGGGTAGGGGATAATTCAGGGGTATAAGCAGGGGCATAACTAGGATCTTTCATTCTGGGCCACCAGGATGGCTGTGGGCTTCCTTGCCAGGCCACTGGGAGCTCTTGATTTTTTTTCTGATTATTGGAGAAGGTTCACTTACCCTGTGATCAACAAGCTGTGTTAGACCAGAAGATTGTGTTTAAACTTCTAAAACAAAGATGTTGTCATACACATTTTTTACATAAATGATATATAAAAATAGGAATCTCTATTTTAAAAAAAAGTTCATTCCATGTGGTGGGTAAAAATTTATTGTGCCAATTTCAGAATCTAATTACTTTAATATGTCTTGATATGAAGTTATCTTTGATATTTAATTTCTCTTATTAAAACCAAAATAAATCCCCTGCTTTTTAGATGTTTATAAAATTAAAATTGTTTAAAAAAATATCAAGTCATGGTAATAAAACCATAATGTAAATGCATAAATGTATAAGAGAGCCAGATTTAATTTTATTCAACATATACTTGAAATTATTTTAAGTTGAGAGGGAATTAAGTATTTGGGGCGCTATTTGAACTGTCCTCAGAACATAAAGGTTTGAAGTGGTGAGACACTTGAAACATGCGTATGTGTTGTCATCTACCTGCAAGCTTTCTCCAGTTGCTCGAGTTCTTTTGCTTCCTTTTAGAAAACTTGTTCACGAAAGGTTTTTAATATTCAAGACCTGAAATTATCTCTGTTCTTAAAGCGTAGAGGTTAGTCTTCTAGATTACAAATAATATCCATCCTATTTTTAATACCAAAGGCTCCAAACCAACAAAAATATAAGCATGGGTAGAGTCTAGAAATAAAAGATGAAGCAGAACTATACACTATTTTCTCCTCTTTTTTCTAATAAGTGTTGGTGAAGTTTTTCAGATCCCTCCTGCGGAAGGCATGAATTCACAGCACCCTCTTCAGAGTGTGAGAACTGAGGCTCACAGAAGAAACTCAGCTTGCTTCCTGGATTAACACCCCCAAGAAAAACACTTAGCTTATAGGAAATAGCTGTGTAACAATCCAAGCACATTTTATTTTCTTAAAAATAATCCACTCAACAGTGTGATGTATTTCGTATTGACTCAACATTCTCTGCCTCACTGCACATCACTGGCCAACGTGAGACAAGATTGGAAGTGAGTCACAAGAATCCCAGAGGATAAGTTAATTACACTTTCTTATAAATCCCTTTGGCAAAAGAGAGCTCTACGTTCTGTTAACGTCTCTAATTTATAATAGCTTCTCTAGCTATAATGTTCCAATTAACAAATGTGGTAAGAAATCATTGTACTGCAGCACCTTCAACAGTGCTTTGTTTTCCTTTTTCTTTAGTTTACACTCTATGGAACTCATTCAAAAGAGTTGACTCCCCATATTCTAAACAAACGGTCTATTGAACCACTTATTAAATAACTGCTATAGCGATTGCTTTCTCAAATGGTTTTTAGAGATAGGGTGGTGGCCAATGGATAAAAGCGGAATCTCAGCTCTGTCAGGGACTGGTTCTGACCCAAACATGCATATGAGTAGGAGGGAAAAAAGGAAGGGGCAGATGTAGAAGGAGGAGCCAGGAAGTAAGGAAAGGGCAGGGAGACAGAAAGAAGACCAACTTTTCTAAATAGACATTTGAAAGCAGGCTAATATCCCCTTAAACCATATTGTGCAATAAAACCAAGGGGTGAGCTATAATTTAAATTCTTTTATCATAATTAGAGAACTATACTATGGTTAAATACTAATTAGCAGTTTCTCCTTAGTTAGGCATTTAAATAGTTTATAATTGCTAAGTTTAGTTGTGATAATTTTATAATGCCATATTTATTTAATTTTCTGATTTGGAGAAAACATCTTTTTTGTATCTGACTTCTCCTAGGGCAGTGCTTGTCAAACCATCTGTGGTTAAGTAGCCATTCCTTCATTTTTATAAATTGCAATGCACTAAATATTTTCTCTTTACAGAATACAATAGAAAACAATTTCTTAGTAAAATGAAAAGGGGCGTGCATACAAAGTGCAAGTCCTAATCTAAGTAAATATAATATGTAAACTCACTGAAAAATATTCCTAGGTATCTAGCAAATTCTTCAATTTTCTCATTGAAGATTGACAATCTGGGGACCCAAATCTTCAGAAAGAAAACTTTGAGTAGCATTGTCTGGAGCTGCAGTTCCCAAGCTGTATGCCATGTTGGCCAGTGGTGTCATACTGAACTCATTATGC
>NW_022111368.1:10365653-10367016 GCF_000313985.2 Echinops telfairi
TTAAAAAAAAAAAAAGTAAGTTCTGTGGAAAAGTTAATGTTGAATAGGAAAGAAATATGACAGCATCTAACCCATATTTCAATAAGGTGTTCAATAGATGTGCTCACTCATTAGTAAATGAATGAAATAAAGCTGCCTTCTGTCAATGTCATACGTGCTTATTGTTAACACCTAGCTATTAAATAGGAGCCCTGGTAGCATAAAGGGTTGTATATGGGCTGATAACTTAATAAATACTATATCTTTTTGGCTTAATCACTTTGAAAAGGATTATTGAGACTACTGGCAACATAAAAGATTGGAATCACATGTTTTTCCATCTCTGTATCCTTAGGGTCTGGTATATATTCTGCATTTCATACAGTTTTGTTGAATAAATAAATACATTGCTTCTCCCTTCAATCTTTTGAATTTGAAGATATTTAAATAATGTGTCACCTTGTCCTATGTCTTAGTTGAAAAAGGTGTTGAAATCATGAAGGCATTATAAATGGCTCTCAGGTAGTCCCCCCACCCCAGCCCCCATATGCCACTTAATGTTTCAAACTCTACATTCCTGTCATGCGCGCACACACTCACACACACACGGCTTAAACATGTCGGAGAGAATAAAGTAAAGGGACTGAAGTGGAAAACAATGTACTTTCTTAGAAATGTCCTTCTGTAATAGAACGTCTAATGTTCTCTGGCGTGCAAACCACAGATGCGAGCTGACTAGAGACTCACAGGCCACCTGCACAACACAGGACGCCAGTCATGGACAGTGCAAAACAGGGAATTAAAATTTCAAATCTCTTTGGACTTCTTTCTTCTCTAAATCATTCCTTACTCCTGGTTTTTTAAATTCATGTTTTCCTATGCTGACATTTGGACCAACTAGGCTTTTAAAAAGTCATAAATTGTCTCTAATAACAGCACAAATTATGTAGACTGTTGACTATAACGACATTTTTAGCACTTTATCTTCTGCATGTTACAGTGCAATCATTCTCATTAACCGTTCCTCATATCCAAACACCATGGCAGTTTAGCATGATAATAAAGCCATTCCCAGTTCTGTAATGGTGCCATGGAAGTCCAAAGAAGTGACACTATGCCCAAGGTCACAGAGCAGGAAAACGCTAAAGTCATACAAAATCCCAAACCCAGGGAGTAGCCCTAATTGCCATATGTACACGCTATCTCTCCTAATTCGGTCTCCTGCTACCTGGGCACTGTGTGTGGGCAGATTTGCGGATGCTTTCTGAGCAAAAGATACCTTCCACCTTCTCACTTACTTATTCTGCATAGAGCAACACACTTAGATAGAGCCAGGTGCTTATATCCTTTCTAGCTACCAAGGCTCATTCCCGGTGCCCTTATC
>NW_022111368.1:10370111-10375140 GCF_000313985.2 Echinops telfairi
GCCGTCCATCCTGTTTGCTGTCATATGGGATCATGAGCTCCACATTTAGTGCTGGGAAGACATTCCACATGCAGACTGGCATTCATTCAACATATATCAAGCCCCTCCTCAGTGAGGAGCACTCAGAGTCCAGTAATGGACAGACAGGCTCTTCTGTGTTAGACTTGACAGTTGAGCAAGAGAGGACACACAACACAAATATGCAATAAGATAAATGAGGAGTTATCGACTTGACTGATAAATGACACAATAAAAAATTAAATACAGTGATGTGATACTGAAATTCTTAAATTGGGCAACCATTCATATCTGTGATGAAAATGAAGGAAAAACAAAAACAACGACGACAAAAAACGAAACACGCATTGCCATCAAGTTGATTCGGACCCATTTTGACCCTCTAGGAAGAGTAGGACAACCCTTCTGGGTTTCTGTGACTATAACTCTTCATAGGAGTAGAAAGCCTCACTTTTCTTTCACAGAGCAGCTGGTGGTCTCCAACTCCTGACCTTGTGGTTAGCAGTCCAACACACAACCCACTATGCCACTGAGAAAAGGAAAGGCTGACTCTAAAAACACAAGTCACCTGGATACAGTGTGAGGAAGTGGCAACAGGATAAATTCTTGTTCTGTCACTCAAATGAATCAGAGGCTGATAGAAAAGGAGAATGGAGTTGAATAAAAACTGGAGTCTTGAGGTTGGTGAAGGAAGGCTAACATTTTCCTTAAAACTTAAAGAAAAGATGTCTGAAATGGTTAAGGAAAGAGTCGCTCAAAGGATCAGTATTTGTGGTCTGTACTTGAGGAAGTGCTGTGTGCCTTTAAATAGGGAGTCCCATAATTCGTTCGCAGGTAACAGTCTTGCTTGCAAACTAAAAGGTTGGAAGGTGTGAACCCATCCAGAGGTGCCTTGGAAGAATGGTCTGGAGAGAGACTTTTGAAACCCCAGCCAGTGAAACCCTGTGAAGCACAGTTCGACCTTGACCCACATGGAGATGTCGTTAGTCATCAATAACCTGAAGCCAATTGATAGGTGAGACCTTCAAAATATCACCGGTCTGTCCTTTCCTTCCATGTTTCCTCATCCCAAATGCAGCACTTGGCATGTAGTATTCAGGACACGTTAGAGTGAATCAATTGGCTGCTTTCAGTAAGAATCCAGGAGGCAAATTACAGAAGAAAACATCACAGGGGGTGGGGTGAAGAGAAGAACAGTAGCTAGCTGAGACCCTAGGTTCCATGCCATTGAATCAGAAATTAGAGAATTATTCAGGCCAGAGGAGCTGGGGTGATGCCAGGAGTGTGGGCTCGGCACTTCTCTCTAAACTCATAAAGAGCAGGTTCCCCCAGGGATTGGAAAACATGGTATAATTTGCCCCACGGGCGTTGACCCCGATATGTATTGTGGACCTTCCGTTTGCTCCCTGGGGTGGTAGCTGCCCACAGCCCTTTTCCTATGCCTTTCAAGACAACGGCCTCCTGTTTCCCTTCCCTAACCTTCAGATCTTCAATGGCCAGGCCCTCTTCCTCAGCTCTTTTGTCGATGTGGACAGCAGGAGACCCCCCAAATCTTTCCACCCTGCTGTCACTCAGAGCTGGGCAACCCACTGCCTCTTTGTGATCAAACCTGCCCAAGTTGTCATTTTGATCCACAAAGTTTGGGCCCAGGAGCAACCACTAGAATAAAAGCATATAAGCAATCAGCAAATCTAACATATTTTAAATCCTGGGAGACAAACAAAAGATGTAATGCTCAAGACAGCATAGACTGCGTAGGCTGGACACAAATCTCCAAAGAAAACTGCCGAGATAAGACCAGGATCCTATACAAGAGGCATTTGAGAAATTTGAGCTCTGGAGCCCTGAAGATAAGACTCAAATATCCGCTCCCCTGCCTATTCCTGTTTTCAGAGCACACATCCTTCTGAGCCCCCTCCTCGCTGAGCATGTCCCCTGAATATCACTAACACAAGGCCGTCATTTCTTAGTTCACTTGGGCTGCCCTTCAAGGAACCTGGCTCTGCCATCAATGCTGGACCAAACTGCCCAAGGCAAATGAGGAGGGAAGTTTCCAGCTCACAGAGTGGACAATAACCCTCTTGCATCCACTGCAACTACCCAATTGCCAGCTCCGGACTTCAGCAAACACCTCAGTGCTGTGTTGTTTTCTGTCTGTTTTTTTGTTTTAGTTTTTTACATTCCAGCTCTCAGCCTTCTTCCTGATGGGAGCCTTTGCCAGCTAGTGAGGGAGGGAGTGTGTGGGGTGGGAGGAGGGCATGCTGTGGCAAAAGTTGCCGGTAAAAAATTCAAATCTACCTCTAGTCCTATTTGTTACCCCTTCAATAGAACCAACCAACCAACCAAACTAACAAACAAAAACACCCCACGCACTGCCATCGCGGAGATGCTGACTCAGAGAACTGCCCCTGGGAGTTTCCTAGACTGTACACAGAAACTGTCTTCTGCCCCGGCGCAGTTGGTGGTTTCAAACGGCCAGCCGTGCAGATTTCAGCCTACTGTGCAACCACTGTGCCACCAGGGCTCCTCGGCAGAGCAGGGGTGGTTGAGGATTTGGGATCACCTGCAACTTTTAATTCTATTTCCCGGAACCTGTCTCTTTTGATTTTATTAGTATTTCTTTCACTTTGCTTTTTCCTAAGTATTTTGGATATTGGTTTTTGAAATGCCAGCCATGTGAAGAGCCAAGGCAAAGGTTTTGGGGAAAGGCATGGTCCTGAGGACTGGATGGGTGTTTGTGTCTAGCGAGAATTAAAAAAAAAGAAAAAAGAAAAGTTGCCATTGAGTTGAGTCCGACTTGTAGAGACCCTGTGTGTTTCCCAATACAATTGCTCCAATGGGTTTTCATGGATGTAGAGAAGTCCCCTGTCTTCCTTTGGAAGCATCCCTGGCTGGGTTTGAATGGCCAATCTTTCAGGGAGGAGTCAAATGTTTAATCCTTTGTACCAGCTAGGGCACCTCGGTAAGGTCAGTTAGCTCATTAAGTGCTGTCAAGTTGGTTCTGACTCATGGCAACCACATGTCCACCAGAATGAAATGCATCCTGGCCTGGTGTCAGTTGTTCTGATGCATGAGCCTACTGTTGCAGCCACTGAGACAACCCATCTTCTCCAGCGCCTTCCTCTCGTTTGCTACTTTAGCAAGCAGGATGTTCTTTTATAGAGACTGTTCTCTGCTGATAATGTGTAAAGATAGAGGTGAATGAAGAACAGATGCTTGATTGCCAGTGACAAAACCCCCTCCAGTGTGTGCCATAGCAAAGTGTGGTGGAGAAGCCTGGCTGTCAGAAGGAGTAGCCATCTAAGTGAGGCATCAACTAAGTCCACATGAAAGAAGCCCACCAGCCTTTCTGAACCAAGGATAGTAAATGAAAAAACCCCAATCCAAAGGAGGGCATGGTATCAGAGCTTAAATTGTGAACACCTGCTTTGCAGAAGGCTGTGGATGACAGTGGAAGCCCAACGCCATTTGTACATGGATGAAGCCTCTGATCATAGTTGAGGGAAGCAAATAGCCTTCTTCTCAGTCAGAGAGCATTGCGAAGGCCACTGTGGCAGATGCAGTTAGGCTAAACTATCTTATCATTTGTTCTCCCTTTTGATCCATTTGAAAGCCCTTTTCTTTTTCAAAAAAGTGAAGGGGAAATACATGTGGATTACACCTCTGATGAATCCCCTCTGGACTATGTAGACCAGGGATGTGAATAGACTTGCTATCTTGCAGAAGACATTGGAAAGTGGATTATTGAAGATGCAACTAGGCTAAAATTTAACACCTTTTGACCCATTCTAAATTTTTTCTAGTTTTTCATATTCTCTGCTTTCTCTTCGATTGAAGTTTTTCTCTGCTTTACTTTGTTATTGTTATTTTTTAATGTTTTTCTGAATATGAAATCCGGGATAGGTAAATCCATAGAGACAGTAACTGGATTAATGGTCTTGCGGGTATGGTGGGGGTTTGGGGGAAAATGAAGAGCTTATAGTGACGAGGACAAGACTAAAGAAAATGTTCTAAAAGTAATTGTGGTGATGATTGCGCAACTCTTCTTAATATATTCAAACTCTTGAATTGTGTGATTTATGAGTTATATGCCAATAAAACAATTTTTAAAATATGTTTACTTATGTCTGATTAATTATGCAAAATCATTCGACTCTATGGATAATAGCCAATTATGGAAACCATGTTGAAGAATGGGGACTCTCAAACACTTAACTGTGCTCATTCATAAGCTGTCCAGAGACCAAGTGGCAACCGCTCAAGCAGAGCAATGGGATGCTATAAGGTGGAAAATCGGGAAAGGTGTGCATCAAGGCTGTTTTCTTTCACCATGCTTCTTCATTGTGCATACTGAGCATAGAACACAAGAAGCTGGACTATATGCAGACAAATTAGCATGACAATGAGAGAAAGGCTTGTGAACCACCTGCAATATGCAGCTGGTACAACTTTGGTCACTGAAAGCAAGGAGACTTGAAATGCATACTGAAGAAGATCCAGCATGTTAGGCAGTGTGGCTTCCACCTCAGCCACACTGAGAAAAGAAAAGTGCTCACCACTGGATTAAGCCGCACTAGACTAAGTGGGGGAAAGACTGAAGTTGGTGAGGCTTATTTGGGTCCACAGCCAGTGCTCGTGGAAGCAGCAGGCAAGAAATTAAACAATGAGGAAATCTGCTGCAAAAGGCCACGCCACAGTATTAGAAAGCACAGATGTCCCTTTCGAGATGGAAGTATGTCTCATCCAAGCCACATAGTCTTTTCCATCACAACACATGCACATGAAAGCTGGAGAGTGAATGGGGAAGACCAAAAAAGAGTTGTCTTTGAATGATAGTGTTGGAAAATAATATTAAATATACCATGGACTGCCAGCAGAGTGAGCAAACCTACTTTGGAAGAAGTAGTCAGAATGGGGAAATAGATCTATGAGCCTACATATATAGGTTTAGTATTAAGGTAGCAGAAGGACATTGGGCCTCCACTCAAGTACTCCCTCAACACAAGAATAC
>NW_022111368.1:10376322-10399858 GCF_000313985.2 Echinops telfairi
AATCTCACTCTGTTTCACGTGGGTCACTATGGGGCAGGTCTCAACCACTGCTGCCAGCACCACACGTGCCAGGTGACAGGCTTCGGTAAAGATCACAACTAAGAAAAACTCCATGGAGCCGTTCTACTCTCTAACCCATGAGGTCTCTAGAGGTTGAAATTAACTCCATGACATATGATCTCTCTCTCTCTCCTCTGATCTCCTGCTTGGTTCACCTGATCATACCTATGCTAACCAGAATGGCCGAGAGAACAAAGTATTCAGGACTGGTCATGCCCCTCCTCCCCTTGGGTGTGGCATCAACCTCTTGAGACTCGCAGGGATTCAAGTACAGGACCCAGACTCCCCAGAGATCCAGATGTTGCTACTCAGAACAAGAGTGTGGATGTTGAACAGGCAAAACCGGCAGATGTCCACCACAGATCGCACACAGGCATATCAGCCACGTCAGCCACGTGGTAGCCCTACCCAGGAGAATCACCTGAGAACCCGGGGCTCTCTTTGAAAACCTTGGGGAGCTATTTACTAGGCATTAGGAAGACAGGTTGTACCATTCCGTTTTACTTTCTTGAAGGCGAATTGTCCCACGCTTTTTAATTACGTGACTATAAACTGCCCCTCTGGAGAAAAAGGCCCGAATGAGTTCCAGGGCTGTGATATCCTCACAATAATGATCCCCCCCACCCGAGTCTGTGTGATCAAAATAAACCAGAAGCTACAAGGTGAAATTACAGTCCCTCTTACCCATCCCTGGTCTCAGACCCTGTGCGTCATGGATCAGCTGGGAGTGGCTAACATGTGGTCTTCGGGATGCTCCGGGTTCTTTCCAGCCCTGTTTCTGTCTTTCTCCAAACCTGGAGGTTGCAGATTTGATGTGGGGGAGGGGTGATATTTTTCTTTTTGTTCTCCCTCTCAGTCGCGCCCCCCCCCCCGCCCTTTTTTTTTAGAAATGGAATTTTAAAACAGCCAGCAACTAAGGCAAACTCCCAGGATAACAGTCTGAACCATTTACATAATGTGAGGGTTGAAGAGGAGGACGTAAGGCAGTGACACAGTTTAAAATAGTGAACCTTGGCTGGCATTAAACCGCGGTCCTCTAAAACACAATTATAAAGCACTTAAGATTGTTCAGCCAATCAGATTTCTTGATTGGCTGACTGTCCCTAACCCTGTAATCTTTCATCCAGGGGGCCTCTGCGCACCACAGTTAACTGCTTGTGGGACGGTTCCACTGGGCTGATTGTCAGGGGCGGCTAATGTTCATTTTCAGAAATATTACTTTTTGTTGCTTTGGTCCATGTTCCCAAAATGTCAATCCAGGATAATGGAGCCCTTTGTTCCTGTCTAATAACTCTGATTACTGTGGAGGCAGCTGGCGGAGAGGGACGCTGGTGGTCTGAACACCAGGCCGCAGCCTCCAGCGACTTCCAGACTAATTACAATTCTGTCGTGGACAGCTCTGTGGGCCCACATGTGAATCATACTTTGGCTCTGTTGGTTTCTTTATCTGCAAACGGGGACTGATGGTTGCACCCATGCTCTGCCCATCATGCTTAAAAACATAATGACTTAAATTTGGAAATCTGTGAACAAGGGGGAATCAAACTGAATAATCACCTATTTCTTCAGTCAGTCAGTCAACTAATGGTTACTAAACACCTACTTAGTGACAGATCTCTGTCAATCCCTGGGTTTTAGACCCAAGTTCAGTGTCGCAAAGCATCCACTCCTCGTGTAGGAGACATACCTGTGTATAGTACATTACAGGACATGGGGACCACTGCTATAGAAATTATGTGGAAATGGTCTCAGGTACAGAAAAGGAATCAGTCCAACAGGGAAGGGTGAGAACGTGTTACCAAGATGTTTCTTTGGAAGATGGGAGGTGTAGGTCAGGAAGGTCATTCTGGAGAAGGGGACCAAGTACTGCCAGGGAAGAGAAGGTGTATGGAAAAGAAAGGGGAGCCAGGGCTGCTGCACGGCCAGGCCAGCTTGACAAGGTGGAAAAGGCAGCAAGGAAAAAGAGTCAGCCTCCCATGGACCCTGCAACTGCCAAGCTTCCAAGCTGTTTGAGACATTACGGGCTCCAGGACACTGGGCATCTCTTAACTAAACCCTCTGTTTGGCCACCTCCAAATGCTGGTGGCATAGTGGGTTGTACATTGGGCTGCGAAGTGCAAATTCAGCCATTCATGAACCACCCACCAGCCCCTCCAAAGGAGAAAAGTGAGGTTTTCTACCGCATACGGAGTTAACAATCTTGGAAACCTACAGGAGCAGTTCCACCGTCTCCTATGGGGTCACTATGAGTCACCATGCACTGGATGGCAGGGAGGTTGGTTTGGGGGTTCACCTTGTGTGAGGGATCCATGGTGGCCAGTGGATTAGAGAACGCACCATTCACACCGTGGGAAAAAGATGAGCCCTCTGCTTCCCTCATGAAGGTTTACAGCCTCGGAAGGAAGCCCAGAGGGGTTGAAGTCGACTGAATGGTAGTGAGTGAGTTTAACCTTGTGTAAAGGATCCCTGGTGGCCCAATGGGTTAAGCAGTTGGACTGCTAACCCCAAGATCAGCGGTTTGAACCTGCCAGCCACTCCAAAGGGAAAAGATGAGGTTTCTGTCAAGAGGCACAGCCTCAGAAACCACGTGACGAAGCTCTACACTGTCCAAGGGGTGACTGAGTCAGAACGGACTCAAGGGCAGTGGGTTTGCTTTTGTATTTTGTTCTGAGCCCGGGTAGTTTTGTGCATGCTCACCATAAATTCGGCTGTTGGAAAGCACCAGGGTCTCCATGGGAGAAAGATGAGGTTTTCTATTCCTGTAAAGAGCTGCGAGCTCAGAAACTCACAGGAGCAGTGCTGTCCTGTCCCATCAGTCTCTATGAGTCGTCATCAACTAGACGGAGTGAGTCTGGTTGTGGTCGTGTGCGACCTTGAAAGGGCCCTGGTGGCACAGTGGATTAGGTGTTGGGCTGCTAACCTCAAGGTCTGTGGTTCATTTTAGAGGGAGGGAGTAGTTTCCTGTGTGCCATATCAGAGTATGTGCTCACTCACAGACACACATTTATTTATTTTAAAAATCATTGTATTGGGGGCTCATACAACTCTTATCACAATCCATCCATCCATCATGTCAAGCACATTTGTACATTTGTTGCCCTCATCATTCTGAAAACATTTGCTTTCTACTTGAGCCCTTGGTATCAGCTCCTCATTTTCCCCCTCCCTCCATGCTCCCCCCTCCCTCATGAACCCTTGATGATTTACAAATTATTATTTTGTCATATCTTACAATGTCCAACGTCTCCCTTCACCCACTTTTCTGTTGTCCATCCCCCAGGGAGGAGGTTATGTGTAGATCCTTGTAATCGGTTCCCCCTTTCCACCCCACCCTTCCTCCACCCTCCTGGTATCACCACTCGCAGCACTGGTCCTGAAGGGGTTATCTGTCCTGGATTCCCTGTGCTTCCTGTTCCTATCTCTACCAGTGTACATTGTCTGGTCTAGCTGGATTTGTAAGGTAGAATTGGGACATGATAGTGGGGGGGAGGAAGCATTTAAGAACTAAAGGAAAGTTGTATGTTTCATTGTTGCTACCCTGCACTCTGCCTGGCTTGTCTCCTCCCTGAGACCCTTCTGTAAGGGGGTGTCCAGTTGCCTGCAGATGGGCTTTGGGTCTCCACTCCGCACTCTCCCTCATTCACAACGATATGATTTTTTGTTCTTTGATGCCTGATACCCGATCCCTTCAACACCTCTTGATCACACAACACATTTATTTATTAATCTGCATCTGTTTATATGAAGCTAGAGAGCTCGAGTGGTATAGTAGGTTAGGAGCTGAGCTAATAACTGCAAGGTCCATAGTTTGAAACCACCCCATCACTCTGGGTGAAAAAGATGGCATGTTCTGCTGCCACGAAGATTTACAGCCTCAGAAGCGCACGGCGACAGCTCTCCTCTGTCCCACGGGGTCACAGGGAGTCAGAATTGGCTTGAGGGCATCGAGTCTGGCTTTTGGGTATATGAAGATATATTTAAAGACTACATTTGTGTGTCTGCAGAGAGATACATATGAGATTGTCAAGGTTTAAACAGGAGAACCGATCTCCTCTAAGTACTTATAAACAGAGCGACTCTAATATAAATAAAGAGAAAGAACACCCCCCCACCCCCCGCCCAGCCTCCTCTACCACTGCACTGGTGAGGCAGTGAGAGAGCTCTATCGTTTGTGCTTTGAGACAACAGCCAGAGATGAGTTCAGGGGACCGCAGGTAAGAGTTTCCCAGCAGAGCAACTCATTAGGGGAACTGAACTACACGTGCTACACAGAGTCTGCTTGAACGCTGTCCAAGACACAGAGAGTGAAAAAGAATTACACTGGGGTTCATTAGTCTATTAACTTCCTGGTGACCAAAGCCAGAGGCAAGGGATCTTGGGAAACACGGCCCACAGAGGAGTCAGAGCAGACTAGAGGAAGAGCAAGGAATGGGTCCAAAAGCAAAGAGGCCCTGGAGAGGCACAATGCAAGCGATTTTCAAAGTAGACCTTTACCTGAAGGCGGCCTAGCTCAACCTCTTTATCTTAGTCCTGAGGAGATTGTCCCTCATTATTCTTACACAATTTCCCTAGTCCCAACGCGGTTAATAATGATCCATACCCATGCACACAGGATATGCACAAACACAAAAACACTGGACGCTCTTAGCTGATGGGACACTCAGGAGCCTTTGCCCTGATCCTTCGGGAGGCCCTGTGGGTCCAAGCAAACTGTGCAGCCCCGAGTCTGCTTATAAAATCCCAGCCAGAGCATCCTCTGGTAGACCTGGGACAATGGATGGTTGTTCCTTCTGGTTTGCACTAGGATGCGAGAGAATACAAATCCCTGCATTTTCTGTCTGTCTTTGTGGCGGGTCCAGATTGAATGAGGGATTACATAGCCAATAAATAAACAAACAAACAAACAAACAAACAAATAAAATCCCAGCCATACCATTTCCTAGACACTTCGGGGCAAATGAACTTAAGCGTTTGCCTGTCTCATTTTCCTCTTCTGAGTGAAGAGGGTAACAGTAGTGTCTACCTTTTGTTGTATTTATGTAAAACACTCAGCCACGTGCCTGGCACATGGAGAGCCACACATCGAGTATTGTTTTATCATTGTTCCTTCCCAAACCTCAGCCCTGGCCCTTCATGAACCCCACCCACTGGCCACGGTGGTTCCGACGTGGAGAGGGGAGAGCAACATGAGTGTTTACTTTGCCCTCCTTCTCACCCTGCCTTACCTCCAACCGTGCACCACTTAAGGGAGGCTGAGGTCTGAGTATAGCCAGGCTGAGGGATTTGGGATGTCACCTATACACAGCTCTCTGCATATAATACGCACCCTAAGCCGTGCAGGGAATTAAATGGATAGCCCAATTTTAAACATCTTAGCAATATATGAAGGCCTGGGAAAGGGGTGTAAAAAGACTTCGGTGAACAAGTCTAAATGTTTAAAAAGCATACTAGAAGACACATTGGGTAATCTTGAACGTGTATTGTCCAAGTGAAATACCTATCTTCCCTAATCTGTCCCTTCTGGTCATGTATTAAAGGCACTGCGCTCCCACAATGGGCACTGACTTCAGAATGGCTTCAGAGTCCTCCATTGTGTTCTCCCGGCACCTAGTATTCTAACTTCAATTCTCAGCATTGAAAGACGTGCTCCCTGACAGCTTCATAATGCTAGCGGCAGCAGCACTGTACATCTTAATGGAGGAGTATACTTACTACTCCCAATCGGAAGCAGTTTTTCTCCCCTGTGCCTTGACATATGATTTCAGGTGCCATGTTTCCGCATGCTAATGCCGAGATATTGCGAAAACACAGTATAAACCCAAATTATATACCTCTGCACACGAAATCCCAGCAAGCACAGTTCTGTGTCAATGTCTAATAGGTACACAGTGAAAAACTTTCCAGGAAAGGGTGACATTCTTTGTGACTTCTCTGGAGGCACTACTATGATGTCAGACAAGGAAGGAAAACAGTGTACCAGGATCTGTGACCTGATAAATATTGGAGGGCATTGGGAATGTAATATCTCCATGCGACGTGCTGCGTTCGAATAAGCAGCGGGCCAGAATGGGAGGTGGGCAAAGCAGACTTGGAAGGATGATCTTCATTCTTCATTCAAGTCACTGTGTGAGTTCTTTTTCCTTTTTTTGCAAAACAACGCCGTGGAATGCACCAAGTATTTTAAGGCACAGCCTGTATTTTGAACACCTATCAAGGGAGTCCTTGTGGTGTGGTGGGTTATGAGTGGGGCTGCTAACCACAAGGTCAGCAGTTCAAAGCCTCCAGCAGCTCGAAGAAAGAAAGATGGGGCTTTCTACTCTCATTAAGAGATACAGTCTCGGAAACCCACAGGGGCAGTCGCATCCTGTCTTATGGGATCAATATGAGTCAGAATTGATTCAGTGGTGCTGAGTTTTTTGTTTCGTTTTTAGTTTGATACAGTGATAAAGAACTGGACTGGGGGTTCAAAATTCCAGCCATTATGCTACACTTGATTTTGCTCTTTAACTCAAAACACAGCCTGGGCAAGTCGCTGACCACCCCTGACTTTCAATTCTCAAGGACAAAGCTGGAACCGATCAATACTACACGGACTTGATGTAGCAGCTTGCAATTATGTTAGTAAGTTAGACCCAGAATCAAGGACAAAATAAAAATTTAATTTACTAAAAAAATGTTTTAGTGAAACAGAATTCATTAAAATATAGTTGAAAAGATCACTGTGTGTCACATGTACAGTACTGATTTAGGAAACATTCATGTGGATTGTGGATACATGTGTATTCGTGCGTTACTGGACTTTCAAAAAATTTGAAAATATTTTTTCTTATCGTGTTGCAGTCAAAAAGGAATAAAAGTACTAGCCAAGATATTAAATGCCAGCTATGTCTTTGGCAGAAAACATCATTCAGAAGGTAATGATGTGCAAGTTGATTTATAGTTCCATTCAGTTCAGGACCAGACATGATAGCCTTGACAAAATTCGTGGAATTAGAAATATCTGGGAACAACATCTCAGGTAATTGGAACGTTTGTCAATAATTTTCCAACAAGACTCACCAGCCTCTGGGTTTGGACTCAAGGCCTTCCTCCTACCGTGGGGTAGCTTAGCGACCCTGTGGCTGACCTCTAGTAAAGCTAGGTGTGTTGCAAAAAGAAAGATTATGGCTGTACAATTTGATATTATCATCACACAAGGAAGCCTTAAAAGGGTCAAAAGCAGACTTAGAAGGACGGCAAGGGCTCTGGCTGATGTCATCATCCCCAGCAGTCAATATTATTCTAATGGAATCGCTCATAGGTAAGTTTGTGTTGAAGCTGAAAAAAATTAAAACAACTCCACGTGAGCCAAGAGATGACCTGGAGTTTATCCTACTTGAATTTCTGAGGACGTCTTAAAAACCAATTTGACACACTGAATACTAATGACAAAAGACCTGCTGAACTGTGGGACAACATCAAGAACATCATTCATGAAGAAAGCAAAAGGTCATTAGAAAGATAAGAAAGAAAGAAAAGGCCCCAGTGGATGTCAGAAGAGACTCTGAAACCTGCACTTTATAGTAGAGTAGCAAAGGCAAATGGAAGACATGTGGAGGTGAAACAGCTGAAGAGGAAGTCTCATAGGGCAGCTGGAAAAGACAACGCAGAATATTCTCATGAAGTGTGCAAAGACCAAGAGTTAGAAAAGCAAAAAGGAAGAACACTCCCAGCGTATCTTAAAATATAAGAACACAAGAAAATAATTCAATCTTTGAGTTGACATATTGTAAGATTCTGTGGGAAAATAATACACAATGCAGGAAGCAGGGAGAGAAGATGGAAAGAATATACAGAACCACTGTACCCAAAAGAACTAGCTGACACGCCAGCATTTCAGGAGGTGGCATATGATCAAGAACCAGGGGTGCTGGAGGAAGAAGTCCGAGCTGCACTGAAGGCAAAAACAAGGCTTCAGGAACTGATGGGATACCGATGGAAACCTTTCTACAAGCTGAGAAAGCACTAGAAGCACTCACTTATCTATGCCAAGAACTTTGGGAGAGAATTAGTTGGCCAACTGACTAGAAGAGATCCATGTTTATACCCATTCCAAAGAAAGGTGACCCAACAGAATACAAATATTATAGAACTTGATAGCAGATGACAGTAAAAGTTTGTACAAGATGCAGTAGTACATTGATAGGAGATGCCAGAAATTTAGGGAGGATTAAGAAGAGGGCACATTCCCTTGGGTAAATCTGCTTCACAGAACTCTTTCAAGTGTCGAAAAACAAGGATGTTACTTTAAGCACTAAGTTGTACTTGACCCACACTGTAATATTTTCCATTGCCTCATATGCATGTGAAAGTTTGACATTGAATTAAGGAAGACCAATCTTCAAAGAAGCATCAATGCTTCGGAATTATGATGCTGACGGAGAAGATTGAAAGTACCATGGACTGCCAAAAGAAAAACAAATCTGTCTTGGAGAAAGTAGAGCCAGAGTGCCCCTAAGGTGCAGAGATGGCAAGACTTGTCTTATATATGTAGTACCTGTGTTCAGGAGAGACCAGTCCCCAGAGAAGGACATCACACTTGGTCAAGTAGAGGGGCAGCAAAAAGGAGGAGGGCCCTCAAGGAGATGGACGGACACAGTGGCTGCGACAATGGGCTCACCCAGCAGAGCCATTGTGAAGACGGTGTAGCACAGGGCTGTGTTTCCTTCTGTCATACAGAGGGCTACCATGAGTTAGAACTGACTTGAGGGGCTCTAACAAGAACAACACTTTGTGCCTGTTCACCACTGCACCGTGGAAGCAGATAACTTATATTCCAGATTTTACAGCTTCACAGATGCAGTGGAGTTTCCCTCCGGGATAGAATGCACCAAAAACCGCACCTAGATTTAGGTGGTTTGGAAAAAGAAAGTTTGGACTTAGAATTTCTTTTAAGACTTTTGGGATGATGTTATAGGGAGAATGTATTTTGCATGCACATGGATATGAATTTGGGGGGAATCAAAGGGAGGAATGCTATTGATTGGATTATGAGGGGGTACCAAAACAGAATTTTTTTCAAAGCTATATATTTAAAATTAAAAGAAAACCCAAACAACCTTATCACATTCAAAGCATTCCCATTACACTTCATACATTTGTCAAATCTGTGATTACATTCTCAGAAATATTTTTCAACTCATCTGTTTAGATAGACAGCACCTCCCTCATTTTTTTTCTTCACCTCTTCTACATCATCAAATCACGTCCTTTCATGTCTCTCTTTATTGGAAGAAACAAAAAGAAGTCGCACAGAGAGAATTCAGGTGAATAAGGTGCAGGGGGCAAGAGAGGCATGCAAGCTTTTGCCAAAAACTGGCACACGGAGATGACAGCATGAGCAGATGCATTGTCGTGGTGGCAAAACCAGCCCCCCGCCGCCAAAAAACAAGCCCTTTTTTTGTCGGACACTGGTACAGCAATGTTTTCAGAACCTCTAAATAGGAAGCTTGATTAACAGCCTGACCTGGTGCAACAAACTCCAAATGCATTATCCCCTCACATCAATGGGGCTTTTTTCCATTTTGGGGGGTAACCCCTCATATGTCCCCACAAAACATGTGTTGGCAAATCCTAATCTGTGTGCTTGTGGTGATAATCCCATTTGGGAATGGGTTGTTTTATGTTAATGATGCGGGATTTGTTCAGGGTGTGTCTGAATTCATCTCTTTTTCAATGTAAGGGCAATAGGGAAGTATAAGATCCGAGGCGGGATGACATAGATGCCATGACCCAGGGAGATCGCCAAGGAACCTAGGGGCAGAAGCTCTTCCGACAAGAACCTTCCTCCAGGGTTGACAGAGAGAGAGCCATCCCCATGATCCAGTACTCTGAATTTGGACTTCCAGCCTTCTAACAAGGAAAATTAATTTCTGTTTGCGAAAGCCAGCCACTTGTGATCGTTTTGTTACTGCAGCACTAGATAGTTAAGGAAAAGATGAAAGCCCCAAGGAAGAGGAATTAACACAGTGGCTACAACAATGGGCTCAAACTTTGTCGTTGTTAGGTGCCATCTGGTTGGTTCCAACCCATACCGACCTTATGTACAGCAGAATGAAACCATCCTCACCATTGTGCCTAAGTTTGAGTTCACTGCTGCACCAATGATGCCAGTCCATCTCATGGATGACCTTCCTCTTTTTTGCTGCCCCTCTTTTGCTGCCTCTCTACCAAGCATGAGGTCCTCCAGTGACTGCTCTCTCCCAACAACTTATCGAAAGTCCATGAGACACAATTTTGCCATCCTTGCCTCTCAGGAGCAGTCTGGTCATAACTCATCCAAGACAAACTTTGTTTGTCCTTTTAGCAGTCCGTGGTACTGTCCATACTCTTCCAGTGCCATGATTCAAATGTATCAAGTCTTCTTTTATCTTCCTTATTCAATGTCCAACTTTCACATGCATATGAGGCAGTAGAAAACACAATGGCTTGGTTCAGGTGCACCTCAGTCCTCAAAGTGGACTATCTTTTCAACACACTAAAGAGTTCTGGTGCAGCCATGTCCTTTTATCTGTTGACTGCTGCTTCCATGAGCACTGTCAGATACTGAAGGCTCAAACAGCCATGCTTTACTGTGAGGCTGGCACAGGGCTGTGCAGTGTTTGGGTCTGTTGAACATGGAGCCAGAATCAACTCTAGATCAATCACAGCAACAAAGATACCATCTCTACCTCTCCAGGACTAGACGCAAAGTGATTTCCCCTGAGAAAGCCAGTGGGAACGAATCCCTGATAAATCATCTTTACCTTCTATATGCTGTGAAAGGGAAGAAAAACTTCCCACATCATAAATTCCGTGATAATCTATTCCAATGCTTTCGATGATTTCCATGAAACGGTGTTCCTTGAACTTGAATGAGATTCAAACCCTGCTCAATAGCAAACGGAGAGGCAGGAAAGCACTTTAAGATCAGAATCATTTTAGAGAACTTCTGTCTCCTTTGGCACTTCCTAGAAACAATCCCATGAACAGCTAGCTCGACAGCACAGAATGCTCTCTAGGAAAAAATTATAGGGTGAGGACTGTTTACCCAGTAGGAAAAAATTGATGGAATGAAAATCAGAAAGTGCTTTATAATGTACTTAATAGAGTTTTCTGTGAGAATGCATGAACCACTGTATTTTTGGACCTTCCTAACAATCTGTTAGAACCTTTGCCACACAAATGATGCCACTTTCATTTTCATGAACCTGTGAATACTGCTAACGATCCTTTCGCTGAGTCCTAAAACAAATACAGTTAATTTATCTGACCGTCTCATTTTTTTCTTGTTAAACATATGATTTAACCCTCATCATAGATAATAAATAGAAAGAGTCAGCTTAACTTATTAAGGTATTTAAATTACCCTTGAAATCTGAGCATTTTAAGGAGGAAGAGTTGGACTCCTTTCAATGAGGGGTCATGAGAATTTTGAAAGAATAGCTAAAAATTGTCTATTTGCACAAAACTCAACATTCTAGAATACCTCAAATACCTCACCACACACATTGAATGTAGGGAGTAAAGAATTTTAAAATCGAGGCAATTGTACACATGTGTCGATGGTTGTAGTTTGTCATTAGAGGGATTGTTTGATTTGAAGTAGTATGCAGTAGTAACTCTGAATACCATAATATCTGGGAAGGGAGTTTGGCTAAATGTTAACAAATGGATCGTGTCCTCTTAGGACCCTGGATGGCACAGTGTTTAAACAGTGGGCTGCAAGCTAAAGGTCAGCAGTTTGAAACTACCAAACTTTCTGTGGGGAAAAGACAGACTTTCTACTCCCATAAAGAATTACAGTCTCAGACACCTTCAGGGGAAGTTCTGTTCTATCCTATAAGGTCGCCACAAATTATAAACGACGGCAGTGACTTTGAAGTTCGGTGTTGAGTGTCCTCTAACTACGTGTATTCCACGTACATGGATACGAAGTCATCCCTTCCCCCAAAGATCCAAGTCTATAGCGTACACACTATTTTCTTAAAATTTATAAAGTTGATGGAAACCAAGACTTCATTTGAACAGAAGACTAAAATGAAGACTTGAATGAATGGTTTTAGTCTCAATTCCCAATAGAAAGGGAAGTTTGGTTACAAAATGAGCACTCAGAGAATGGTGCTGTCCTACTTAGCTAGGTGACAGTAAACAAACAAGAGGCTGTCATGACTGACAGATGCAGTGGTTTACTCGGACAGTCGGGGTCAAGAGGGTAGGTGCCTGAAGAATTCTTCTGAATCCGCTTCCATGTCAGGGAGTGCTCATTCTCCGGACTCAGAGTGCCCACCTAGCATGTGCCTGGAATCTACCTGGAGACACAGGTGGCTTAGCACAGAAGAAGTATGCAGTTCTCCAAATCAGATTCCAGGGGACAGCTGCCCTTTGTGCAGATGCTCTAGAAAAGCTGAAAACAATGACTACAAGGAGGAAAACATGTTCTACAATGGTTATGGTGATGATTGTGCAACTCTTCTTAAGATGATTGAACTATTCATTGTATGATTTGTGAATTATATGCCAATAATTTAAATAAAGTCTGGGTATGGTGGTGAGGTAAGTTTCTGTCAACTTGGAGATGTAGGGGTGGAGTCAACCTGTCAGTTAAGTTACAAACTAATGACTCCTTGATGGCTAAGAGTATAAGACACTGGAAACTGCTTCCCACCCCTACCCCACCCCCACGTTCCTGCTTGCTGGCCACTGGGAGCGGCCGGAGCCTGTCCCGTGGAAACCAACCTTGGGACCATGCAGCTTAGCACTGATCTTCTGGCATTCTGCATCATTCTGTGTGACTGCCTTTCTGTGAGTCTGAAGAGAGACTTATGGACCTGAGTTGGACAGGGCCGGGTTGTTTTCTTGACACATAATTACTTCTTGGTGTCAAGCTCCTTTTACACATGCATGAGTGTCACTGGATTTCAGTTTCTCTAGTTGGCTTGGCCTAATGCACTGTGCTAACTTGGTTTCAATTCTAGAATCTTAGTCTATAAATAAGCTACTTTATCAAGTATACTATATAGATTTTGGCATTTTCCACTATTTCCTTAATGAATTATAACAATTTATGGTAACATGAACAACATAACTGTTTCTCCCCCAAAATCTATATGGGTACCCCATCATCATCTCTGAAATGTTTGCCATGATGACCAAATTTCTCTAGAGGTGTGTGTGAAGCTGGAAGATTTTCTTAGGAGCGATATGGGAAAGAAAGATGTAGCAGGAAGTACTGATCAAACCCATGGGGACCGGAGTAAGGGGAAACAGACATTTCTGCCCTACCTGACTGCCAAACCCAAACCAGCTGGCTTTTTGAAGGCAGATGTGGGGAAGAGGGCTTACCTGCAAGCCCCACTGTCATCCACATCACCAAGAGGCCACTCATCCTCATTTCAGGAAAGAATTTTGGTTTTTTAGTCAAGGTGGTTACTAGTGAGTCAAGCAAAATCATAAAAAAAAAAGACACACCTTGGTTAAGTTACTAATATCCTAGGAAAAGAAGAATACGAAATGAAACAGACAGAAATAGTATATAAACACATATTGAGGGTTTTAAAAAGTTAGTGTGAAAATTTCATCATCATCTTATTCCATTTTCCACAAACTTTTGAAACACCCTTGTGATATGGAATATATATTGGAATATATATATATGTATATTCCATCATGAAGTAGAGCTTCCAACAGCAAAACAGAAGACAAATGAACAATAAAATTAATATTTACAGAGTTTTCAGATAAAAGGGTTATGAGTAGTACCCACTTCTCACAGATATGGTTAGGTTCCAAAAACCAGGTTGTTAGATGAAAACTCGTTTTATACAAAAATGGAAAATGTCCACAAAAAAGTTATTGTATAACTGCCAAGTTACATCATGGTATAACTGCCAAATCACTGAGAATGCTGAACCAGCCAAGTTGATACATCACCTTAACCATCACAGCCTGCATTCCTCTCGCCTCAAAACATGGAGCTCATTACTACCAGATGTATGTCATTAAGGAGCAAAGTAATCAATCAATAGACTTTTATTATTGCCATACTTGTGAAATGTCAGATAATGAGATAGTCGGAAAGTAAACATTAGGTAGGTGTGATTAGTCAATCATAATTCAAATAAAAAGATAAATATGAGATGTATTTGTGTGTGTAAGAAACAGTAAACTTTCTTTCAAAAGGACTACTTAATAAGACATTTTTATTTAAGAATTTTGTAAGTGGAAGTTTCATTAGTTATTAAAAACATATGAATGTTCTGCAAAAGTCTGTGCAAAAAAAAGTTAAACGATAATGGAATTTCTCTACAAAATTTTTAAAGCACTCATGTATACAGGGGAAAATGTGATATTTAGAGGCTAATAAACAAAAAGCAGCTACCCCAAGACACCAGGGTGTGGTTAGGTGCCTTTGAATTGATTCTGATTCTAGGCAACTCGATCTACAACAGAAGGAAACAGGCCCTGTCCTGTGCCATCCTCACAGTCATTAGGGGCGAGCCCATTGTTGCAACCACTGTGTCAATCTCGCCCATAATGGGTCTTCCTCTTTACCATTGCCCGCTCCTTTCCAAAGCATGAGGGTCTTTTCCAGAGACTAGTGTCTCCTGACAACATGTCCAAAGTCCAAAGTCTTCCCAAATTTGGCTTTTCTGGAGTATTCTAGCTGGACTTCCTCCACAAAAGATTTGCTTGTTCTTTTAACCGTGCATGGTACAGTCAATATTCTTCTCCAGTACCATAATTCAAATGCACCAATAATTGTTTGTTCTTCCTTATTTATCTGATGTCCAACTTTCGTGTGTATATGAAATGATTGAAAATATCATGTCTTGGGTCAGGCACACTTTAATTCTCAAAGTAACATCCTTGCTTTTCAATACTTTACAAAGGTCTTGTGCAGCAGATTGCAATATTTGCAATCACAAATCTTGTCATTCATCCCTGACAACAATAAAAAGTATAGGACTAAATTTCTTTTAAAATGTGAAAATGGCCCTTATTAGAGAAGAATTCAAGGTGAGGTGCTCAGTGGTTAAAATAGGTAAAAATAAATGACATCGAAGAGGAATAGTGAGTAAAAAATGGAACTTTTAAATAGAAAAAACAACAATGACTAGAAACCAAAAAAGCTGATAGGATTATGTTAGAAAATCTCAGCTACTGTATGAGTGGGTTAATTCCCTAATTAAAATGGACTTGATGAGAGCAATGTAGCTGAAATAATTTATATTCTGAAATAAGGTTCAATAATACTTATAGTGATAAATATTATTTTTCTTCTCTGTATGGGTTGCATTTTCTTATTTTTTGAATACCTGGGAAACTTTGGATATATGCCAAATATTGTGATTTAACTTTTTTGATGCTTGTTGTCATTGTTAGGTGTCATCAAGTCCATCCCAACTCAGCAGTCCGATAGACAACAGAAAGACACATTGCCTGGTCCGGTGCCACTTTCAGAACACTTGCAATGTCTGAGTCCATAGTAACAAGCACTGTACCTACCTCCCTCCCGAGGGATCTTCCTCATCATTGATCCCCTTCTGCTTTACCAAGCATGGTGTCCTTTCCCAGGGACGACTCTTTCCCAATCTCCTGTCCAAAACATGTGAGAGCAAGTCTCGCCATTCTTGCTCTGAGGAGCATACTGGCCGTACTCCTCAGATTTGTTAGTTCTTCTGGCAGTCCAACAGTCCTTTCAGTTTTCTTCACCGAAACCATAATTCAATGCATCAATTCTTCTATGATCCCTATCGCCCAACTTTCACAAGCATCTGTGGGTGCTAGATAATATTTATCACTATAAGTATTATTGAACCTTATTTCAGAATATAAATTATTTCATTGGACACTGTTTGAGACTCTTGGGTCTTACTAAGACACAGTATTTTCATTTTTTACTTAGGCAAAACCTTTATGTCCAATACTCCATGAATTATGAACTTTTCTAAGCTTACTTGTAGGAACAGAGATCCTTCTGGATCCTGGGCCAATTCTAAACTTTATTTCCTGTTATTTTTTCAAGTACTTCCCCTCCTTATTTTCAGGTAGGTTCTCACTAATATGTTAATAGTCTGCTGTAGAATTCAGGGGGATTATCTGTAGATTACGAGAGTTCACTCTTTATATATTTCTTGGTAAGCACTCAACTGCCAAACAAAAGGTCAATGGTTCAAACCCTCCAGTGATTCCCTGGGAGAAAGATGTGGCTGTCTACTTCTGTAAAGATTAAATGTCGGAAAACATATGGGGCAATTGTACTCTGTCCTAAACAGTGACGATGAATTACAATCAATTCCACAGTCTACAGCTTGGTTTTTGTTGGAGATTTTTGTTGGTTTTGTTTTCGGTTCTTTTCTGGTTATCTTTCCTAGGAACTCTAGCTGTGTTGAGTGCACATATTTTGTCTATGTAATATTTATCTATGTAAGGAATTGTTCTGTCCCACTTGCTCATTTTTGGCTAGGATTTATATGCTTATGTACCTGCATGAAGGTGGCCTGGAATTTTTAAAAATGATTTTTATATTTTCATAAGCATCAAAGTGTCCATTGTCTTTATGGGTATTTTTAAAGTCCATCTGAATTAAAAACTTTTGGTTTTCCTTTTCTTCAACACGAGAATGTCACTCGTATCTTCTACATGTGAGTCCCATGGACTATCCTTCCACTCACAAATGGGATAGGTGAATAAATTCGGAGGAGAAGAGCGAGCATCAGAAATGGAGGTGGAGTGGCAAGGGGAAAGGAAGATGATAAAGGGAGTGTGTGTACATGTGAGAAACAGAGGGTTCCGGATGGAGCTAATCACTCTGTGAGGGGCAAAGAGCAGAGGAAAATGTGGTGTGAGGGGTCCTTCCATCCAACTTAGAGGGAAATAAGCCTACAAAAGACAGAATTCTGTTTGTATGGCCCTCCCTGCCTGGACATCAAAACCTCGATTGCCATAAGTCAGTGAGGTTCATCCTTTCTATGAGGATGCCCTTAGGGGGCTCCTTAACTTTGTTTGGCACGAAGGACCCAGACTCCACATCGTGAAAATAACACATGTTTTTCATTACAATTACTGAAGCATAATCTACCAGCAACTATAAACGCTATACTATGAGGTTCTGATTTCAATTTGTCCATTCCAGCCTCACTTTCTCATGAGGTGTCTAGGGAATTGTCTCTTTTCGGGCCTGCTCCAGATTTCTTATCTTGCCCTGTGCAGATTCTCTTGATCCTCCTCCTCTGTGTTCCACACTAATCCAGTCTTAAGCCAGTGTGTGCAGGGATATTGCTTCTCTGTGTTAGGGACCTTGTTGCTATCTGCTTAAAATTCTTGGCCTCTGTATCTGCAATTACGCAAAGTTCACATTAAGTACCACATCTCTATCAATTACTAAGAGGCTTTGCTTGCTTCTAATAAGTTCTAAAAAGTGAAAAATGCTTCTTATTGAATTTGTGTGCCCCATTGCTTTTCTCTTTCTTTTTGAATTCTCTGAGCTTTCTGGTCAACAGTTTATGTGGAGTAATAATAATAATAGAAGTAGTTAACATTGATCTAATCTCGTTATGTGATGGACAGTGTACTAAGAACTTTATCTACATAATCTGTAATTTTCACAACTTCTTAACACTTAACTTTACAGATGAGAAAATTCAATTTCCAGAGCTTGCCAAAGTCACAATTTACTTGAAGAAAAGTCACGCACCACGACATTTCCAATGTGATACTGCCCTCACACACATGCTCTTGTCCCTGAAATGGCCCAGAGGCTGGGCTTTTAAACAATTCCCCACCTTCTGCCACTCTGAAATGAGCCCAAGTGGCCCAGGCATCAAGTATGAGGCTGCTGACTAAAAAGTCAATAGTTCAAACTCATCAGTTTCTCCGCAACAGAAAGATATGATAGTCTGTGTTCCTAAGGATTGCAGATTGGGAAAACCCATGGGGCAGTTCTACTCTGTCCTTACAGGGTTATTATGAGTTGATATTGACTTGGTGGCAATGGATTTGGTTTGGCTTTTGGGTCACTCTGAAGTCAAGGACAAGCAGTAGGTGCGGAAGCCCTATTGTAAGCAGGACAATAGAGGTGCGAGAAAAGGGGGCTAGCAAACTTGTTCACACTAACTGGCAGATACTCCAGAATATGAAATAAATTAGGGCATCATTTCGAGACAATGACTTATCAGACTCTGAAAGTGTATGGTTTTCTATGTTCCTCTCAAAACCAGCTTGGAAGTATAGCTGCATAGGTATCTTCAGCAATGTCAGTGGCTCTTACTTTGTTTCCTTCATGTATTGCTCTTCTAATTTCATTTGAAGGTAAGGTTGTCTGAGTGGAGTGCTTCAGTTCTCCATATGTGCCTACAATAGAGATTCTGAGCCAGATATTTCTTTTTTTTAAATTTAATCATTTTATTGGGGGCTTATACAACTGTTATCACAATCCATACTTACATCCAGCACATTTATACATTTGTTGCCATCATCAGTCTCAAAACATTTTCTTTCTACTTGAGCCCTTGGTATCAGCTCCTCATTTTTCCCCTCCCGCCCCACTCCCCCCTCCTTCATGAACCCTTGATAATTTATAAATTTTTATTTTGTCATATCTTACACTGTCCGACGTCTCCCTTCACCCACCTTTCTGTTGTCCATCCCTCAGGGAGGAGGTTATATGTAGATCCTTGTAATGAGTTCCCCCTTTCCATCCCACCCTCCCTGCACCCTCCTGGTATCACCATTCACAGCACTGGTCCTGAAGGGATCATCTGTCCTGGATTCCCTGTGTTCTGAGCCAGAGATTTCTGTGCAGGTGGTTTAATAGAGTGCACCCTCAGGAATGTTGTTGTTGTTGTTAGGTACTGTTGTGCCATAGCAACCCCACAGACAACCGAACAAAACATTGCCAGGTCTGGTGCCATCCTCATAGCTGTCCTACACTGGAGCCCTTAATGGCATCCATAGGGTGAAATTATCCTGTTGTGGGTTTCTTCTTTTTTTCTGCCCCTCTACTGTACCAAGCATGATGTCATTCTCTGGGGACTTGTCTCTTCTGATAACATGTCCTCACTGGGTGAGGCAAAGCCTCACTTTGCTTCTTTCTAAGAAGGAATCTGGCTGCACTTCTTCCAAGACCGATGCGCTCATTCTTCTGGAAGTCCATGCAGCTTAGTTATCCAGTGCTGTTACAACAGAAATACCACAAGAGGATGGATTTAACCAGCAGAAGTTGATTCTTTCATAGTTTAGGAGGCTAGAAGGCAAGGAACAGGGCACCGGCCCTAGAGAAAGGCTTTCCGCCCATCGGCTCTAGGGAAACCCTTTTCTCCTTTCAATATTAGAGGGCTGAGAGTCCTTTGGCAATCTCCATGTGTATTGACATCAATTCCCCCTGGATCTAGGAGGTTCTCAGGGCCCAGAGAACATACTCTATTCTGAGCTCTTCTTTCTGGTGGCAGTTAAGTCCTTCTCTGTCCCTGCTCATTCCTCTCTACTTTCTTCTCTTGTAAAATAAAAGGTAATGTAGGCCAAATCGCAGGGAAACTCCCCTTACATTGGTCCAGGTCTGTGTTCTCAGTGAGCAATTTACAATCTCCTCCAAAACCCCTTATAACTAATCAGCTGATCATATCATATTACATCACAAGGATTGATTACATTAGTATATAACTGCCAAGTCACTGAGAATTATGGCTGAACCAAGTTGACACACACTTGGGAGGTGGGGACACAACAATCCAAGACACCATGGTATAGTTGCAGGGGTTCTCCACCTTCCTAATGCCACGGCCCTTTAATATAGTTCCCCATGTGGTGGTGACCCCACGACCATAAAATTATTTCCATCGCTACTTCATCACTGTAATTTTCCTACTGTTATGAATTGGGCAACCCCTATCAAAGGGTCGTTTGACCCCCAAAGGGATCACGACCCACAGGTTGAGAACCACTGGTGTATTGAGTATTCTTTGCCAGTACCATAATTCAGAAGCATCAGTTCTTTATGTTTCCTTATTTATTGTCAAACTTTTACATGCCTAAGAGGCAGTTCAAAATACCACTTTGGAACAGATATACCTTAGTCACAAAGTGACATCTTTGTTTTATAACACTTTGAAGAGGTCTTTGCAAGAGATTTGCCTAATGCAATGCATTCTTTAATTTTTCACTGCTGGTTTCATGAGAGTTGATTGAAGATCTAAATTAAAAAATTATTGATAGCTTCATTGACTTCTCAATTGTGATAGGTCTATTGTGCCCACTCGGCTTCCATAGGAACATTTGGCAGAGTTTAATCAGGCTGCAGCTTGATTCTTTCCTTCTTTCTTCCTGGTGATCACACTAGTGCTCTGCTGCCTGAGTTAGTCCTTTGCCTCAACCATGTGCTGTGCTATTGTGGGCCGAACCAACCTGTGGATCAGGTCACCCTGCCGTGCATTGCTAGACCTTAAGGCTTCTTTGAGACATGCTTCTCCATGTTTCTTGAGGATCCACCAGGACTGCTCACTATACTCCTGCACTACTGGCCTCTACTACACCTCAATTTTTCATCTTCCTGCTGTAACTGCCCCACCCTGCTTGTCTTGCTTGAGGACCAGCAGCCCACCCGAGTTGAAAGACCTTCAGTATTTTAACTGTTCCACAAAAGTGAGTTGAACTGAACACTCTGTAGTATTGTGTGGACTATTTGACTGTTCTATTCACTCTTGCTATATAAACCTGTCCTTTTATACGAGGGGGTATAGCACAAAAAACAGAATTGCCTGAGTCAGAGAAAAGCTTTCATAGCATGCATTTTTCCACGCCAGGCAGGCATCGAATGACTCACTCTGAGTTAGTGCACATAGTGGTGTCACCTGGGAAGGTTCTCTTCAGTCACAGTGAATTTTTTCATAGAAGCAGTTTCACTCAAACCTCATTTTTGGTGAAGGCTCATTTAAGAAAACAGCATGTGGCTGTGGTACTTTGTTTCCTGCTAGGGAAACATGCCACAGAAACAGTTGTGATGTTGAACATACCTTACCAGGATGACACTATGGGAAAAACTCAAGTGTACAAGTGATTTTCTCATTTCAAAAAAGGTAAAATGTCGATTGATGACAAATCTCATTCTGGATATCCGTCAATGTCCAAAATGGATAAAATTGTTGACTCATGGCGCATTTAGAGTTAATTCTAGCAGATCGGACTGTTAAATCAAGTTTTATATTTAAAGGTTCTGAAAAGATTGCATAACAGTGTGTGACAAAAGAAGCCTGATTTATGGCAGACGGGGGACTGGTTTTGCCACCACAACAATGCACCTGCTCATGCAGCCATCTTGGCTCATGAGTTTATGGCAAAAACAGCATGCCTCTCTTGCCCCATTAACCTTTCTCACCTAACCTTGCTCTCTATGGCTTCTTTTTATTTCCATGAATGAAGAGGAACATGAGAGGACAATGATTAGATGACATAGAAGAGATGAAGAAAAAAACAAGGGAGGTGCTGTCAGACATCCAAACAGATAAGTTTGAAAATTGTTTCCAAAAATGGAATCACAGATTTGACAGATGCATTAAGTGTAATGGAAAGTACTTTGAAGGTAATAAGGTTGTTGTGTAAAAAAATTTTAAATACATAGCTTTGAAAAAAATTCTGTTTTGAGGGGGGCACTCCCTCATATTTATAGTCCTAAGTGCTGTGGTTTTGTTTCTCTAGAGAATGCTACCTATCACGTCCATTTATCGTGATGTTGTTTATTGCTCTAGTTGTAGGATTTTTGTTTTCTTTACATTGAATTACAATCTATACTGATGGTTGTAGTCTTGATTTCCTCAGCAAATGCTGCAAGTTTCAACAAACAAGGTTGTGGCTTCTCTATAGTACAGGCTTCTTCCAATCCTGATGCTGTATTCATCTTCATATAGGCCAGTTTCTCTGATAATTTGCTCAGCATACAGATTGAATAAATATGGTACAAGAATAAAACCCTTTATGCATCTTTGCTGCTTTTGAATCATATAGACTCCTCTGGATCTGTTCGAGCAACTGCTTTTGGGTCAATGTACAGTCTCTGAATGAGCACAATTAAGTGTTCTAGAACTCACTTTATTCAAAAATATTTCCATAATTTGTTATGATTCAGCCATTAAATGCCTTTCATTGTCAAAATAAAGGTAACAATCACAAGAACAGAACAAAACAAAACACAAAGGTAACATGTCTCTGGTAGTATCTGCTTTCAACAAAGATCCATAAATCATCAGCAGTGATATCCCTTGTTCCACATCCTCTTCTGAATCTGGCTGGATTTTTCTGCTCCCTGACAGCTCCCTGCTGTCAGAAATAAGACCTGAAAATAAGTATCAAAAGCTGAATTGGGAAGCAGTCCTGACCAATGCTGTGGGGAGTTTTGAAGGTGGAATGGCTCTTCAGAAATGTCCTGAATCAAGAGAAGAGATTGATGTTTTACGTTTCCACAGCTACTTAGGCCAAACTACTAAATTGATTCCAACAAATAGTGACCTCATTTATGTCAGAGTAGAACTGTGTTTCATAGCGTTTTTAATGACTGTTTGTTGCTGTTGTTTTGGGAAATACGTTGTGTAGCTTTTCTTCCAAGTGAGAGAAAGATGAAACTTTTTGGCCCTGGAGTCTCAGAAACCCACAGGGACAGTTCAACCCTGTCCTATAGGGTTGCTATGAGTCGGAATGGACTCAGTGGCAGTGAGTTTGGTTTTTTTGTTGTTCTTCTTCCAAGGCATCTCTTGGTGGACTCAAAGCATCAACCTTTCCGTTTGCTGCCAAACAAGCTAACCACTACATCAATCAACAACTCTTACAGCTACACACCAGTCACAAATATGTAGGATTCCCCAGCAAAGGGAAATCTTAGAAGAGACTTTCCCCTTCAACCAAAGGGACTTCTGGGGATGGCTCAGCTGTGAGCTTTCAGTTGGTATCACTCCTAGCAGTGGGTCGGGGTAATGAGTACCTCATCTTGGAGACAGCCTTGGGAAGTACCAAAGTACAGGAAGTTCCCAAGGTGACAAGATCCATTCTTAAATGTGTCTTTAAGAATTTGTAGGTGCCTCATTGTCTCTTTCCTGTTCTCTCACACTCCACACCTGACCTCCTACCCCACAACAAGCTAGGTGAGCTCCACCATGTGCAGCTAGCCCGAGGCTGGGGAAAGCCCAGTTGACCTCCACAAGGGGATACTCCACCAGCTTCTTATCAGGGAATTCCTGTCTGTGTACCTGGGGTTCTAAGGCAGATTGGCCAACACTCGTCAATGTTCCAAGCTGCTGCAGGAACCTCTGCCCAACCTCTGCAACACCAAAGCAAGCAAGCATCAGCCTTCTGGGGCACTCCCCTTGGAGGGAAGCCACAGGAGGATAAAGTGGTAGGTTAATTCCATAGTGAAATTAGCTGTAGGCAGTTCAAAGAAGCATTCCTACAAGTCTCCCAGAGAGAGCCAGTG
>NW_022111368.1:10406900-10408597 GCF_000313985.2 Echinops telfairi
AAAGGGGGAACCAATTACAAGGATCTACATGTGACCTCCTCCCTGGGGGAGGGACAACAGAAAACTGGGTGAAGGGAGACATTGGATAGGGCAAGATATGGCAAAATAATAATTTATAAATTATCAAGAGTTCATGAGGGAGCGGGGACCGGGGAGGGAGGGGAAAAATGAGGAACTGATGCTGGGGCTTAGGTGGAAAGCAAATGTTTTGAGAATGATGAGGACAGTGAACGTACAAATGTGCTTTACACAATTCATGTATGTATGGATTGTGATAAGAGTTATATGAGCCCCTAATAAAATTTTTTAAAAAAAGGAATTTGTAGGTCAAGCTGAAGAGGTATACACAACTCCCCTTAGCTTTACTTTAGTGCAAGAAAAGACTCAAAGCCTTTTCAAGGACTTAAAAGCTATACACATAGTAAGTGAATGTAACTGATGAAGAATTTGACATGTGTAGGCGTTAGTTCAGTTATTTCAAAGTGTGGGCAAATTTGCATCATATTAAAGCAGGGCTTCAAAGATGGTGGCACCCTACTCAAAGACGCGGGCTGCTGTGTATGTGTGTGGCTCTCCAGCACTGCCAATAATCTAGCTTCGGTCATCAGGCTCCTGCAAGGGCTCACTAACTGCGTCCAAATGTTCCATTCCAGGACTTCATTTCTGGTTCCCAGGATAAGCCACCTAAATCATCAAAATACAGGTCTGTCCATGTTTTACTTTACTGGTCATGGCAGTCTGAAGTCCTGCATTCAAGGGCCAGTGGGAGTCTATAAATCGGGCCTGGATACTGCCTGTATCCACTACAGGAGCTGCAGGCTAAAAACCACTGAATTCCAAAATGTCCTAAGTATTTGTAAGTTTAGTCCATAATTTTTTAATGAAAAATAAATTTCTAGACTTAAGTAGCACAAATGCCCATTTAACATAGCAAGAAATCAAATAAGGAGGTGCCCCCTCACACCTTGGCAGACAGGCACACAAAGCAGTTTATCCAGATTAAAATGTCAGACCTGTTTTCTGCCGCAGTACTTATTAGTTTCTCCATCTAGCCACTCACAGCCCAGTTGGGAGCATGCCAAAGCCTGTCAATTAGCAGTAAGCCTATCCCTCATGAGCACAGACAGGAACTGTGATCATGTCCAACTAAGATCAAGGATTAGCAGATCAGCATGGTCCCAGATTGCAGACACTATTTAAACCCCACAGGCCCACAAGCTAGTTGTGTTGTTTTGTTTTTTTCCCCTGGCTGAATAAGAACAGACTCTCACTACCTACAGTAGCTCACATCTTACCTTTGCTCATCTGTCAATTAGATCAATTAAAATGAGCACTGATTTTAATCATGCTGTCTTGATCAAATACCAGCAAGTCAACATTCACATTCTACAATCTTAATATCCCATCAACTGCGTTTTATTCTATTAGATGTGTTTGCTTACCCACCTGCCCTTAGAAGACTGGGCGTCTTCCAAACAATACAAATAGCACCTTAAAGGGCCACCTGATTGAAAACAGGCCGACTGGAGAGAATGGTTTTATTCCCTTTTCCTCCCCCTGGAGGATCCTTGCTGGCCTAGTGGGCTACACGTTGGGCTGCTAAGCACAAGGTCAGCAGTTTGAACTTACTAACAGCTCTCAGGGAGAACAATGAGGCTTTTTCATCCGGTTAAGATTTAGTCTGGGAAACTCACAGA
>NW_022111368.1:10410219-10411536 GCF_000313985.2 Echinops telfairi
GTGCTTGACACAATGGATGCATGTATATATTGTGATAAGAGCTGTATGAGCCCCCAATAAAATGATTAAAACTGTTCAGTCATGAGAGCCAGACTCCATCCATTCCTGGTCTCATGGCAAAGGAGGCAGCTGCTTATGCAGGCAATTGGCACACACACACACCTTTTTCCCTCCATCACTGACTCTCCTTCCTCTGTTCCTCTTGGAGAGAAACAAGTTTTCAAGACCCCAGACACGGCAGCAAACGAGGAGGGAGAACAGAAGAATTGAATACATTATTAGTCCCATTCATTGGGATGTCTCATGAAATCATGACCCTAAACATCCAAGCGGACGAATGAACTAACATTAGGCATGTATTTCTACAGAGTAGCTTCAGCAACAACTCTTTAAAAAAAATCATTTCTGTAAATATATCCCTCACTCAACTTTTTACAGGGGGCACAATTTATTAACAGCAATTACATTAATCAGCTGTGCAACTCTACCCTGCATCCGTGTAATTTTCCATCCCTGAAAACCAAATATGCGTGCTCCATAGCAAAACCCTATAGCTCTCCCCTGAGGATCACTAATACATGCTAGTCTCTATACATGCCTGTCCCTGTCTTTTTCTGAGGCCATCCAATGTGTGTCAGCCTTTAGTGGTTGACTTTTTGCATTTAGTGTAATGGTTTTTTTAAAAGCTCTATCCATATTGAAGCATGAATCAAAATTTAATTTTTCTTACTGGCTGAGAAGTATAACATGATGTCAATGTACATTTTGTTTATTCATTCATTCATTCATTGATCCAGCATTGAGATGGTTTAAACGTTCAGTTATTGTAAATAGTGCTGCTGTGAGCTAGTGCCCAAGTATTTGTTTAAAACCCTGTTTTTAACTCTTCCGAGCAAATACCTAGGAGTGAAATTTCCGGATTGAGTCCTGGGTGCAAGATGGGTTAAGCACTAGCCTGACTGAAAGGTCAGGGGTTTAAACCCCCACTACACCATTTCCAAAATGGATATCCTATTTTGCATTCCCACTAGCAATGATTAAGCATTTTAATTCCCTCACATCCCTGGACAGTATTTGTTATTTTTTGCCTTAACAAATCATAGCCATAATAATGGGAATAATATGGTATTTCATTGTGGTTTTGATTTGAACTTGTGTGATGCCTCATGATGTTGACCATGTGTTCTGTTGGTGTGTTCTGTTGGTGAAATGTCTTTACGTGTGTTCTGTTGGTGAAATGTCTATTCATGTCATTTGCTCATTTTGGATTGGGTTAGTTGTCTTTTTTAAATTGTTGATGTGTGTATGTGTGTGTGT
>NW_022111368.1:10414459-10435507 GCF_000313985.2 Echinops telfairi
CATTGGTTCCATTGTTTTCTCCTACAGATTGTTTATCCCGCCTATCTTACCTACATAGACCTGTAGAGATAATAATATGTACAAAAAGCAAGACGGAGCAAAAACAAAGCAAGAAAAGAAAAGAAAACAACAAAAACTAAAACGAAGATGCGGGGGGAAAAAAGAAAAGCTTATAAGTAGTTCAAGGTCTGTTTGTTGACCTTTAGGAGTGTTTTCCAGTCAAGTCTGATGGGGTGCCAAGCCCTGGCCCCAAAGCCTATTTTTTGGTATTCCCTAGGGACTTTGTTGCTCTGCTCCCCTTGCTGTTCTGTTGCACGCCTGTTAGTGTTGAAACAGTTTTCTGAAGTATTACCTTGGGAATCTATCACATCTTTAAAAATCACTATCACATCTTTAAAAAAATCACTGAATCTATCACATCTTAAAAAATCACATGTTTATGCCAGGAAATTTGGAAGACTGATACTTGACCAACTGACTGGAAGAAATCTAGATCTGTGCGCATTCCAAAGAAAAGTTAGCCAATAGAATGCTCAAACAATAGAACAATATCATACACAAGTAAAATTGTGTGTGCATGAACAAGGTAGTTATGGTGGCAGAGATAGAGGTTCTGTGTGGGCTCAGTAATAAGGACTACCATTCACCAAGGTTGACTTAGCTACTTCTACTGCTACTGCTACTGCTGACTACCCAATCTGCCAGTAGCAGAGACCAACACCAAGTCCATGATATGGAACCATTACTCAGGGGGAATCAACCAGAAACCTGGTGTAGGTTGATTCTATAGGACCACTTTCTTCATGAAAAGGGCAGTGTTTTGCTCTTACATAATTTTATGTCAACTTGAAGATTTGTAAAAATGTAGAGGTGTATCCAACCTGTCAATCAGGTCACAGCCTGATGGTGCCACCCTAGGGGTGTGGCCTTTTCATAAGTAGGACCCTGGCAACCTCCCCCTCTCTCTGCATTTCTCATCCTGCTTGCTGGCTACCTAGAGAGCTGCTGGAGCCCTACCATATTTTCACTGACCTTAGATCCACGTGACTTTGCACCCAATGGCCTGAGATGTTCCTGAATTATGCATCATTGCATATGGCTCTATGAGTCTGAAGAGGAACGTACGGACTTGAATTGGACTGGGTTGGAATATTTTCTTGATAGATAAATAAATCTCTCAGATATGTGTGTGTGTGTGTGTGTGTGTCTGAATTTGTTTCTCAAGTCAACCTAGCCTAACACACTATAATAGACACTCTTGATATGGTGTGGCAGTTACATAATCTCCTGTCAACTTGCAAAAGGGTGGAGTCCAGTGCTGGATGATCTCATTTGGAAGCGTGAAGGAGATAAATAGCTCACTGGAAACCAGATACACTCTCTGCTTCATCTTCCTGCTGACAAGACACATAGAGCTATGCTGATAGAACCAGAGCCCAGGAGTTGGAGGAGTCACATGGGGACCCCTGCCAGGGCTGAGGTGCTTTCACTGCCACTGAATCCACAAGACTTTCCAAACACTGGCCTGTGATCTTCCTGCATTTGGCATCATTGCATGTGTTGTGTGAGTCTGAAGAGGAATTTAGAGATTAGTATCAGACATATGGGCTAATTTCAGACTTATGGACTTGATCTGGACTGAACTGCAATGTTTTCTTAATACACAATTACTCTTTATATAAAGCTCTTTATTATACACATGAGTATCTATGAATTTGTTTCTCTAGTCAACCCAGACTAACACATATGGATTGGCTTTCCCTACACCCATTGCTTCTGCCAAAATGGACCATTTATGGACCTTACAGAAGGTCTCATTCACAACATGGTATCCCACACAGCATCACTTCAGATCAAGAGACTCACTTCACAGCCAATGAAGCACAGCAATGGGCCCATGCTCATGGAATCCACAGGTCCTCCATGTTCCCCACTATCTTTAAGCAGCTGACTTGATAGAATAATGGGGTAGAATTCTAAAGATATAATTGCAGTGCCAGCTTGGTGGCAACACCCTGCAAGATTGTGACAATGTTCTCCAAGAGGCTGTACATGCTCTAAACCAATGTCTATTACATGGTGCTATTTCTTCAACATTCAGGATTCACAAGTCCAGGAAACAAAGGGTAGAAATAGGAGTGGCACCAATCACTATGACTCCTAATAACCCACTAAGCACATTTTTGCTTTTTGTCCCTGAAATCCTTTGCTCTTTAAGTCTGGAGGTCTTGGTTACAAAGGGAGGACTTCTCCCACCTAGAGACATAGCATTGACTCCACTGAACTGGAAGTTAAGAATGCCGCCTGAACCTTTCTGATTCTTCATGCCTCTGGATCAACAGGAAAAGAAGGGTATTACTGTACTGAGTGGTGTGATTGATCCTGATTACCAAGAGAAAAAATGGATTAGTATTATATAGCGGTGAGAAAGAATATGTCTGGAATCCAGGAGATCCCTTGGGTTGCTTCTAAGCACTGCCATGTCCTGTGATTAGAGTCAATGGTAAAGTACAGCACCTCAATTCTGACATGACTATTGGGTTAGGCAGGGTTCTCTAGAGAAATAAAACCAGGACAATTATGATCATATATACATGGGTAGGCTTATACAGCAATAAGGAATATAATAGCAGATGATTAGTCCGCACCGCAGTACAGAGGGCTCAGTTCAACTAACTTTCGTGGAACAGTTAATATACTGAAGGCCCTTCAACTCACTAGGGCTTCCAGTCCAAGGTCAAGGAAGCAGACAGCAGAGTCTGCCCTCAGGCAAGACAGACAAAGTCTGCCTGCAGGCAGCGGAAACTTAGCAAAGTAGGCTCGGGTAGAGTATCAAAATGTACACACAGTGACATGATCCACCAGCCTGGAGCTCAAGCGATGTACACACCAGCAGCATGGCAAAGCAGGTCTCAATGAAGCCTCAGCAATACCAGGAAAGGCAACAGGATCCATGGGTTGGCTCAGCCCACAGTAGTGCAGCACATGGTTGAAGCAAAGGACTACCCTGTTTCCCCGAAAATAAGACAATAGCTTATACTAATTTTTGCTCCCAAAGATATGCTAGGTCTTATTTTCAGGGGATATCTTATTTTTCCATGAAGAAGAATATGGTACACATTTATTGTTGAACAACAAAAAAGGAAATTTATTACCTGTATAAGGTAGGGTAGTAGTTGTTTGTGATCACAAACCAGCATAACCAAACAAACTGTGAATCCTACAGTATCAAGAATTTCTTGTTGCTACCATTATTTCCATGTACAACAATCTATGGTACCTATACTCATTTATTCAATGACAGTCATGTCATCATCTTCTGGAACATCATCATAACAATCCAAGCCCTTATTTTGAGGGAGGTCTTAGTTTGGGGGGGATGTCTTATATTTCAGCAAGAGGCAAAACTGTAAGTAGGTCTTATTTTCAGGGGATGTCTTACTTTCGGGGTAACAGGTTACCTCAGGCAGCAGAGTGCTTGTCTGATCACCAGGGAGAAAGAAAGGAGGAAGCAGACCTTGGAAAACCATTATCTCATTGTCCTCCAATCAAGCTGTGACCTGAATAAACTCCACCCACATGTCCTATGGAGGCTTAGTTGGCACAATAAACCTAACTATCACAACTTTTAATAGGCCAGGTTCTTCAGGAATGAAGGTTTGGGTCTCCCCACCAGGAAAAGACCACCAACAGCCAAGGAACTGTCTGAGGGCAAAGGAAATGTGGAGTGGGTAGTAGAAGAAGGTAGTTCAAATATCAGCTATGACCAGCTGTGGAAAGGGGAGCTGCTATTGTTGGGGATAAGTCCTAGTTGTATGCATGCACCAAATATTTTTCTTTTGTTTACTTATAAAATAGAAGATGAAAATGGGGTTAGTGCATTTTTGCTTGTACTCATGTTAGCTGTGTCATGTTTTGCTCAAATACGATTATATTCTTATCTTTGTTTGGTAATTATATAAGGTTAAAGAGTTGTATACAGTGAGGAGGATGTCGATATCCCAGGAGTGTGACAGCAACAGCACTCTAGTTGAGAGGAATTACTAATAGGCGGGAAAAGAACCAGCATGATGGTGGGGCAGGAGGAAGGTAAAAGGAAACAGAGGAAATATCTAGGAAGCAAAGCTTTGGTTAGAAGTATAAGCATAGGTGTGTACATATATAAATACAGTAATTCGTAAAAATAGAGGTATTGGCCTATATACATATATTTACAAAGCAATACCCCAAGGTAGTGACAGATCTGGGGCCTCTGCTCATACCCTCCCTCAATGCAAGAACGCTGTGTTCTCACAAACTGGCATTCTGTGATGCTCACCCTTCCGGCACAATCGCTGAAGACAAAATGGTTTAAAAAGCAAATGTGGTGAAGAAAGCTGACGGTGCCCAGCTATTAAAAGATATAGCATCTGGGGTCTTAAAGGCTTGAAGGTAAACAAGCGACCATCTAGCTCAGAAGCAACAAAGCCCACATGGAATAAGCACAACTGCCTGTGTGATTGTGAGGTGTCGTTGGGATCGGGTAACAAGCATCAGAAGACTCTAAACAATCAAACAAATGGGGAAAAAATAACAACAACACCATATTGTTGAGCTGAGGGGGATCGAAGCAGAGACCACAAATCCATCTGTAGACAATGGGACATTCCCTCACAGAAGGGTCACAGGGAAGGGACAAGTCAACCAGGGCACAGTATAGCACTGATGAAACACACAATTTTCCTCTTGTTCCTTGAGGCTTCTTCACCACCACCACCCTGTCATGACCCCAGTCCTGCCTTGCACTGCGGGCTAGACCAGAGTATGTACACAGGTACAGATAAGAGATAAGAGGTCATGGCACACAGAATCCAGTTACAGGAATGGGAGTAGCGATACCAGGAGGGTAGGGGGAAGTGGGGGAGAGAAGGGAAGGAAGAGGGAACTGATTGCAATAATCAACACATAACCCCACCCACCCCACCCCACAGATGGGATGAACAAATGGGGGTAGGGAGACAAAGGTCAGTATAAGATATGAAAATAATAATAATTTATAATTTATCAAGGGGTCATGAGGGTGGGGGGAAGGGAGGGAAAAGAGAGGAACTAATATTAAGGGTTCAATAGAAAGTAAATGTTTAAAAAATAAGGATGGCAACATATGTACAAATATACTTGATATAATTGATATGTGGATTTTTAAAAGAGCTGTAAGAGTCCCCAATAAAGTGATCATCTAATTTTTAAAAAACACTGTAATTCATATGAAATTACATTTTTATAATAAAAGCTCATTATCAACTTTAATGATAAATGCACATAATTATAATTACCACAAATGGCTCAGCCTAACTTTGATGTACCTAAGCGTGAATCAGCTTATGATTGAAACTAAGGTCAGGTTCTATGCTCTCGCCAAGACTTAGATAAGAAGATAGAAATAGATACTTATGATGCATAAAAGTCCTTTGGATATCAAAAATCGAGAAACACCACAACCTGTTCTATGTCCTAGTATAGATTCAGTATACCCTACAATTGTTATGAGTTCAAAAATTTAGAAATTGGTAAGCTTACCAGAAACTTCTCTGCTACAGCGCATGCACTCAGGACTGGGGACAAGAAACACCGGAGACGTACCCAGTGTGTGTGTCCCACCACATTCCCGGGCCATCTCAGAGAAACACGGTTTCTAAGACAGCAGCAAAAGCTGCACCTCACAGTCATCGCTTGGGTCCTGGCAGCAACGTCAGGTCAGACTTCGAAGGCACGTTTGTAATTTGAGGGGGTCATAGATTGATTCAATAACTGTTACTTGCGAAACAAAAGGAATCTTCTGCTAGCTGACAACGACTGTGCTGGTGTCAGATTGACTGAGGAGCTGCTGAAAACCTCAAATGCGGCTTGACAAGGCTGGCTCAGGTAAGCACTAAACGTTCAGAGCGTTCGAAAGGTGAAAACCACCTCTGGTAAAAACAAACGACGAATGAGCCTGTTGACCTCACATGACGTAAGAAACAATGTTCTCATGTCCTGTGGACTCCCTGATCTGAGATAACAGAAGAGAGGATCCCTCTATTCTCCTGTCACCTGAGAAGAAAAAGGAAAGTTCAACTCCTCCGAGTCAGAGAGTGTGTCTTTTCTGCTTCTAAAGCAGCCTGCGCAGCCTTTAGGACAATGGGCTAGTCTCTACAGGGTATAAATGCTAGCCAAATACCTGGCAGATGAACCAACACATTCACAAAGTAAAGGAGCCTTTCCATTTTCAGATTCATCTGTATCTATTGACAAGCAGCTAGTAGAATACTTTTGACCAAGTTTGATGCCACCTTGTTCTTCAGCAAGCTCAAACCTAGTGACTTACTAGGTTATGGGTTGGGCTGCTAACTCTAAGGTCAGGAGTTCAAACCCACTAGATTTGTTTCTCTAAAGTATCCAGACTAACACAAGCCTTATTCCATTTTGAATTTCAGCTGGATTTTGAATTTCTAGTCCGGATTGGCTAGAGAAACAAATCCAGGGACCCTCATGTGTGTGTGAGAGAGAGTTTTATATCAAAGAGTAATTGTGTATTCAGAAAGCATCCTAGGCCAGTCCAGATCAAGTCCCTAAGTTTGATATTAGCCCATATGTCCAATACCAGTCTATAAATTCCTCTTCAAACTCACGCAGCATATGCAATGATGCTGAATTCAGAAAGATCACAGGCCAGTGGGTGGAAAGTCTTGTGGATCCAGTGGCAGTGGAAGCATCTCAGCATTGGTGTATGTCTCCACGTGGCTCCTCCACATGGCTGCCATCAGCATAGCTCTATGTGTCTTGTCAACAGGAATGTGAAGCAGAGAGAGAGAGAGGGTGTCCGCCTCCAGGGAGGAAGAAAGGAAAACTCCCAGAATCCTCATGAGGAGGCAACACCCATAAGGAGACTCCACCTCTATAATGTATTTAACAAATTGACATGAAATGATGTAACTACCACAAGCTGCAAATGTGATGGACAGTTTCCAAGTACGTTGTCAGAATCCTACCTCAAGTGTCCACCTCATCATCTCTACTACCTCAGGACTTGTTCCAAAACTAGAACTCACTCAGTACTAGCATGAAGCCACCCAGAGTCCGGATGTGCCAAGCAGTGTCGGTCTAAGGGTGTCAGTCATTGAACAAAGACCCTGCTGCACCTCAAAGGCACAACTCAGAGCCACCATCCTCAATGTACTCAGAGAAGTATGACTTAATCCTGCTGGGTTGAGACAATTGCTTTCGCTGTTGGTTGCCGGGCCTGTCAAGTCTATTTTAACGTATAGAGACTTCATGCAATGGATAAGAACTGACCCTATAGAGTTTTTTTGTCTGAAATCTTAACAAAAACAGACCACCATATCTTTTCCCATGAAGCTGCAGTCTGGGTTGGAACTGAAGACCTTGTGGTTAGCTGCAGAACACTGGACCATGGCATCACCAGGCTTCATGACAGTCATCACCAACTCAATTGTATAGCTTTTAACCTGTTTTTTAAAAAAATAATAGCTCTTTTATCATTACCTGATAATACATCCTATAGTTAGTCACATATTCATTGTCCCTTCCTAGAAGTGCCAAGCTTTCAGCATCTAGAGCAAATCAGTCATGAAATTAAAGAAGCCCAAGAGGAGAATCTCTGTAGACACGAGCTCCTACATCGTTTGCTCCGGAGAAGTCTGCAAATAGGCATAAGCACAGACCTCATCGGAACGAAACTTCCAAAGACACAATGAACCATCTATGGTGCATACATTCCACATTAATTAGCTCTCTGGTAATGCAGTAGCAAACCAGATATAAACCAGTAACAACACATTTGATCCTCTTACTTACACCTCTTCCGGTACAGTCACTCAGAAATAAATCACCTTGACCTACTTTCCATCTTGATTTGGGGGAATCGTTACACACATCGAATTCTCTCAACATCAGTTCATGCATCTGCCGTCAGTCAATCATTTCCTCCCGTACGTTGAATTTAGCACACGAGACAACGCTGCAGAGATTGCTGCAAATCTATGGCTACCTGGAAAATTGTAAATCCAAGAAGCAGTTCGGGACCTACTTTTGGAGACTTGTGGTACTTCCCTTTCTCCCATAACGCATGAAGGTACTTACAGTATCAAAAACAAAAAAAAACCACCACAAGCAGAGAGAGACATGCTCCTCAGAAAGTAAGAGACACCCCAGAGCCAAGATGAGGAAATCTGTTTAGGATGACTGGAAAACAAAAGGTAGAGTCAACACCAGATAATGACAGTGCAATTTCCAAAATATTGTCTGAGAGGCAGCCTCAAGACAAATATTTTTGAGTTTCTAATGGAAAAATGGCATTTCTTTTCTTTATTTTTTATGTATTTTTGAGTTTTAACAAATAGTTCTAGTGATAATTAGCATCTTTGTATATTTATTGAAAACCAGCACTAAATCTGTATATTTACAGAAAAGTGCCTTAGACATAGATAATAGCACAATTCCATGTTTGCGAATTGACAGTTTCCTCTAAACATAGAGTAGAAATTCAGCAATTATCACTACAGCTGTTTGTTAAAATTTGACAATAGATAAATAATGACTAGAAATCAATCTTTTCATTAAAATTCAACAAACAAAAAATATCTAAAGGAATTTCACTATTCCTTGAACAAATCCAGGCCACTCTTTAGGAACCTCTTACACATACATTTGGGTGTCATTTCTAATTTTATGGCCAAAAATGTTCTTTTTATTCACACAGATGTGCATAAAAGTAAACATTAAGATTTGGGGTCATCTTGGGGAAGGGGATGGGTGATACACATCACTTTTAAAATTTTATGTTACAGCTTTGTTCATTAATTGAATCTTTGGTCTCACACATATGGACATTCATACATATAAACACACAAAAAGGTGCTTAAACCTCAGTGCTCATATTGCTTATTGTGTCCATCCAGTGGACCAACAAACTGGCTCTTCTCCAAAATAACCTCTTCTGTTGAAAAAAAGAAGTTTGTTTTAAATTTTAATTCACTGCAAACATTGGATTATGGATCATCTATGCCTGAGAATTGATTGTGTTGTGGACTTTTATTACAAATCAAAGGGCAGGTATTATACAACCAGAGCAAAACAAAGATGGATAAATGGAGACATACTTCCACTGAGAAAACACATTTTACTCCATTCTAAAAGAGGGAGAACCCCATGCTTGGTAGGTGAGCGCAGGAAATCTGTTGCCCAGGATACAGCATGTTTCCATGACTGGTGCTTGACCGTCTTATCACTGATGCAGATATGTTTGCTCAGAGGGAGACTCGTCAACTCAAGTCAGTGCAAATACTAGCCAAGAAAGCTTGCCTCAAATAAGATTTTCTCTAGATGTTTGCCTCATTTTCAGCTTGCAAAGATGTAAGCAAAGAAAACAGGACGTTGGCTTCTAATGCAACCCTGAATCTAGGGCTTCAGGGCCAATGGACCCCTTTTCTCTCATAATTTCAAACATTTGTTTCATTTTTATTAGGTCAACATCATCTCTACACATGCCACACATGTATGCGTGTACATCCACCCCTTAACTGTGGGTTTCAGAATAATGTAATTACTCATGCTGGAAGAACAGAATAATTACTATCACGAAAGCCCACATAGTTTACAGATCTTTATTTTTAAACTTTACTTAAAAGATAAATATAGTATTTTCCATTTTGGGGCTGGACACATTTTCTTCCTTTTTCTTTCCCCTTCCTTCTACCCTTCTTGAATAGTCTATGTTTTGGATGAACAACAGGGGGTGCCACTTCACACAAGGAAAAAGGCAATTATTTAGAAATCGTACAAGCCAAGTTGGCTCTGTCTAGAAGCGTTCCATGAGTCAGTTTCCATTAACATTGCCCCCTACCTGCTCATAGAGTCATGACACAGCCTCACCACCAGTTCCTGGGGATCAGACTGTTGACACAGAAGCTTGCTTTAAAAAAAAAAAAGACACACACACATAAAACAACTTACAACTCTTTGTAGATAAGATGGGCCTTCAAAAGTTCCTGGGAAAATTCCATTATCTTTGAATTCCAGTTTTCTACCATACTGTTAAAACCCTCTCATATTGTTAAAATAACTCACATTAGGATCTACACTCATGCAAAGGCCAGTCATTTTAAGGAGTGGGAATCAGGCCTGTGGAATAGTGGTTGAAGCATCCAGCTGCTAACCAAAAGGTCACTGGTTCAAACTCACCAGCCACTCCTTGAGATAAAGGTGTGGCAGTCTGCTTCCCTGAAGATATATAGTCTCAAAACCCTCTAGGGCAGTCTCATTTTGTCTGAAAGATTACCATAAATCAGATTGGACCCAATGGCATCAGGTTTGGGTTTTGTTTGCTGTTGCAAGGGGTGGGATGGAAAGAAAAAAAAAAATGGGTAGCAGGTGAACAAGTCATTGGCCATCTAAGGGGAGGGTACTCTTTATATATCCACAGGGAAAGAGGGAACAGACTTCAACCCAGTGCTCCAAGATGTGAATGCAATATACCGGCATGAAGCAGGGAACCAGTAGAGAGGTCTGAGGGGCCTGCCCCAATCTCAACTATATGGAGAGCCGTTCCTCCCCCCAGAAGAATTTACTTCAGAGGACAGCATTGAAGCTACAGCTCAGGGAGAGTGATATGTCTGATCAGAGCACACAGGAACAAATGAAGGGGAAGGAAGAGAGAATGGAACACATCCTGGCCCACCAAGCTTTGAGGACGATATCCCAGCTCAGAGCAGCCAATGCACAGAAAGGACCATATGGCCAGCTCCACCATGAGGCACAACATCTCCCACTAACTCATAACCCTAGAGGGGACAACACTGGAGACACAGTGTGGGAATTGCACCCGATCTGACCTCACCACACTGAGACAAAACACTAAAGGCTTGCAACAGAACAGCAAGGGGGTGGGCCAAAGCAAGGAAGTCCTGGGGGAATACCAAAAATAGACTGTGGTGCCAGGGTGTGGCACCCAATCAGATTCAACTGGAAAACACTCCTAAAGGTCAACAAATAGACCTTGAACTATTTACAGGCTTTTCTTTTTTGGGTCATTGGGGTTTTTGCTGTTGTTTTCTTTTCTTTTGTTGCTTTGTTTTGCTCTATCTTGTTTTTGTGCATATTATTATCTCTGCAGCTCTATCTAGATAAGATAGGCTGGATAAATAATCTGGAGGAGAAAACGGGACTGATGGTTCCAGGGGGGACATAGGAGAGGGGGAGGTGGGGAAAGGAAGTGGTGTTAACAAACCCAGGGACAAGGGAACAACAAGTGATCCAAAATCGGTGGCGAGGAGGGTATAAGAGGCCTGGTAGGGCTTGATCAAGGATAATGTAACTGAGAGGAATTACTGAAACCCAAATGAAGGGTGAGTATGATAGTGGGACAAGAGGAAAGTAAAAGTAAATAGAGGACAGAACTAGGAGGCAACGTGCATTTATAGAGGTCTAAATACAGGCATGTGCATGTATAAATATATTTTTATATGATGATGAGGAAATAGATATATGTGCATCCATTTATAGGTTTAGTATTAAGGTAGCAGATGGACATTGGGCCTCCACTCAAGTACTCCCTCAATGCAAGAACACTTTGTTCTATAAAAATGGCATTCTAAAAAAGAAATAGCATTCTATGATGCTCACCTTCCCGACATGATCACTGAAGACAAATGGGTACATAAGCAAATGTGGTGAAGAAAGCTGATGATGCCTGGCTATCAAGAGATATAGTGACTGAGGTCTTAAAGGCTTGAAAGTAAACAAGTGGCCATCTAGCTCAGAAGCAACAAAGCCCACATGGAAGAAGCACATCAACCTGTGTGATCATGAGGTGGTGAAGGGATCAGGTATCAGGCATCAAAGAACAAAAAAATCCTATCATTGTGAATGAGGGGGAGTGTGGAGTGGGGACCCAAAGCCCATCTGTAGGCAACTGGCCATCCCCTTAGAGAAGGGTTGCAGGAAGGTGACGAGCCTGGTACAGAGGGGAACTGGAAACATAGGGAATCCAGGACAGATGAACCTTTCAGGACCAGTGGTGAGAGTGGCAATACTGGGAAGGTGGACAGAAGGTAGGGTAGCAGAGAGAGGGGGAATGTTCCTAGCACCCTCCTTATGAGAAGGTCATGCTGCATACAAGGAGGCACCATCAGTTGACCCTAAATTATGTAACTACCACAGGATATATGCTAACATATGAGGAAGCAATCATGAATGCTACCACCTGAAATCACATAGCTTCTCGTATACCATCTAATGTATAGGGGGGGAAACTCTGGTTAACATTTTTTAACAGTCCAAATCCCTCTTATCTTCATATCAATTCATTCATTCTGCCAAGACAAAATTTGGTAGTCACCTAATCTGGTGTCAATTTGAGAATTAAGAGTGTAGGGGTAGAGTCTAGGCTGACAATCTAGAGATAAACAATGAGACTTTTGTGTGGGCATTGCCTTCTCCTGAGAATTCTGGGAAATCTGGTACTTCCTCCTTGGCAATAGAAGGCACTGCTCTCTCTCTCTCTCTCTCTCTCTGCCACTTCCTGGGAGACATTGCAGAAGACAAGCCACATGGACGCAACCAGACCTTGGAAGCCACAGAGAGACCCCTGTCAGTGCTGAGATGCTTCTACCACCAAAGGCTTTCTACCCACTGGTCTGTGATCTTATACATTCAGTGTCATTTCATGTGTTTCATGAGACTGAAGAGGACTTTATAGATTGCTGTCAGACATATAGGCTAATATCGGACATATGACATTGGACTTGACTAGGCTGGGATGTTTTCTCAATGTTCAATTCCTCTTGTGTATAAACCTCTCCCTTATACACATATGTGTTTCTATGAATTTGTTTCTTCAGTCCACGTAGACTAACACACAAACCAACATAATGGGATACTGTGTCTAGCTTGAAAGGGTCTTTCTAAATAATTTCTTTTATACCGAACTGCAATAGATTTTCACAAGGACAAACTATCCTTTTAGGATTTGACTTTAATATGGCAACTCCAAGATCATCATACAATTTATTTTCATAAGACAACTTTAAACAAAAGGTTTTTATTCTTCCTTACTTATTGTTATTAAATTAAAAAATAGATTAAAACCAGTTTCTTTTTGTCCCTTGGAAGACTAGCCAAAGGACAGACATTTAAATAACTTTGGAGTGAATATTTGCAGAAACATCAAAATTGGAAACAGTACTATTTTGAACTTCAATTATAAGATAGAGTTTTGTTTTATTTTTAGAACAAACCTGGTGTTTTTTCCTTAGTATGCAGTGATCTCTTCCTTCTGGTGCCTTTTTGTATAGATTCACAATGTACATCACTATATAAAATGCTCTGAGAAAGTGTTGAAGTCATGAGATCTTCCACCTTATTTAGCTCTGTTACATGCACATTGAACTCCAGGGTTCTGTTTAGAAAGACCCTTGGTTAACCTTTCCCAAAGTTGTTCTAAAAAAAATCTTATTGGAGTTGCAAAAATAGCCTAGCCCCGCCCCCCCTTTATTAAAGCCCAGAAAGACAAAGTGATAAAAAGTTATTGCCTAGGACAAATGCTTGTGTTTACTGAACCCAGCCTTCCTGGGAGATAAGCAGTCATCTTCAACTGTCCAATGCCCTTTACACAAAATAAACCTACTCTTCGGAATCAGAGGAGCTGTGGTCGTGCTGTTCCCACCGGCCACTCTGTGCCAGCAAGAGGAGGGTATCTGCTCCCACTAAGATTTCCAACCTCCGAAACCCTGTATCAATCGGGTCACCATGCGTCAGTGGTACAGTGGGTATAGCAAGGTCAGCAATTCAGAACCACCAGCTGTCCTGCGAAATACAGGTGAAGCTCTCTGCTTCAGTGGAGATGCACAGCCGTGGAAGTGCGCAGGGCCAGGTCTGCTCTGCCCTATCGGTGCCCTGTGCGTCCAAGTTGACAGGATTCCAGGGAGTTTGGCTTTTTTTTTTCAATGAGTCAGAATTGACTCATTGGTTTGGGTCCTTGGTCCCAGAGGTGAAGTCTTGGAAGACAGATGGAATCTTAGTTATTTACACCCGCCTCCCATTTTCTAGCCTCAGTTAGTTTGAGGATTGATGAAAAGCTCTGATTCTAAAACAGATGTTTCAAATCAGTGTTGTGGGCATCGTAGTAGGAAGAGAGGAGAACAGTTAGGAAAATGTAGTCATGTGCATGGGGAGAAACTCACCTTCTGATTTATTTACCCAGATATGTATTTTTCTTCAAAATGAAAATATGCCTCATCAATTGGGTTATGTTATCCGAATGTTTTGTTGCACATAATAATTGTAATTAAGAGAGGGAGAAAATGGTTTATGACTAAGCACTAAAATCCAGCACAAACCTCAACATATTTCAGTTAGAAAACAGCACACTCGTATCAAAAACTGTGGAAAGTGACTCCTTCACCAGCACTTCCAGAATCAACCTCCCTGCTCTCGAGTCCATTGGATTCCGCCACCCTAAGGGGCAGGTGAGAACTGCCCCCTGTGGGTTTTCTAGACCACAAGTTGCTTTTTTTTAAAGATCATTTTATTGGGGGCTCTTATCGCTCTTATAACAATCCATACATAGATTGTATCAAGCATATTTGTACATATGCTGCCATCATTCGTTTCTAAACATTTGCTTTCTATTTGAACCCTTGGTATCAGCTCCTCATTTTCCCCTCCCTCCTCCGCTCCCACCCTCATGACCCCTTGATAAATTACAAATCATTATTTTCATATCTTACACCCACCCGCTGTCTCCCTCCCCCCACAGTTTCTGTTGCTCCTCCCCCTGGGAGTGTGGTGGTGGTGGTGGTGGTGGTGGTGGTGGTGGTGGTGGTTATGTGTTCTGATCCGTTCCCCCTTCCTCCCCTCCTCTCCTCACCTTTTCCTTCCCCTCCTGGTATCACTACTCCCATTTCTATTCCTGAGGGGTTTATCTGACCTGGATTCCATGTGTCGTGAATTTTTATCTGTACCAGTGTACATGCTTCGTAGACCCCAACTCTTTACAGGAGCAGAAAGCCTCATATTTCTCCCCAGGATAACTTGTGGTTTTGAACTGCTAACATCAAGGCTAGCATCCCACTGTGTAACCATGAAGCCGCCAGGGCTTCTTTTTCACAATCACTTAGATAGTAATTTCACAATCACTTATTATAAAGCTGGATGAACCCAAAAAAGTCCAAAGACAATGTTGAGAATAAAGCAATTTATATATAAGAATCCTCTGAGTATGTTTTATAAAGCTCTAAAAAAAATCCCTATATCACTCACTAGTTCCTACATGTTGTATTTGGATTGTTCTAGCTTCCATGTAATGTCTCCCTCTACCCAGTAAGTGCTTAGGGGGTCGTAACATTTTAACACTGCTGTAAAGTACATGTTTCCTGTAATAAGTGTGCCTCCAGGCTCAACTAGAACTCCATTTATATCCCAGTGAAACATTATTTTGCAATTACTGCACTTTTTATAAAAACCTTCTTCATGCCACAAGATATGAAGTCCAAAATATTTTATGTTCCTGATTGTCAGTCTTTCCTTCTGAGAGATGTTGAAGAGAAAACAAAATAGACAACTCATTTTGCTGAATCAATACAAGCGTATTATCACAGCAAGATAATAATTCAGGTGCACAATACCTGCATTTTCGGAGCACAGCAAGGAGGTGGGCAGGTACTGTGAAGCACAGCAGGTAACTAATATCAATAAAGTAGCTCAGGTTTGTGTTCAAACAACAGAGTGGGGGGTCTAGCTTCAGCCCACAAAAGTAAAGAAAATTAGAGTTAAGGCCAAAGTCCTTTCCTAAACCTACCTTCTGCCTGGAGCTCGGGGACGTCCTGTGATGCGGCAAACTCAGAGGACCGTGGTTGTTGATGCCAGTGCCATTTCCTCCTGGTGGCCATGGTCCTCTGCTGAAAGGCCATGATTAATCTAGCGATAGAAACAAATTGATTAATGATGAACACATTTTATCTGGAGCATAAACAGGTAACCCAATTACAAGTATCATTCAAGGAACTTTCCTCTAAAATTGTTTCTTTTTCTCTCTAGCTGTCACTCTCCCACTCGCTCTCACCTGCCTTACCTCCATAAATCTATATCCTCCCCACCCCACCCCCATCCCTTTGTTCTTCCTCCTTCCCTCTCCTCGCCTGATGGCTTTCAGAGCTCTGTCAGCTCTGGCCTCGGCATATTGATGATCTCTCTTCCGGAAGCAATGTTACAACAAAATAGAATAGACTTCAATCATACACAAGGAAAGTAATAGTTTACAGTATTTAAGCACGCTTCTGAATGTACTGAATATACATATAATTTGAATGTAAATTTTATGTCTTATTTTGGCTTTGAGAGAACGATATATCCAGAATTTCAACTATGTGGAGAATTTCCTACAATGAGTCAATAGCCAATCCCCAAATATAGAATGCTTTATTGGTTGCCTACCAAGTGAGTCTTTAAGAATGCATATCTTTCTCTCAGATCAAAACCAGCATATATGCAAGCACACACACACACACACACACACACACACACACATCTTCACCTATAAGCAGAATCTTCCAGTTAGCTGGAAAGCAGTAATCCAAATGCATCTGTCACTCGTAGAATTTGGAGGACACTGTGAGTTCAAATTTTATGTCTCAAGAACATCAAGACACTATTTTCAATATGAGTCATCACAATGAACTCTGATAAGAGCCCATTGCAATATGCGACACAGCACTTGGACTGATGGTAACAAAGCCTGGCCTTGGGGGAAGCAACTTCCATGTGTGTTCACTGTCAAGGATTAGGCTCAAACTCTCTTCATGTGTCAGTGGCCGACTGACACATGGGCTATACCACAGGGTGTCTGTGTCTGCACCTTTCCCTTTGAGCAAAGCAGACGTCCTGCCTGCGGCACATGTCATGGGGGCCACATTTGACCTTCTCCAGTGTCAGCGACTAGAAAGAGACTCCAACTGGACAGCAGCTCAAGAATGATTACTGTGAGGCACGAGTGAGACACGTCTCTACTCTGTAACTTCCCTTACCCTCTTCTCACACAACCATCGGTATCACAACACTCATTTGCCGGCTTTGATAATGTATTGCAATAGCCACTCAGAACTCACAAACAGTTAAAGATACTGTATTAGACAGGGTTCTCTAGAGAAACAAAACCAGAATGCTAATAATTATATACATATATTTATACAGATAGATATATTACATTAGAAATACACAGTTAATTAAATTATAAAGCAGTACAAATGGTTCAGTGCAACTCACTCCCGTGAGACAGTTGTGAGACACTGGCAGTCCTTCAAGTCTTGAGGGCCGCCAGGTAGTCCTTTGTAGAGCAATTGAGGCTAGCCGGGCACAGGCAGCAAACAGTGAGGCAGGTCACCAACAGTCAGCCGGATGACAGGGTCTGACAGTCTCCAGCTCAAGAGATGCAAATTCCAATGGTGTGGCGAAGCAGGTCTTGAAGGAACCTCAAACCACAGTGACACAGTCCACGGGTTAGGTGCCCCACAGGTAGTGTAGCTTGCAAATTGAGGCAAAGAACAAGCAAGGCAGCCTCACACTGGTCCGATGATCAAAGAGCGAGAGACAAGAAAGGTGAGGCTCGCCAAGTCATTTATCTCTCCGCCCTTCAATTAATCCCACATGTGTTTATCGGCCAGGTTGGCACAACAGACTAACTACCTCAGATACTAACAAGTCATCACAAGTTAGGATCAGAAAACATTAAGGATATAGTTCGTCGTCCACATAAGCACCTCTTATCAGTCAAGCTAGCAGTCACCTCTCTCTCTGATCCTTACCCTCTCAGCCATGGGACCTGTTGGCCGCTGCTCAGTTCTGTGGGCTGAGAAATCTATTGCTCTGTCTGCAGTCTTGGTCCTGCTCCTCTGCTCTGTGTCAGAGTGCGAGTTACCAAGCTGTGGATGGAAGAACGGTAACAGGTGATTTCTCTTCACCAGGAGCTACAGGCAAGAAGAGATCTCCATCTATTAGCTCACAAGGTCCATCAAGAGACTGCGGGGAAACTATAATCTTAATTAAGGGCAGGAGTCTCCAAACACAGTAACCAGAATCAACTCACCTGGAATACTAGGTTTGAAATTGAGAAGTAATAACATTTTTTTCATGTTCATTTAAAACATTTTAATTTCAACTCTTTATAGACCAGAGAGAATTCGCATGCTTTGCTACTAACCAAAAAGTTGGAGTCTACCCAGAGGCACCTCAGAAGAAAGATCTGTCAACCTCCTTCCAAAAATTCAGCCATTGTCCTCCCGGCACCATCCCTGAAGACAACATGGGTGCCCAAGCAAATGTGGTGAAGAAATCTGATGGTGCCCCACTATCAAAAGATGAGGTCTTAAAGGCTTGAAGTTAGACAAGTGACCATCAAGCAGAGAAGCAACAAGCCCACGTGGAAGAAGCACACCAGCCTGTGCAATCATGAGGTGTTGACGGGATCAGGTAACTGGCATCAGAAGACCCAAAACAAACAAACAAACAAACAAACAAAGCATATTGTTGAGATCGAGGGGGGTCAGAACAGAGACCCAAAACCTATCTGTAGACAGGGGACATCACCTCACAGTAGGGTCACCAGGAAGGCATGAGTCAACCTGGGTGAAGTATAACACCAATGAAATACACAATATTCCTCTGGTTCCTTGAGGCTTCCTCACCCCCCATTATCATGACCCCAGTCCTGCCTTTCACTGTGGGCTAGGCCAGAGCATGTGCACTGGTACAGGGCACACGGAACCCAGATCAGATAAAGCCCTCAGGAAGAGAAATGGGAGTAGCGATGCCAGGAGGGTAGGGGTAAGGTGGGGAGAGGAGGCTGGGGTGAAGAAACCTTGGGGGAAGAGAGACAGTGGTTGGTGTAAGATGTGAAAACAATAATTTATAATTTACCAAGGGGTGATGAGGGTGGGAGCAGGGGAAGGAGGGTAAAAAAAGGAGCTGATACCAAGGGCTCACATAGAATGTAAATGTTTAGAAACTAATGATGGCATCATATGTACAAATATGCTTGATGCAATGGATGTATGGATTGTGATCAGAGCTGTAAGAGCCCCAAATCAAATGATCTTACAACAAGCAAAAGAAATTAGCCATTGAAAGACCTGGGGAGCCTGGTCTCCCTCTGACACGTGGTTTCCCATGAGGCTGAATTGGCTACAGGGCAACTCTTGATTTTTCCTCTTTTCCTTTCTATTGACTGACCTAATTCGTAATTCTTAATGGGTGTACTCATTCTTAATCTCCCAGTGTCCTCTGAGGAGGGAAGATGTAAACATTAATAAAAGGAAAAATATATATCCTAAAGCTCCTGGGTCTGTCCTGGGCCCCGATTCATCTGCTCTCATGGAGGGCTGCTGATGCTGCTATTGGGTGGTCCTGGGCAGAGAGGTGGGGCTCAGGGGTTGCTGCCTCTGTCGTGCCTCTGGGCCAAAAGCCATAGCCAAGGAAAACTGTCCAAGAGGGAGATGAGCCCAGGCACTCTGTTGGCCTGCTTTCTGTTGGGCCTGGCTAAGGCAGGACATTTGATAAGAGGGATTACCACCGGGAAATGTTCAGGTAGAAGCACGCTCTGGCCAAGTCAAAATATAAATGTACTCGTGTTTTTAGTGAGGAACCAGACTTTCTGACACCCAACTGTTTTCTCTGAATTCCTTGTGCCTCTGCACCCACAGTGCCTGTGAGGACTCACTGAGCTACTAGCACATGCCAGGTGCTTGGGACCTTGCCTGGCACACGGCCAGACTCACTGTGGGTGGTTATTTCTGCTACTATTACTATTGTTGCAGCTGTTAGAAGCCATCGAGCCAGTTCTGACTGATGCACAACAGAAGGAAATGCTGCTTGGTCCTGCTCCACCCTCACCATTGTGCCTGTGCCCGAGCCCATGTGGAGGCCATGGTGTCCATCCATCTCTTTTTCGCTGCCCCTCCCCTTTACCAAAACATGATGTCCTTTGCCAGAGACCGGCCACTTCAGAGAACATGCTCGAAATATGAGACAGTCTCACTGTCTTTGCCTCTCAGGGGAAGTCTGGCGCCTAAGATTTGCTTGTCCTTTGGGCAGCCCATGGTATTTCCAGTGTTTTTCTCCATCACCACGATTCAAATGTGTCGATTATTACTATTAGTACCCAAGTATTTCGGTGAATTAATGTATTAGTCTGGATACTTTAGAGAAACAAATCCACAGAAACTCATGTATAAGAAAGAGTTTTATATAAAGGTTAAGTGGACATCAAGAAAACATCCCAACCCAGTGCTGCCCAAGCCCACAAGTCCAACATTAGCCCATTAGACCATATGTCCAATACCAAGTCCTCCTCCATCTCACAAAACAGATGCAATGATGCCGACCGCAGGAGGAAAGCCAAGTCAGTGAATATGTACGCATCTTAGCGCTGGCAGGGGTCTCCACATGGCTGCTCCAGCACCCAGGGCTGCATCGGGGTAGGTCCATGTGACTTCTCCTCAGGGATGGCTTGCAGGAAGTCAGCCTTGCAAGCTGAAGCAGGGAACTGCTAAGGCAGCTGCACCCTGGTCTGACCATCACAAAGCAAGAGACCCAAGAAGTCAAAAGGTGAGGCTCAAGGAGCCATTTATCCCTGCCCTTCAATTAACCCCACATATGTTTATCAGCCAGTTTGGCACAATAAACTAACTACTTTGGCACAATAAACTAATCAATTAATATTTTTTCCAACCCTCTTCCCAATTCTCACCCTTCATGAGCCAAAATTTAACCTTGACACACCACTGGTCTTCCTCCTCCTCAAGAGTAGGGGAAGGGGATGGGTTGAAACACCGCAATGGGTAATGAAGTCTGTGTTCATCATTATTAGATCCTTTTTTAAAAAAAAATTATTTTACTGGGGGCTCTTACCACTTGTATCACAATCCATCCATCCATCCATCCATTATGCCAAGCACATTTGTACATATATTGCCATCATCATTTTCAAAGCATTTTCTTTCTACTTGAGCCCTTGATATC
>NW_022111368.1:10436142-10443014 GCF_000313985.2 Echinops telfairi
TGGAGCAGAGTGGCAATTTGCTAATCCCCATCACTGAGCTCTTCCCTGATTTGAAAGAGGACAGATGATAAAAATCTGAACCCGCTACAGAGAGACTGACCATAGCACTCAGCTGGACTTGGAATAATAAGCCAGTCTGTCTCCATATCAACCAGGAGCAGGGAGCTTTTTCTTTTCTCCCTCAGGTGGCAGATCCAAGGACAGAGATCTCACCAGACAATGTGTTCCTATGAACACATGCCTTGGATCATGTCAGCCCAGGTAGGGGTTGAGCCCTGGCGACCTGGGACAATCGCATACAAATGATTTTCATTTGCCTACATCAAATGCAAAGGAGACCGCATTCCAACTTACAACCTTTTGCTCTGCCTTTCATATGGCTGGTACAAACCTCTCTCTCTCTCTCTCTCCAGAATACAACAGCATTGGGTTTTACAGCCACGATAGAAGCTGGAGCTGGAGTCGCACCACAAACCATGGGAAGGTTCACAGTCTACAGGCGCCATCAGACCACCCTCCAGCTCACTACAAAATGCAACCACAACCTCAACAACACAGCCCACCCCCAGGAGCCCCTGTGGTTCAGTTACAGTTAGTTACTCTTACCAGTACCCACAGAGAAAACAAATTACAAGTCCCTTCTTAATTTTCTGTTTCCTCTGAAAGTAGCTCCACCCCTTTGCGTCTTTGTTCATGAGTTCATCGTCCACCATCCTGGGACACGTTCTGTCCCGGCTGAGCCTGCCTCTTCTTCGTTTCTCAGCATCTGATCACTCAGGCATTGAGCCTTAGCAATCACTCTTTGATAACAATTCTAATATCTTTGCTTTCCTCTCCAGTCCTTCTGCCAAGAACCTCAATTATTGTCTTAAATGTTGACTTACTGGATTTCCCAGGCATCGGATTTAAATGCAGATTCTGATAAAGGAGTTCTGGAGTGGGGACGGGGGTTCTGCAGACCTAGCAACCACCGTGCAGATGTTCTCATGACCACATCTGAGCATCCCTCCCTTCTCTACATCTAGGCAATGGAACCAGCCTTTCCTGGAATAACTCTACCTGCACACCGCTGCTAGATCACCTGCCTGCAGACATCAGACCCCCAGTGAATCCGCACTACCTGCACAAGGAAATCTACACTGTTGCCTCATTTCAAGGCTTTTTGATGGTCCAGCCCCAACTAAATCTTTTGACTTACTATCTCATCTACACACCTGCTACTTCAGCCAAACAGGCTATTTACTGTCCATTTCTACAGTCTATCGATTTCAAGCATATCATATCTATTTCTACACCTGTCTGTAATGTCCCAAAGTCCTACCAAGTATACATATTTTTCTTACCTAACCATCTGTGTTAGTCTGGGTACTTTAGAGAAATAAATCTACAGAAACTCATATGTATAAAAGAGCATTTTATATAAAGGGTAAGTGCACATCAAGAAAACATCCCAACCTAGTGCTGCCCAAGCCCACAAGTCCAACATTAACTCATATGTCCAACACCAATCCACAAAGTCTTTTTCCATCTCACAAAACAAATGCAATGAAGCCGACTGCAGGAGGAGTCAGTGAATGTGTAAGCATCTCAGCGCTGGCAAGGGACTCCACACAGCTGCTCCAGCACCCAGGGCTGCATCAGGGTAGGTCCATGCATCTTCTTCTCGGGGATGTCTTGCAGGAAGTGAGCCTTGCCAGCTGAAGCAGGGAACTAAGGCAGCTGCACTCTGGTCCAACCATCACAAAGCAAGAGACCCAAGAACTCAAAAGGCGAGGCTCACGGAGCCATTTATCTCTCTTTCAATTAACCCTACATGTGTTTATTTGCCAGGTTGACATAATAAACATTAACTATCTCACCACCTAAGATTTCCCCTCACTAAGATCTACCCCAATCACTGGCCCATAGTCACATACTATATTATCTTTTAGACAGTTGCTTGATATTGGTCTTAAATTTACTTAGTTTCAAGTACATTTAAATGTGTGTCTCAAGTTAGGAAGGAGCCCTGGTGGCACAGTGGGTAACAGCTTTGTTGAATAACCAAAAGGTGGACACTTTAAACCCACTGACTGCTGGGAAGGGGGGTAGAGCCTGACAAACACTACAGGGCAGTTTTTTCCCTGTCCTATGGGTTTGTTGGGCCCCAGAAGCATGGACTCAATGTCAATGGATTCTTCTTTTTGGAAAAATCCAGTTATACTGATTTCTCAGTTGAAATAAAACTTCTCTATGGCAAAGTCCTATATAATGCTTAGATTTAATTCCTAATGGGACCCAAATTGTGCTGTACAAAATAAAGAATTCTCATATGGATAAACACCTGTTTATTTCTTTTTTAAGTTATAAAAGCCATGCTCTGCTTAAACCTTAGAGATAATTCCCTACCACGTTGTAATCTATGAGAATAAATGTATGTGTGTCTGAATACATAAATACCCCCACACGGATACATATGTGTGTGTGTATATATAATAGCAGATGGACTAGGCTGTATTTATGTAGCACAACAGAGACATTTCTTTCAAAATGACTTATCTCAAGAACACAGCACCCTGACGCAGGGTCTTGTAGCCAGCACTTTTGAACAGTAAGGGAAAGTGCCCTTCTGAAAGGAGGCTGCACAGCTTGCTGATGAGCACAGGCTGGATTTCAGTACTAAAGGGCCTGTGAGATGGGAAAGCCCACACATCAAGTAGAGTCTGCCCTACACCATTCTGGGTGAGCGTACACCAAAACTCAAATACCAAACTCACAGTCCATTCTGACTCACCAAGACCCTATATGATGGGGTAGAAGTGCTTCTGTGGATTTCCAAGGCTGTATCTCTTGATGGGAGAAGAAAGCTTCATCTTCCTCCCACAGAGCAGTTAGTGGTTTCAAACTGTTGACCTTGCACTTAACAGCCCAACGCGAAAGCCACCACCCCACCAGAGCTCCAACTCAAGGGCTTTGGTTCCATGAGGTGACTTCAGGGTGGAAGAAAACTCTTCATCCAAAAACATACCACTCCCTCCCTGCCACGCTCAGCCCCACCCCACCCTGTGCATGAAATCCTCTTCAAAAAGCCCTCTTTAAAATTCAAACCTTAGGAGCAGGCCTGTTTTATGTTGTACTCAGCTAACATCTTAGCAGGGACTACAATGTCAGCTCCCTTTCAGTCTGTCAGCCAGCTACACTGGACCCAGGCAGACTTCACAGGGGGGTACAGACCAAGTTGGGGTATTTTGTTTTTCTTTTCCTTTCTTTTTGAGCCAGTCTCCTTGCTGTGACATTTTTAAAGCCTTCCCTTGACTTCAGAAAGGCAGAAGATGGAGGAGTTACTTTCAAAGAGAATGGATAAACTGTGTATTTTCTCTCACCTCTAAACTGAGACTATTCAACCTGAAATAATTTGTGCCCAGGGGACAGCTCCGGAACAGTTTAAATCAAAATTTAAAAATAAAACTTTATCTATGATAGGTATTATGTCAACATGGTTAGACCAGGATTATCCCAAGATAAACTCTAACACAGCATGGTCAATGCCATGATGGGATCTTCTGTGAAGCAGCCAAGCAGTTGTGGGGAGAATGGGCCTCTTTAACCTGGTCACAATTTGATTCCATTGAGAGAAGTTTAACTCAGGGTATGGCCCCATCTTAATCATGATTCTGTACATGGGCAGTGTACAGAAGCAAACTCATTTCCATTGCTGGAACTAGATACTTCATCTGATTTGTAGACCTCTGATTACATCTCCAGCCAATGCCAGAGGCCATCCACAGACTGCCGACCTTGGGGTCATTCAGCTGATCTTAAGGCACTCAACTTGGCATCCACCGACCTGTGGTCTTCCTGCTTCATCTTCCTGTGTCCTGCTCATTCGCCACGGCAGCCACGGGAGAAAGCTTCAGGTAATGTCTGGCCCATGGACTGGACTTAACCACTTCGACAATTGTGTGAGCCATTTTTTGATATAAATCTCCTTCTACATACATGCCCATCCAAGCATCACTGGCTTTACTACTCTAGAGAACCCGGCCTAACACATTATCCCATGCAATAAAATAAATATCCATAAGCCTCAACTGGTATAAATCATTGAGTCAATAAAGTAGGGGAGGGAGAAGAGAAAGTTCTTTCTTACAATAGAATTAATAAGCATGAAAAGATTGATAGAAATAGAAAATTCTTCTGGCAAGCAGCACAGTCATCATTGTGGAAGGCAAGAATTACTGATGGATGCTAAAGTTGGTACTCAAAAATATAATGAGAAACAGGATATTTGCATCATCTCAAAATATCTCCACACCAGATAATGATTCATTACAAAAGGGAAAATCATTACATTTGCAATGGAGAGATTTAACAGATATTACTTTAATCAACTGATGGAATTTACTGTTGTTACTTGTCATAAGATGAACTCTGATTGGTAGGGACCCTTTTTTGAACAAACAGAATGAAATGTTGCCCAGGCGCATAGCATCTTCACAAACGTTGGTGTATCTGTGGCTCTTGCTGTGTTCATTCAGCTAATTGAGCAATTTTGTTATACTTACTGGCCCTCAATTTACCAGACATGGTCACCTTCTCCAGTGACCTGTCCCTCTGGATGACACATCTAAAGTCAGCAAGTCAATGTTTTGGACGATATTCTATGATGCACAGGATTTTTCTAAGTTAGTTCTCAGACGTAGATGGCCAGCCCTTTTTTCCTAGTCTTAGTCTACAAATTCTGCTGAAAGCTGTTCACTATGAGTGACCCTGCTCCTATTGAAACAACACTGGCATAGCTTCCAGCATCATAGGAAACATGCAAGCCAGCAAAGTGTGGCAAATTGACTACACATGATAGTCATTACCATTACCATCACCAGTAACGAAATGCAGCAACATCATGTACTCCCTGATAAAATGCAGAGGGCCAGCATCCTGTCTGCGGCAGTCTTGCCAAAAATGGAATAATCTTAATTTATTCATGAGGATCAATGAGACAAACCAGACCTTTCGAAAGTATCAAGGTCATTAAAGACAAATATCCATTAAAGAGCTTCCCTGGAGAAGGAGACCAGATGGCACTCAACTGCTAACCAAAAGGCTGGTGGTTTAAACGTACCCAGAGACTCTATATGGCAAAAGACCTGGTGACCTGCTCTGGTAAAGGCAACGGCCTAGGCAACTCTATGGGCAGTTCTACTCGGTCACAGAGAGTCACTTACAAGTTGAAAGTGGACTAAGAGTCACTTAATAACAACTATAAAAAGACACACCACTAAATATAAGATGGGATTCTGGATTGGATCTTGGACCAGAAAATAAGGGACACTTGTAGGAATGTAGACTAATTGACAATGTAACAATACTGACTTTTAAATTTTGATAATTGTGCTACGGCCATGTAAGATATTAACCTGAGGGGAAGCTTCATGAAAGTATTAAGGAAGAGTTTGTATTATTTTTGGTAAGTATTTTGTAAGTCTGGAATTTCTATGAAATGAAAATGTTTTTAACCTAGAAAGGCTATTAACGCGTGAATATTCCTTGGGAGCCTTACCTAGGATTTGCTTTTATCAAGGGCACTGCCCAAACCAAACCCCTAAATTTAGAAATTGAAGTATCAGCCATCCCACCCTTGGGTGAATTCCTTTCTCAACCCCTCTCTCTGGTGGGTCCACTATTCACTGGAAACTTCACACTGATCTGGCTGGGCTTCTCCAGCTGTGACTTAATCTGCTTCTTCAGCCCCTGTTAATTAAGGGCCATCAAGGGGCTGCCCTAAATGCAGCATTTGAGAATTCCCTGTCTGCCCTCTGGAAATGATGGGCCTTGCTACAACCGCACATAAACAAGGAATCTCCCTGCGAGCAATTATGCCAGCAGTTCTTTGCATTTATATCATGATGCGCCTCAACAACAAAAAATCAAAATGCTTCCCACACCTCTTCTGCTTGGCTTCCCCACATTCTCTTTCTTAGCACCTTCCTCCCACACAGCCCCTCACCCCCACTGCCTTCCATGAAGCCCACCTCTCTTCTTGCCAACTGCCTACAAACCCATCGTACCACCACCACGAACCATGACCCATTGGCCCCGGTCTATTCCGACCCTGAGCAGCCCTGTAAGACAGAGTAGAACCGCCTCCACTCGGTGCATTCTTCGCTTCAGTACTTCAAGCAGTTGCCTTGTGTTGCGGATGAAGAGCATACTATATGCCGCCATGAGAAGGAAAGTACTTTTAACTAAACCTTTTAAGAACCGGCCTCAGGAAATGAAGGCTGGAGATCGTAGAATTTCCAGGCTGCCTTGGGAGGGGAGTGTGCTTGGGGTGGGGCCCAGAGCACCTTCTCGCCAATGAGAGGCCCCAGGAACTGCTGAGCTGGCATCAGACATGACACTCTGCCCTCTCCTCCCGCTCAAACCAAACCAAGCCCATTGTCCTTGAGTTGATTCCGACACAGAGTGGCCTGCCGTTTTTTGAGACTGCAAATCTGGGTGGGAGTAGAAAGCCTCATTGTTCTCCCAAGGCGAGACGCGTGCATTCAAAGTACTTTGAAACCTTGTACTACACCTCAGCTCAGATAATTCGTTGATTGCAACAAGTCCTTCTGAACTCCTAACAACCCACCCCAAGTGTGCAGAGTAGGATTGCCCCGTAGGCTCTCCACACTTGGGACCTCTCAGAATAGATCGAGGGGCCGGTCTTCTGCGATCCCGAGTGGGTTAAAACTGGCAGGTGAACTCCTTCCCCAACCCCACCCCACCCCCCAAAACCATTTTATTAGCTAATCTAGACATCTGATCCTGCCATAGTTCAATCACACCCAGACGTCCCGCTTTGGGCGGGACAGTCCAGATTTTTAGCGTTTTAAAAAAGCCCCGATTTTTTT
>NW_022111368.1:10443255-10447922 GCF_000313985.2 Echinops telfairi
TTTCCCTCCCCAGAGTCTGAAGTAAAGGGTGTGTTCGTAGAAGTTTGTCTGAAGTAAAGGGTGTGTTCGTAGAAGTTTGTCCCCGCAGAGTTGGTTAGCTAAACTAGTCCCATCATCACCTTCAATTGGAGAACATCACACTGGCTGGACGCTCTCGCCCCTGCTCTTTAAAGGCTGCCTCCATCGAGTTGAAGAGGGCGCCGGCGGCACAGTGGGTATCAACTGGGCTGCGCTTTGCAGGAAACCACCTGCAGCTCCATGGGAGGAAGACCGGGCTTTCTGCTCCAGGAGCAGTTACCGCCAGAGACTCGCCGGGGCAGTGCTACCCCGCCCGCCCCGTAGGGTCACTACGAGGCAAGGTGGACTCCATGGCAGTGTGTTTTCTGTTTGTTTTGAATCTGTGTTTGGCCTCTCAGTGTGGCCTAGAGAGACGAGTGCTTCCTGTTAACGTGGAGGATTATTCCTGGGAAAATTCGGCTCCAGTTTCCCTCTTGTTCTTCCTATTCAGAGACTCCGGAATATTAAGGAGGCTTTTAGTCTGTGAAAGAAATTGGGGAATCTTTCTCTATTTCAAATAAGCATGTGTATGATTTCAGAGTTGCTGAAGCCCATTTGGAGGGAATAGCAGGGAAACAGGCCCTGGGTGATTGTGTGATTATGTTCAGCCCCTACCGTGGCTGACCCAGGAAGAGATGAGTGTTCTGCCAATCGTGAGCCTATGAACCCCTGAAAAGTCAGCATGCAAAACCAGTGAGCTAGAACATCGGCCCAGGCTTCCTTCCAAGGCGACTGCTGTAGCAGGAGAAGACGTTAAAATCATCGGCCCTCTCCAGTCACAATGGGACACACAAGTGTTTACAAAGGGATTAAAGGCGGCTTTAAGGAGTTGTTCTCAAAATTCGTTAACAGGACCTTGTCCTGAAACCTTGCTCTAGCTGGCTCATCAGATTCTAGGCAGTCTCTGATTAATGTATTTGCTTTAACTTAATGAACTTTAAAATACCCAGAGCACATTGGTAAAATATACTCCCTGATCACAGTCTACAGGACTGTTAATAACCTACCCAATTATGGGAAGGGGGGGAGAGTTCCCGACCCCTTGCACCTGGTAATTAAAATTGCTAATCACCAGCAATTATCTGGCTGAGCTTTAGAGGCAAGAGAAACAGTTTGACCCTTTGCCCAAGGAGGGAACAATGTTTGCTGTCCATTGCTGGTGCTTAGGCAAAGCTGTCCTAGGCCCCTGCCTATTAAGTGGCCACTAATAAGAAATCAACAAAAGAGGCCTGACATCTGCGCGGGGACGTCCTGGGCCCCAGGTCTGAGTGCACAGGTGTTGGCTGCTCCGATGCCAAAGAGCGCGCCCAGGAGCTGGAAAGTTTACCAATCATCAAACAAACCATTCTCAGTTCAAAGTTGGCAACTCCGCTCTCCACCCGTCACCACCACACCAGCCTGATAATTAGGTCCTAACATTTTGGAGAATTAAAAAAATTAAAGTTAGAAACAAAAAAAATAAGGCAGCCTTTTGTTGTGAAGGGTTGGTTGATCAAAAGCACTGGATGTGAAGTTGTTTTGTTGTTTGATTGGTTGGTTATTAATCTTCATTTTAATGGATCTTTTCTTGTTCCTGCTCAAGCATGAAGGAAAGATGCTATTTTGAAAAAAGTCTACTGAGATCTTGAATGTGTAGCCTTCTATTTCAAAGGAACAGTGGAGGGTTCTATCATTCAGGGAGCTAGGAAGAGGGTCTCAGAGGAGGGACACTTTATTTTCATTGTTGAGTTGAAATCGATACACAGAAGAGACTGATTATGACCTTCCCTTGGGAAAATTTTTGAAATAGTTTATGGTCCCCAAAGGTAGCGTCTCTGGAAGCTTCTGGGTTTTGTGAGCACCCATCACCTCGGCTCTGAGGTCATTGCTGCTTCTTCCCCAGAATGATCTTTAGCCACACTCCCTTGCCTCCATCCAGCCGAGTCACAGGCCACACCACCCGTTCTTCCTGGCATTTTAAGGATGAGATGGTCTAAGTTTAGAAATATACCCTCTGAGTGGCTTCAACTGTTTTGTATATAAAAATAGTGAAACAAGGAAATTTAAATGAAGCTGGAATCGGGACGCATGCAATTTCAGACTCAATTACTGGGCAGACTCAAAGAGAGACAGAAGTAGGAGGATCCAAATGCAAGGGAAATTTCACTCCAATGGAGGGTTGTGGGAAAAGTCTGTCGTAGGGGATAATCAGTGCCCACATCACTCTTTAGTTCTTTGTGTTGAAATTAAATTAAATTAAAAATACATTTTTAAAATGCCTCTGAGAAATATGTAAAAAAACAAAAACAAAAACAAAACAGAGGGGAGAGGATTGCCCACTTTTCTGGATTGATTTGTGTTCCCCCCAAATAGATATTGTAAAATCCTTACTCATATATCACTGGATACAAGCCCATTTGGGAGTAGAGCCTTCTTTGTTATGTTAATCAGGCTGTAACAGCATAGCTTGTAGGGGAGGAATACCCTATCAGCCAGGTAAGCAAGGGCTTGTGTTTCTTACTGTCCTGAAGTCAACAGTCTCACATATTTTCACCGCATAGATGATTCTTCCTCTAAGTATGATTGGCATCTGTATCTCTTCCAAACCCACAGCACTTTCATACAGAATCAAAGCCTCTTTTCAAATTCACAAAGGAGCCCTGGTGGCATGGTGGCTACTTGTTGGGCTGCGAACCACAAGGTCAGCAGTGTGTAAACCACCAGCTGCTCCTCAGGAGAAAGATGAGGCTTTCTTCTCTCCTCAGCTGTTTCAGTCTCAGGAATCCACAGGGGGCAGTTCTACTGTCACATTGGGTCACTGTGAGTCAACATCGACTAGGACAGTGAGTTTGGCTTGGGTTGGGAAAGGACAGAGTACCCATTGAACAATGTAAACACAGACTTGCTTGTGCTTCCATACTAATCTGTACAGTAATCAACTGGGTAATCCAACACTGATACGGCGTGTCTTAATCCTGACTGTTTCTAAGATGTAAAAAGAGCAGTTTAGACATAGAAGCAATTAAGCAGAATGGAGGAAAAACTGATGTTGTGACGAGATTTCCAAAAAACACCTAGATTGCTAGAGATGCTGAGATACAGATGTTCCTGAGTGGACAGAGAGAGTCCTTCTGGCCCTGGTGCATGGCATTTGGATTTCTTGTCTCCTAAACTGTGGGAAAATAAACTCCAGTTCATTGAAATCACCGATGTTGGTCTTTTTGTTATAATAGCAGCACTAAGAAAGTAAGATTTCTCATTTGTTTTAATTACCTACTTAGCCTTCTCTTACCTTAGCCTTTTTTTTTACCTCTCTGTGTAACATAGCAGCAAGACCGTGGGGTGTGGTGCCATGATGGGAACGTGGGCATTGGAGGATGAAGCATGCTCTGGCTTGATTTCAAACAAGAGAAAGAGTTGTCTGACATGACCAGAATTTTGCCAAAGCCATTTTTAAGGTTTCGTTTCTATGTGTAGTGGCCAATTTCTGGAATTCAATATGTGTGGCCAATTGAACTGGAGGGTGTGGCCAATTTCTGGAATTCAATATGTAAAGACAGCAAGAGATGCCTTTGGGAAAAATAGAAAATGACAAATTGAGATTGTTGCCAGGTTCTCCACTTAATTCAATTTAGACATTGCTGAGAAGTCGGACTGCTATGACCTGTGGGAATCTTCTGTCTCAATATGGCCGAAGGAAAGTGTTAGCCACTGGTTTCCGAGAAATGCACTCGTAAGAACAGCGGAGCATGCCCATCTTGCTTCTGAGGAGTGGCTGGCAGTTTCGAACTACTGATCTTGCAATGAGCAGCCCACCACCCAGGTTCTTTGTCGCTCCTAATCAGAAGTCTTTTGAGTCTCAGTGCTCAGGACCAAGGTTATACGTCTTATAAGACAGATTGGTTCCACCTTCCGGCAGTTCACTGTACTTTCAATATTCGTCACCAATCCCATAGTGCACATCCATCAACCCTTCCTTGTTCTTCTTTATCTCTGGTCCAACTTCCACATGCATCTGAGGCCTCTGAAAATAGCATGGCTTCAGCCATACACCTTAATCGTCAAACTGAGATTCTTACTCTTCAATAATTTAAAGAGGTCCTTGTGCGGCACGTTAGCCCAATGCCACGTGTCAGTTGATTTCCTGACTGCTGCCTCCATGCGCATTATAAATAGAAAGAAGATGAAATCTTTGACAACTTAAATCTTTTCTCGGCTCAACACGGTAAGTTGGGAGGATTGTCGCTTACTTTGAGATTTAGTTCCTACTGAAGGGTGCAGTCCTTCATCTTCGTCAGCCAGTGCTTTAAGGCCTCCTGAATTTCAACAAGCAAGGTGTCATTTGCAAACGGCAGGTTGCTCATAGACCTTGCTCCAATCCAAACGCTAGTCTTCTTCGTAGAGACCATCTTCAAGGGTGGTTTGCTCAGCAGACAGATTGAATAAGTATGGTGAAAAGATGCAAAATGGGCACGTTGCTTCCTTGGTTAAAATCAGCAGCATTCTTTTGTTCACTTAAATGACTCCTTCTTGGTCCACGAAGCAGTCAAGCTCCACAGGAAGACAAGGAATCGTTCTGAAATCCCAATTCTTCTCGAAAGCTGATGGTGCCCGGCTATCAAAAAGTATAG
>NW_022111368.1:10450653-10458312 GCF_000313985.2 Echinops telfairi
TTTTTTTTTTAAGTCCACATGTTCTCACAATTTTTGTTACAGAAAAAGAAGGCATTTCAGTTGTTGGTCTTGCAAAATTTCATCATGTTATCCCATTTCATTTCTATTATCAAGGCCATGTTTTCCAACTGCTATTCCTTCTTTGTTCCCTACTTTTGCCTTCCAATTGCCAAAAATTATCAATGCAGTTTGATTGTGTATTTGATCAGTTTCAGATTGAAGAGGTTGGTCAAATTCTCCAGTTTATTCACCACTGGCTTTATTGATTGGCGTGTAATAGCTGTACTAACTAGACTGCCTTGTAGCCATAGCAATATTATCCTATCACAGACAGCATTGTACTTCAAGCTAGATCTTGAAATCTTCTTTTTGACAATGAATGCAAGGCCATTCCTCTTGAATTTGTTGTTCCCGGCATGGGAAACCATGTGACTATCTGATTGAAAATGGCCAATACCGGTCCCCTTCTCCTCATTAAGGTATAGGCTATGGATCTTTAGGCATCCCATTTCATCTAGAATGATTTTAAATTTTCCTAGATTCATACTTCGCACATTCCAAATTCTGACTATGAATTGATTTTTTGCAGCTGTTTCTTCTCATTTTCTATTATGTCCTATCAGTAAACGAATGTCCTAAATCTTGACTTCATCCATGTCTTTATGGTCAACTCTATTTTGAGAAAGCAACTTTTATTCCGTGATATTTTGAGTCTCTTCTTACCTGAAGGGCTCCTCTTCCAGCATCACAGCATCAAAAGCCACCACATTACAACAAACTCACAGACACGAGTTGGAGACAGGCTTTGCCCTCCCACCCCCATCAACCAAATCCATGCCCTGCCCACATGTAAAACATATTATCCAGAGTCCCAAATCTCACCTTCTGAATCATTTAAATAAAATATGACAGAGTATTTCGGTGTACCCCATTCTGGGACAAAACTCCTCTTCATCTGTGAAACTGTGGAATATAAAGTATGTTATTTATATCCAAAATACAATGATGGAATCCACAGAAGGCATACATTTATATTAGAAATGAAAGTAATAATGACCACCCATAAAGTCTAAAACCCAGCAAAACAATTTACTTAAGGTCTCAAGGCTTGAAAAAAAGAATAAATAGAGCATCAGGAATCTGGGGGACTTTAAAATAAAATCTAACCTTTGTGTCGTTGGACACCTGAAAGTAGAGGAGAGAGAAAATGAGGCTGAAAAAGTATTTGAAGAAAAAATGGTTTTAAACTGTCCAAATGTGCCATACACATATACAAACAACCCTACAAGATCAAGAAGCTGAATAAAACCCAAACAATAAGAAATAAAGAAATCCACATTGTAGTCAAACTTCTGAAAATGTAAGACAGAGAATAATTCTCAGAAGCAGCCAGGGGAAAAAAGATGTTACACTTATAGAATTTTTTATTAAAAAATCAATATGTATTTTTCATCAGACACTCAGGAGAAGAGACAAAATTGTCACAAAATTTCTCAAGTTCTGAGGAAATTAATCATCAACAAATAGTTTCATATCCAGCAAAGCATATCTTTCAGGAATGAGTTTATTGTGAACAAATCTTTCCTACACAAACAAACAAACAAAAGGCTAGAGAAAGTTTGAAGATCAGAAAAAGAGTGCTAAAGGAAGAAATATTGTCATGTAGAATGGAAGAGGACAAAGCAAGAGGTAGAATTATGAAAAAAATTCAGCTGATGACTTTTTCCTTGAATGTTTAAAATTATGGCTGATAGTTGAAGTAAAACTTATAACATCTATGGTTTTCAATGGAAGGGAAAATATATTCTAAGGAAAGAAAGCTTTATACACTTCACTAATGTGTGTAGGTAATAAAGACAAATCAAGGTAGGTAATAAAGACAATAAAGACAAATGGATTAGAATAATTTTAAAATAAAAACAAAAACTTAATTTTTTATTTCAACGTTTGCAGAAAATTCAACACAATTTTAAAATGCAGAGCCAGAACACAAGCATTGAGAATGAACGCAACATCTGGACTGAGCCACTCTGAAGACGAGATGGTGGCTGGGCAGGGGCCTGGGTGTCAGACACCCTGCATCTGTAAGCTCTCTGCACCATCACAAAAGTTCACTGAGCAAAGGCTTGCTTTCTCCACTTTACAGATTGAGACAGATGAGGTAACTTGCAAAAAGGGATTAAGTAAAAATTTAAAACGCAAGCCCTGGACAGAAAAAAATAATGCAGACTGAAATACCTTCTCCAGATCTAGGGTTTCCACACTGCCTCTCTGTTTATCTATTTATTTATTTTCCCCACCAGATTGCAGCTTATCTTGAACACTTTTCTTCTTCTTTATAAACCTAAATTATGATCATACAGTATGGTTTCTTCCCATGCCCACATTCATAAGTAAAATTTCTATATGTACTCAGGCAACTGACAAATTTTCATTAAGTAGCTTGGAATTCATCTCTACTTAAACTATTTCATTTCACAAAACGTCACCTCATTCTATAGTATGCTGTATTTTTACAGTTCATTACATTATGGAGATAAATATGTTTTAAAATATTGTTAAGGGAAATATATTTTATATAGGTAGGAGATACATACATAGATAGAAATAAATTCATGATAGTTGTTGATGTTGAGTGTCATCGTCAATTCCTATCCATAGCGACCCTATGCCCGAGAACAAAACACTGCTCAATCTTGCGCCACCTTCATTGCTGTTCTTCCGACTGAGCCCATTGTTGCCGCCATTGTGTCAATCCTTCTCCTGGGGAGCCTTCTTCTCTTTTGCTTCCCCTCTACTTTACCAAGCATGATGGACATCTCCAGGGAGTGTTCTATTCTGCCAACATGTCCAAAATACCCGAGTCTCTCCATCCTTGCCTCTAAGGAGCACGCTGGCAGTCCTTCTTTCAAGACAGACTTGTTTGTCCCTTTGGCAATGCATGGTACTCCCAATGTCCTTTACCACCCCAGTTCAAGCACATCAATTCTTACATGGTTTTCTTAGTCAATGTCCAACTTTCACATGTATATGCATAGCACGTCTTGGGTCAGGCACACCTTAGTCCTCAAAGTAACATCCTTGCTTTTCAATAATCTAAAGAGGTCTTATGCAGCAGAGCTGTCTTGTGACAGCATGTTTTTTGATCTTTGACTGCTACTTCCATGAGCATTGATTGTGGATCCAAGCAAGTCAAAATCCTTGACAACTTCCATCTCTTCTCCATTTACCTATGACCCAGTTGTGAGGATTTGGCTTTCTCTTTACATTGATTTATAATTCATACTGACGGCTGCAATCCTGTATTTCCGTCAGCTAGGGTTTCAAGTTGCCCCACTTTCAGCTAGCAACGTTGCGTTTTCTGTGTAGCTCAGGTTGTTTAATAAGTCCTCCGATCCTTATGCTTCATTTTCTTTCATTCTTCATATAATCCAGCTTCTCTGATTATTTTCTCATCAGACAGATTGAATAAGTATGGTGAGAGGACACACACCTGAAGCACACCTTTGCTAATTTAAGTCAGGTAGTATTCCCTTGTTCTGTTTGCACAACTGCCTGTTGATCCAGGAACAAATTCTGCATGAGCACAATGAAGTGTTCTGGAATTCCCTTCCTTCTCAAGGTGATCCCTAGTTTGTCATGATCCACACAGTCGAATGCTTTAGCCTAGTCAATAAAACACAAGCAAACATCTTTCTGGTGTTCTCTGCTTTCAGACAAGATCCATTTGACATTAGCAAAGACATCCTTTGTTCCATGTCCTCTTCTGAATCTGGCCTGAACCCTTGGCAGCTCCCTGTCAATGGACTGCTACAACCAGTGTTGTATGATCTCCAACAAAATTATTATACTTATATCTCATATCAATGTCATGGTTCTATCATTTAAATATTCTGTTGGGTCACCTTTCTTTGGAATTGATATAAATATGGATCTCTTCCAGTCCGTTGGCCAAGTAGCTGTCTTCCAAATGTCCTGACATAGACTAGTAAGGGGGTCCAGTGTTTCATCAGCTTGTTGGTGATTGGCATTCAATCACTTCCTGAAGCTTTGGTTTTGGATAATGCTTTCCGTTTAGCTTGAACTTCTGCCTTCAATACCATTGGTCCTTGCGCATATGCTACCTCCTGACATGCGGAATGTTGACTAGTTCTTTTTGGTACAGTGACTGTATATTCCTTCTATCTACTTTTTAAATATATATTATTAGTGGGTAAATAATACATATATAATATTACTCCACAGTTCATTCACATCCAGCAGAATTGTACATTTACTACCACAATCAGTGTCCAAACATTCTTTTTCTTTTCTTTTTAGGTAAATTTATTTATTTATTTATTTTAATTAAATACTTTTTGGGGGGCTCTTACATCTCTTAACACAATCCATACATTCATTCCTTGCATCAAGCACATCTGCACATATACTGCCATCATCATTTTCAAAGCATTCTCTTCCCACTTGAGCCCTGAAACATTCCTTTTCTACATGGGCTTCTTGACATTGTCTCTCCTTCACTCCGCTACCACCACTGTACCCCTCTCCCCCTGAAACAAGTTATTCTACTTGCTATCTTTATAGGTTCATCAATCCTAGGTTTCATATACTGAAAAACAAAAAATATATAACACAACCTCAGGAGGATGACCTCCAATGACATAACACCTCTGAGATATACCCTACTACTTGTTTGTTTGTGAACAAATGAAAACAAAACAACAGAAAATGTTGAAAAGCAGATCAGGTTCAGCATTCAGTTTCCACAAATGAATCTTGGGCTCCCACTGTTAGCCTTCTGCAAGCCAGATTCTCACAAATTAGGCTCTGCCCCTAACCCTTCCTTCAGTTTTGAAGTATGTGATTGTATAATGATGATGTGCTTCTTCCATGTAGACTTAGCTGACACCTCACTTAGACGGCTGCTGTTTGGAGACAAGCCTTTAAGACCCCACACACTATTTTATCTGATAGCCAGATACAATCTAATTTCTCCATCACATTTTGCTATAGCACCCGAATGGTCTGCATCCCCTTCCTGAGGGTGCTATGCAGGGCCATGTTCCAATTGTTCTTAAATTGGAGCTAGGATTTAGTGTGAGCCCCAAACTCATTCCTGGATCTGTGTCTTTTGTTTTTTGGTGGTGCTTTTATTATTACATGGGAGTTCATACACACATCATATCATTCATAGTTCAATCATGCCAGGCACAATTGTACAATTACCTCCATAATCAGTTTCCAAACATACCTTCACTCCCTGGACTCATTGACATTGTCTCCCTTTTACCCACCCCCCACCCACCCCGAAACCTTTATTCTACTTGCTGTTACCATAGGTTCATCAGTCCTGGGTGAAATGTTCTATTCAGTATTTTGACTTCATCATTTCTTCCATTTGCCTTAGCTATTCTATGATTAAGAGCAAGTTTCAGAGTATCTTCTGACATCTACTGTTATCTTTTCTTTATTTCTTGTCTTTTTAATGACCTTTTGCTTTCTTCATAAATAATGTTCTTGTTGTCTTTCCACAGCTCATCAGGCCTTCTGTCCTTTGTATTCAGTGCAGCAAATCTGTTCTTGAAATCCAGACAAACTCTAGGGCTGCGACATTTCACTATAATATTTTACCTTGTCTTCTCAAGCCGGCCATTGAAATTTTCTTTTAAAAAATTAAAATTTTTAATTTAACATTATTCAATTATTTGAAATTCAGATGGACTTAAAGTCATATGTGGCTCTAGTAAACTTAGTTTTCTTCAGCTTCAACCAGAACTTACAAATGAGTAATTGATGGTCTGTTCCATACGCAACCCCTGGCCTGGTTTTAGCTGCTGATATTGGGATTCTCCATCTTCTCATCCCACAGATGCAGTCAATTTTATTTCTGTATATTGCATCTGGAGAAGTCCATGTGCACAGTCACCTTTTGTGTTATTGAAAATAGGTACTTGCTATGAACAAGTTGTTGGTCTTGCAAAATTCTATCTTGCTATCTCCAGCTTCATTTCTATCACCAAGACTATTTTTCAACTACTGTTCCTGCCTCTGTTTCCAACTTTTGCATTTCAATTACCAATAATTATCACTGCATCTTGATTGCATGTTTGATCAATTTCCAACTGAAGACATGTAAGATAATATAGAGACTGGCTCTTATCTTACAAATCGAACTGGTTCCAGAGGGTACAATCGGCAAGGAGAAAACATATATAAAAGAGATAGCCAGAAGTGCCGGGGTCCCTGCAATATAGACACTGCAGGGCCTCTACCTTTATTAGAGGCAGGCTTAGATACCTTTCCTGCACGCAGCCTGCAACTCGTGACAGGGTTACACAGTTCTTTTTGATTGTGAATCCAACATCAGTCCTCTTGATTGTGTCTTCCTGTCGCTCCTGCATAGTCCATCATATGATTTTCTATCTCAAAACGGCCTATACCAGTCCATTTAAGTTCACGAACACCTAGAATAGCCACCTCTAGGCACTCCATTTCATTTTTGACAACTTCCAATTTTCTTAAATTCAGACTTTGTACATTACATTTTTGCAGCTAACCTTGAGTTGTTCTCCATCAAACAATGAGGACCCTGAAACCCTACTCCCACGGGCTTTACTCCATTCATGTCACCATGGATGACTCTGCTCTGAAAAAGCAGACCCTTCTCGGTCACATTTTGAGTGCCTTCGACCGCAGGGGCCCACCCTCCGGCATTATCTCCAACAATGTTCTGCTCCCATCCAGTAGCTTACAAGGTTTCAAAGCTATGCACAAAGTCTTCAGTGACTACCTCCTCCAAAGTGGGTGCCAAATAATTTGTAATTTGTTAGTAATTTGTTCTTAGTTCTGGAAGCTTACCGAAGCCTGTTCACTTTGGGTGACCCTGCTGGCATTTGAAATACCAGTGACATCGCTTCAGGCATGACAGCCACACAGAAGCCCCACAGTACGACAAACTGACAAATGATCAATAAATACATAGATGTGCCATAGTTGCTTTCACGGAGTGCACAATATGCCTGAAACTGTACCATGATACCATTTAATATCTAAAATGGCATATTTAAGTTTGTACATTTTACTTATCTTGACGTTTTCGTGTGCATTTGGTGAATGTTTACAGAGTAGATGTTTTCCATTCAACAATTCAGACACATTGTTTCATCTCGTTGACTGCAATCCCCACAATGCAGCATCACTCATCTGACTTCCTTCCTGTTACTCATTTCCATTCATTATTCTTCCATAACCCTTCTGAAATGTATCCTTTGGCAAATAAGCCAGCGCTCAGTTATCCATTCTTCCACTGATGGGTCTGTAGGTTGTTTCTAGCGGGCATGTGTCCACATATATACCCATAGTGCAGTTCTTATTTCTCTGTGTAGTAGTTCCATTTCCAACTGCTTGAGGCTCTCTCATGGTGCTGTGCACAGTGCAGTTGACAGTTCCCCGGCAGTGTACAATGGTTCCAGTTTGCTCACACCCTTCCTAGCATTTGCTGTTTTCTGTATTTTTGAGCTATGCTATTAATGCTGGGGTGAGGTGATATCTCATTGTTTGGATTTACATCCCTCTAAAGGCTAATGGGTACAATGAGGAGGATTTCTACTCCTGTAAAGAGTTAGTCTCAGAAACCCAGCAGAGCAGTTCTATCCTGTC
>NW_022111368.1:10458941-10460323 GCF_000313985.2 Echinops telfairi
AGGTAGAATTGGGTCATGGTAGTGGGGGGGAGGAAGCATTCAGGAACTAGAGGAATGATGTGTGTTTTGTCAGTGCTATACTGCACCCTGGTTGAATCATCCCTTCCTTATAACCCTTCTGTGGGGGGATTTCCAATCGTCTCCAGATGGACCTCCACTCCAAACCCCCTCATTCACATCTATATAGTTGTGTTTTGGATCTTTTGATACCTGATACCTGATACCTGATCCCGTCGACACCTCATGATCACAGAGGCTGGTGTGCTTCTTCCAGGTGGGCTTATTTGTTTCCCTGGAGGTATAGCTATCGGCATGTATATATGGTAACATACTAATTTATAATGAAGTGATAGAGACATATATTTGTACATATCGTTATATGTTAAGTTATTTGTTACATATTAAGTTAGCAGATGGACTTTGGACCTCTGCTCAAGACCTCTCCTAACACAAGAACACTTTGTTCTAATAACCTGGTACTCTTTGATACTCACTTTCCTGACACAATCGCTGAAGACAAAATGGGTGCAAAAGCAAATGTGGTGAAGAGAGCAGATGGGGCCTGGCTATCAAAAGATGCAGCACCTGGGGTCTGGTGTGAGCTTCTGATGACTAATGATCCTGAGCATGTCTTCACGTTGGCCATCTGACTGGTGTCTTTGGTGCAGTGTCTATCTGTTCATGTCCTCTTCCCATTTTTAAATCGGATGGTATCTTTCTTGCTTGCTGAGGTGTTGCCATTTTCGATTAATTTTAGAGAGCAGATCTTGGTCCGACATGTCACTGCCACGAATTTTTTTCCAGCCTCCAGGTTCTCCTTTGACTCTTTCGGTGAACTTTTTTGATACAGATAAGTATCTAATTTTTATGAAGTCCCGGTCATTATATGTCTTCTCCTGTTTGTTTCTTTTTTATTATATTTAGTAAGGTACTGGTGTCAATGTGTTAGCACTTCTAAGTTTGTTCCTATTTTTTCATTGGTGATATTTGTAGTTTCACATTTAGGTGTTTGATTAACCTTGAGTTTAATTTTGCAATTCTTCAAATAAGTACGTGTTCTATTCCTCGTCTCCTCATTTGAGAATGGTTGAATGATTTAAAAGAACAATAGCAATGATCAGACAAAGAACTGGGAAATGAACTAGTTACCTAATATTTTGTAATTTGTAGGGTAGTGGTCTTCTACTTTGGCCGTGGCTGTTTAACTGAATCATCTAGAGAGCTAGTAAAATCCCTGCTACCCAAGCTATTTCCAAGACCAATTAAATCAGACTTTCTGAGTTGTCGGCATCAGTCTTCTTAAAGTCTAATTTTAAATTTATTTCCAGTAGACAGCCAAAATTGAGAGCTTCTGCTCTAGGGTGAATACTAGACTTTTTTTT